>NW_025334903.1:0-371312 GCF_020171115.1 Neogale vison | reverse complement strand
GGTAACCGCATTAGGCGCACATAGCTTTCCATTCAAAGACGTTTAACCATTGGACTATAGCAAATTCCGTTTAAGGGAAACTCCTTCATGCGGAATGTCATTTCTCACTTTGTCTTTCCAGTGGAGGAAAGAAGATAGAACAAGGACGGAGCACAGAGAATATTAAACCCTTGGTGAAGTAAAGGGTAAGGCATTTAGGCCTCTATGATGCATACTGGAAGTTCTACACCTGGGATGTTCCACAGCGTCTACCACCTCTCAAAACACTTCCAATATATGAGGGAACTGTGCTACAGTAATTTCTCACGACAGGGATGCGTCTGTACTCAGTTGGAAACTCTAGGACGTGTCGGGTTAGCAATCATGAAGTCTCTCCTACAGGCCCCTTAGAGGGGATGCAAAGGAAAGTATCTGCTCAGCGAACCTACTTCAGTTGCATGCTCACTTTTAACAGCGTTTCTCCTTTGAGATATGGAGATAGAACAGGGACTGACTAGGGGCACATTAGGTACTGTGAGTAAAGGGCAGGCTATGGCGCTTAAGCCTACCAAACACATATTGGATGTTCACCACCAGTGGTGATCCGCACTTGGTTTCTGCGTCTAAAACGCTTCCTACACTGAGAGGGAAGTGTGCTTTAGGAGGGATTCACTGCAGTGTTACGTCTGTAAAAGAAGGAAGCTTTTGGGACTAACTCTGTGGTAACCGCAATAGGCGCACATAGCTTTCCATTCACAGACGTCTAACCGTTAGACTATAGCATGTTCTGTTTAAGGGAAACTCCTTCAGGCGGAATGTCACTTCTCACAGTGTCTTTCCAGTGGAGGAAAGATGATAGAACAAGGACGGACAGAGAGAACGTTGCAAACCGTGAGTGAAGTAGAGGGTAAGGCACTTAGGCCTCTAGGATGCATACTGGAATTACAACACCGGTGATGTTCCACAGTGTCTACCTCTTCTCTTAAACACTTCCAGTATATAAGGGAACTGTGCTACAGTAATTTTTCACGAAGGGGATGCATCTGTGCTCAGTTGAAAACTCTACAATGTGTCTGGGTAGCAATCATGAAGTGTCTCATACAGGCCCCTTGGAGGGGAGGCGTAGGAAGGTATCTGCTCAGGGAACCTACTTTAGGTGCGTACTCATTCATAACAGTGTTTCTCCTTTTGGAATGAAGATAGAACAGGGACGAACTAGGGGCACATTAGGTCCTTTGAGTAAAGGGCAGGCTATGGCGCTTAGCCTGACAAACACATATTGGATGTTCACCACCAGTGGTGATCCGCACTAGTTTCTGCGTCTAAAACGCTTCCAACACTGAGAGGGAAGTGTGCTTTAGGAGGGATGCACTGCAGTGTTAGGTCTTTTAAAGAAGGAAGCTTTTGGGACTGACTCTGTGGTAACCGCATTAGGCGCACATAGCTTTCCATTCAAAGACGTCTAAACATTGGACTATAGCAAGTTCAGTTTAAGGGAAACTCCTTCATGCGGAATGTCATTTCTCACTTTGTCTTTCCAGTGGAGGAAAGAAGATAGAACAAGGACGGAGCACAGAGAATATTAAACCCTTTGGTGAAGTAAAGGGTAAGGCATTTAGGCCTCTATGATGCATACTGGAAGTTCTACACCTGGGATGTTCCACAGCGTCTACCACCTCTCAAAACACTTCCAATATATGAGGGAACTGTGCTACAGTAAGTTCTCACGACAGGGATGCGTCTGTACTCAGTTGGAAACTCTAGGACGTGTCGGGTTAGCAATCATGAAGTCTCTCCTACAGGCCCCTTAGAGGGGATGCAAAGGAAAGTATCTGCTCAGCGAACCTACTTCAGTTGCATGCTCATTTTTAACAGCGTTTCTCCTTTGAGATATGGAGATAGAACAGGGACTGACTAGGGGCACATTAGGTACTGTGAGTAAAGGGCAGGCTATGGCGCTTAAGCCTACCAAACACATATTGGATGTTCACCACCAGTGGTGATCCGCACTTGGTTTCTGCGTCTAAAACGCTTCCTACACTGAGAGGGAAGTGTTCTTTAGGAGGGATTCACTGCAGTGTTACGTCTGTTAAAGAAGGAAGCTTTTGGGACTAACTGTGGTAACCGCAATAGGCGCACATAGCTTTCCATTCACAGACGTCTAACCGTTAGACTATAGCATGTTCTGTTTAAGGGAAACTCCTTCAGGCGGAATGTCACTTCTCACAGTGTCTTTCCAGTGGAGAAAAGATGATAGAACAAGGACGGACAGAGAGAACGTTGCAAACCGTGAGTGAAGTAGAGGGTAAGGCACTTAGGCCTCTAGGATGCATACTGGAATTACAACACCGGTGATGTTCCACAGTGTCTACCTCTTCTCTTAAACACTTCCAATATATAAGGGAACTGTGCTACAGTAATTTTTCACGAAGGGGATGCATCTGTGCTCAGTTGAAAACTTTACAATGTGTCTGGGTAGCAATCATGAAGTGTCTCATACAGGCCCCTTGGAGGGGAGGCGTAGGAAGGTATCTGCTCAGGGAACCTACTTTAGGTGCGTACTCATTCATAACAGTGTTTCTCCTTTTGGAATGAAGATAGAACAGGGACGAACTAGGGGCACATTAGGTCCTTTGAGTAAAGGGCAAGCTATGGCGCTTAAGCCTGCCAAACACATATTGGAGGTTCACCACCAGTGGTGTTCCGCACTTAGTTTCTGCGTCTATAACGCTTCCAACACTGAGAGGGAAGTGTGCTTTAGGAGGGATTCACTGCAGTGTTACGTCTGTTAAAGAAGAAAGCTTTGGGGACTGACTCTTTGGTAACCACAATAGGCGCACATAGCTTTCCAGTCTCTGACGTCTATCCGTTGGACTATAGCAAGTTCTGTGTAAGGGAAACATCTTCATGAGGAATGTCCCTTCTAACAGTGTCTTTCCAGTGGAGGAAAGAAGCTAGAACAAGCACGGAGCAGAGAGAATGTTACAACCCGTTGGTGAAGGAAAGGGTCAGGCATTTAGGCCTCTATGATGCATACTGGAAGTTCAACACTTGGGATGTTCCACAGTGTCTACCACTTCTCAAAACACTTCCAATATTTGAGGGAACTGTTCTACAGCAAGTTCTCACAACAGGGAAGCGTCTGTGCTCAGTTGGAAAGTGTAGGCCGTGTCTGGGTAGCAGTCATGAAGTGTCTCATACAGACCCCTTAGAGGGGATGCGGAGGAAGGTATCTGCTCTGGGAACGTACTTCACGTGCTTACTCATTCGTAACAGTGTTTCTCCTTTGAAGATGAAGACAGAAAAGGGAAAGACTACGGGCACAGTAGGTACTGTGAGTAAAGGGCAGGCTATGGCGCTTAGCCTGACAAACACATATTGGATGTTCACCACCAGTGGTGATCCGCACTTAGTTTCTGCTTCTAAAACGCTTCCAACACTGAGAGGGATGTGTGCTTTAGGAGGGATTCACTGCAGTGTTAGGTCTTTTAAAGAAGGAAGCTTTTGGGACTGACTCTGTGGTAACCGCATTAGGCGCACATAGCTTTCCATTCAAAGACGTTTAACCATTGGACTATAGCAAATTCAGTTTAAGGGAAACTCCTTCATGCGGAATGTCATTTCTCACTTTGTCTTTCCAGTGGAGGAAAGAAGATAGAACAAGGACGGAGCACAGAGAATATTAAACCCTTTGGTGAAGTAAAGGGTAAGGCATTTAGGCCTCTATGATGCATACTGGAAGTTCTACACCTGGGATGTTCCACAGCGTCTACCACCTCTCAAAACACTTCCAATATATGAGGGAACTGTGCTACAGTAAGTTCTCACGACAGGGATGCGTCTGTACTCAGTTGGAAACTCTAGGACGTGTCGGGTTAGCAATCATGAAGTCTCTCCTACAGGCCCCTTAGAGGGGATGCAAAGGAAAGTATCTGCTCAGCGAACCTACTTCAGTTGCATGCTCATTTTTAACAGCGTTTCTCCTTTGAGATATGGAGATAGAACAGGGACTGACTAGGGGCACATTAGGTACTGTGAGTAAAGGGCAGGCTATGGCGCTTAAGCCTACCAAACACATATTGGATGTTCACCACCAGTGGTGATCCGCACTTGGTTTCTGCGTCTAAAACGCTTCCTACACTGAGAGGGAAGTGTTCTTTAGGAGGGATTCACTGCAGTGTTACGTCTGTTAAAGAAGGAAGCTTTTGGGACTAACTGTGGTAACCGCAATAGGCGCACATAGCTTTCCATTCACAGACGTCTAACCGTTAGACTATAGCATGTTCTGTTTAAGGGAAACTCCTTCAGGCGGAATGTCACTTCTCACAGTGTCTTTCCAGTGGAGAAAAGATGATAGAACAAGGACGGACAGAGAGAACGTTGCAAACCGTGAGTGAAGTAGAGGGTAAGGCACTTAGGCCTCTAGGATGCATACTGGAATTACAACACCGGTGATGTTCCACAGTGTCTACCTCTTCTCTTAAACACTTCCAATATATAAGGGAACTGTGCTACAGTAATTTTTCACGAAGGGGATGCATCTGTGCTCAGTTGAAAACTTTACAATGTGTCTGGGTAGCAATCATGAAGTGTCTCATACAGGCCCCTTGGAGGGGAGGCGTAGGAAGGTATCTGCTCAGGGAACCTACTTTAGGTGCGTACTCATTCATAACAGTGTTTCTCCTTTTGGAATGAAGATAGAACAGGGACGAACTAGGGGCACATTAGGTCCTTTGAGTAAAGGGCAAGCTATGGCGCTTAAGCCTGCCAAACACATATTGGAGGTTCACCACCAGTGGTGTTCCGCACTTAGTTTCTGCGTCTATAACGCTTCCAACACTGAGAGGGAAGTGTGCTTTAGGAGGGATTCACTGCAGTGTTACGTCTGTTAAAGAAGAAAGCTTTGGGGACTGACTCTTTGGTAACCACAATAGGCGCACATAGCTTTCCAGTCTCTGACGTCTATCCGTTGGACTATAGCAAGTTCTGTGTAAGGGAAACATCTTCATGAGGAATGTCCCTTCTAACAGTGTCTTTCCAGTGGAGGAAAGAAGCTAGAACAAGGACGGAGCAGAGAGAATGTTACAACCCGTTGGTGAAGGAAAGGGTCAGGCATTTAGGCCTCTATGATGCATACTGGAAGTTCAACACTTGGGATGTTCCACAGTGTCTACCACTTCTCAAAACACTTCCAATATTTGAGGGAACTGTTCTACAGCAAGTTCTCACAACAGGGAAGCGTCTGTGCTCAGTTGGAAAGTGTAGGCCGTGTCTGGGTAGCAGTCATGAAGTGTCTCATACAGACCCCTTAGAGGGGATGCGGAGGAAGGTATCTGCTCTGGGAACGTACTTCACGTGCTTACTCATTCGTAACAGTGTTTCTCCTTTGAAGATGAAGATAGAAAAGGGAAAGACTACGGGCACAGTAGGTACTGTGAGTAAAGGGCAGGCTATGGCGCTTAGCCTGACAAACACATATTGGATGTTCACCACCAGTGGTGATCCGCACTTAGTTTCTGCTTCTAAAACGCTTCCAACACTGAGAGGGATGTGTGCTTTAGGAGGGATTCACTGCAGTGTTAGGTCTTTTAAAGAAGGAAGCTTTTGGGACTGACTCTGTGGTAACCGCATTAGGCGCACATAGCTTTCCATTCAAAGACGTTTAACCATTGGACTATAGCAAATTCCGTTTAAGGGAAACTCCTTCATGCGGAATGTCATTTCTCACTTTGTCTTTCCAGTGAAGGAAAGAAGATAGAACAAGGACGGAGCACAGAGAATATTAAACCCTTTGGTGAAGTAAAGGGTAAGGCATTTAGGCCTCTATGATGCATACTGGAAGTTCTACACCTGGGATGTTCCACAGCGTCTACCACCTCTCAAAACACTTCCAATATATGAGGGAACTGTGCTACAGTAAGTTCTCACGACAGGGATGCGTCTGTACTCAGTTGGAAACTCTAGGACGTGTCGGGTTAGCAATCATGAAGTCTCTCCTACAGGCCCCTTAGAGGGGATGCAAAGGAAAGTATCTGCTCAGCGAACCTACTTCAGTTGCATGCTCATTTTTAACAGCGTTTCTCCTTTGAGATATGGAGATAGAACAGGGACTGACTAGGGGCACATTAGGTACTGTGAGTAAAGGGCAGGCTATGGCGCTTAAGCCTACCAAACACATATTGGATGTTCACCACCAGTGGTGATCCGCACTTGGTTTCTGCGTCTAAAACGCTTCCTACACTGAGAGGGAAGTGTGCTTTAGGAGGGATTCACTGCAGTGTTACGTCTGTTAAAGAAGGAAGCTTTGGGGACTGACTCTGTGGTAACCGCAATAGGCGCACATAGCTTTCCATTCACAGACGTCTAACCGTTAGACTATAGCATGTTCTGTTTAAGGGAAACTCCTTCAGGCGGAATGTCACTTCTCACAGTGTCTTTCCAGTGGAGGAAAGATGATAGAACAAGGACGGACAGAGAGAACGTTGCAAACCGTGAGTGAAGTAGAGGGTAAGGCACTTAGGCCTCTAGGATGCATACTGGAATTACAACACCGGTGATGTTCCACAGTGTCTACCTCTTCTCTTAAACACTTCCAGTATATAAGGGAACTGTGCTACAGTAATTTTTCACGAAGGGGATGCATCTGTGCTCAGTTGAAAACTCTACAATGTGTCTGGGTAGCAATCATGAAGTGTCTCATACAGGCCCCTTGGAGGGGAGGCGTAGGAAGGTATCTGCTCAGGGAACCTACTTTAGGTGCGTACTCATTCATAACAGTGTTTCTCCTTTTGGAATGAAGATAGAACAGGGACGAACTAGGGGCACATTAGGTCCTTTGAGTAAAGGGCAGGCTATGGCGCTTAGCCTGACAAACACATATTGGATGTTCACCACCAGTGGTGATCCGCACTTAGTTTCTGCGTCTAAAACGCTTCCAACACTGAGAGGGAAGTGTGCTTTAGGAGGGATGCACTGCAGTGTTAGGTCTTTTAAAGAAGGAAGCTTTTGGGACTGACTCTGTGGTAACCGCATTAGGCGCACATAGCTTTCCATTCAAAGACGTCTAAACATTGGACTATAGCAAGTTCAGTTTAAGGGAAACTCCTTCATGCGGAATGTCATTTCTCACTTTGTCTTTCCAGTGGAGGAAAGAAGATAGAACAAGGACGGAGCACAGAGAATATTAAACCCTTTGGTGAAGTAAAGGGTAAGGCATTTAGGCCTCTATGATGCATACTGGAAGTTCTACACCTGGGATGTTCCACAGCGTCTACCACCTCTCAAAACACTTCCAATATATGAGGGAACTGTGCTACAGTAAGTTCTCACGACAGGGATGCGTCTGTACTCAGTTGGAAACTCTAGGACGTGTCGGGTTAGCAATCATGAAGTCTCTCCTACAGGCCCCTTAGAGGGGATGCAAAGGAAAGTATCTGCTCAGCGAACCTACTTCAGTTGCATGCTCATTTTTAACAGCGTTTCTCCTTTGAGATATGGAGATAGAACAGGGACTGACTAGGGGCACATTAGGTACTGTGAGTAAAGGGCAGGCTATGGCGCTTAAGCCTACCAAACACATATTGGATGTTCACCACCAGTGGTGATCCGCACTTGGTTTCTGCGTCTAAAACGCTTCCTACACTGAGAGGGAAGTGTGCTTTAGGAGGGATTCACTGCAGTGTTACGTCTGTTAAAGAAGGAAGCTTTGGGGACTGACTCTGTGGTAACCGCAATAGGCGCACATAGCTTTCCATTCACAGACGTCTAACCGTTAGACTATAGCATGTTCTGTTTAAGGGAAACTCCTTCAGGCGGAATGTCACTTCTCACAGTGTCTTTCCAGTGGAGAAAAGATGATAGAACAAGGACGGACAGAGAGAACGTTGCAAACCGTGAGTGAAGTAGAGGGTAAGGCACTTAGGCCTCTAGGATGCATACTGGAATTACAACACCGTTGATGTTCCACAGTGTCTACCTCTTCTCTTAAACACTTCCAATATATAAGGGAACTGTGCTACAGTAATTTTTCACGAAGGGGATGCATCTGTGCTCAGTTGAAAACTCTACAATGTGTCTGGGTAGCAATCATGAAGTGTCTCATACAGGCCCCTTGGAGGGGAGGCGTAGGAAGGTATCTGCTCAGGGAACCTACTTTAGGTGCGTACTCATTCATAACAGTGTTTCTCCTTTTGGAATGAAGATAGAACAGGGACGAACTAGGGGCACATTAGGTCCTTTGAGTAAAGGGCAAGCTATGGCGCTTAAGCCTGCCAAACACATATTGGAGGTTCACCACCAGTGGTGTTCCGCACTTAGTTTCTGCGTCTATAACGCTTCCAACACTGAGAGGGAAGTGTGCTTTAGGAGGGATTCACTGCAGTGTTACGTCTGTTAAAGAAGAAAGCTTTGGGGACTGACTCTTTGGTAACCACAATAGGCGCACATAGCTTTCCAGTCTCTGACGTCTATCCGTTGGACTATAGCAAGTTCTGTGTAAGGGAAACATCTTCATGAGGAATGTCCCTTCTAACAGTGTCTTTCCAGTGGAGGAAAGAAGCTAGAACAAGCACGGAGCAGAGAGAATGTTACAACCCGTTGGTGAAGGAAAGGGTCAGGCATTTAGGCCTCTATGATGCATACTGGAAGTTCAACACTTGGGATGTTCCACAGTGTCTACCACTTCTCAAAACACTTCCAATATTTGAGGGAACTGTTCTACAGCAAGTTCTCACAACAGGGAAGCGTCTGTGCTCAGTTGGAAAGTGTAGGACGTGTCTGGGTAGCAGTCATGAAGTGTCTCATACAGACCCCTTAGAGGGGATGCGGAGGAAGGTATCTGCTCTGGGAACGTACTTCACGTGCTTACTCATTCGTAACAGTGTTTCTCCTTTGAAGATGAAGACAGAAAAGGGAAAGACTACGGGCACAGTAGGTACTGTGAGTAAAGGGCAGGCTATGGCGCTTAGCCTGACAAACACATATTGGATGTTCACCACCAGTGGTGATCCGCACTTAGTTTCTGCTTCTAAAACGCTTCCAACACTGAGAGGGATGTGTGCTTTAGGAGGGATTCACTGCAGTGTTAGGTCTTTTAAAGAAGGAAGCTTTTGGGACTGACTCTGTGGTAACCGCATTAGGCGCACATAGCTTTCCATTCAAAGACGTTTAACCATTGGACTATAGCAAATTCAGTTTAAGGGAAACTCCTTCATGCGGAATGTCATTTCTCACTTTGTCTTTCCAGTGGAGGAAAGAAGATAGAACAAGGACGGAGCACAGAGAATATTAAACCCTTTGGTGAATTAAAGGGTAAGGCATTTAGGCCTCTATGATGCATACTGGAAGTTCTACACCTGGGATGTTCCACAGCGTCTACCACCTCTCAAAACACTTCCAATATATAAGGGAACTGTGCTACAGTAAGTTCTCACGACAGGGATGCGTCTGTACTCAGTTGGAAACTCTAGGACGTGTCGGGTTAGCAATCATGAAGTCTCTCCTACAGGCCCCTTAGAGGGGATGCAAAGGAAAGTATCTGCTCAGCGAACCTACTTCAGTTGCATGCTCATTTTTAACAGCGTTTCTCCTTTGAGATATGGAGATAGAACAGGGACTGACTAGGGGCACATTAGGTACTGTGAGTAAAGGGCAGGCTATGGCGCTTAAGCCTACCAAACACATATTGGATGTTCACCACCAGTGGTGATCCGCACTTGGTTTCTGCGTCTAAAACGCTTCCTACACTGAGAGGGAAGTGTGCTTTAGGAGGGATTCACTGCAGTGTTACGTCTGTTAAAGAAGGAAGCTTTGGGGACTGACTCTGTGGTAACCGCAATAGGCGCACATAGCTTTCCATTCACAGACGTCTAACCGTTAGACTATAGCATGTTCTGTTTAAGGGAAACTCCTTCAGGCGGAATGTCACTTCTCACAGTGTCTTTCCAGTGGAGAAAAGATGATAGAACAAGGACGGACAGAGAGAACGTTGCAAACCGTGAGTGAAGTAGAGGGTAAGGCACTTAGGCCTCTAGGATGCATACTGGAATTACAACACCGGTGATGTTCCACAGTGTCTACCTCTTCTCTTAAACACTTCCAATATATAAGGGAACTGTGCTACAGTAATTTTTCACGAAGGGGATGCATCTGTGCTCAGTTGAAAACTTTACAATGTGTCTGGGTAGCAATCATGAAGTGTCTCATACAGGCCCCTTGGAGGGGAGGCGTAGGAAGGTATCTGCTCAGTTAACCTACTTTAGGTGCGTACTCATTCATAACAGTGTTTCTCCTTTTGGAATGAAGATAGAACAGGGACGAACTAGGGGCACATTAGGTCCTTTGAGTAAAGGGCAAGCTATGGCGCTTAAGCCTGCCAAACACATATTGGAGGTTCACCACCAGTGGTGTTCCGCACTTAGTTTCTGTGTCTATAACGCTTCCAACACTGAGAGGGAAGTGTGCTTTAGGAGGGATTCACTGCAGTGTTACGTCTGTTAAAGAAGAAAGCTTTGGGGACTGACTCTTTGGTAACCACAATAGGCGCACATAGCTTTCCAGTCTCTGACGTCTATCCGTTGGACTATAGCAAGTTCTGTGTAAGGGAAACATCTTCATGAGGAATGTCCCTTCTAACAGTGTCTTTCCAGTGGAGGAAAGAAGCTAGAACAAGGACGGAGCAGAGAGAATGTTACAACCCGTTGGTGAAGGAAAGGGTCAGGCATTTAGGCCTCTATGATGCATACTGGAAGTTCAACACTTGGGATGTTCCACAGTGTCTACCACTTCTCAAAACACTTCCAATATTTGAGGGAACTGTTCTACAGCAAGTTCTCACAACAGGGAAGCGTCTGTGCTCAGTTGGAAAGTGTAGGACGTGTCTGGGTAGCAGTCATGAAGTGTCTCATACAGACCCCTTAGAGGGGATGCGGAGGAAGGTATCTGCTCTGGGAACGTACTTCACGTGCTTACTCATTCGTAACAGTGTTTCTCCTTTGAAGATGAAGACAGAAAAGGGAAAGACTACGGGCACAGTAGGTACTGTGAGTAAAGGGCAGGCTATGGCGCTTAGCCTGACAAACACATATTGGATGTTCACCACCAGTGGTGATCCGCACTTAGTTTCTGCTTCTAAAACGCTTCCAACACTGAGAGGGATGTGTGCTTTAGGAGGGATTCACTGCAGTGTTAGGTCTTTTAAAGAAGGAAGCTTTTGGGACTGACTCTGTGGTAACCGCATTAGGCGCACATAGCTTTCCATTCAAAGACGTTTAACCATTGGACTATAGCAAATTCAGTTTAAGGGAAACTCCTTCATGCGGAATGTCATTTCTCACTTTGTCTTTCCAGTGGAGGAAAGAAGATAGAACAAGGACGGAGCACAGAGAATATTAAACCCTTTGGTGAAGTAAAGGGTAAGGCATTTAGGCCTCTATGATGCATACTGGAAGTTCTACACCTGGGATGTTCCACAGCGTCTACCACCTCTCAAAACACTTCCAATATATGAGGGAACTGTGCTACAGTAAGTTCTCACGACAGGGATGCGTCTGTACTCAGTTGGAAACTCTAGGACGTGTCGGGTTAGCAATCATGAAGTCTCTCCTACAGGCCCCTTAGAGGGGATGCAAAGGAAAGTATCTGCTCAGCGAACCTACTTCAGTTGCATGCTCATTTTTAACAGCGTTTCTCCTTTGAGATATGGAGATAGAACAGGGACTGACTAGGGGCACATTAGGTACTGTGAGTAAAGGGCAGGCTATGGCGCTTAAGCCTACCAAACACATATTGGATGTTCACCACCAGTGGTGATCCGCACTTGGTTTCTGCGTCTAAAACGCTTCCTACACTGAGAGGGAAGTGTGCTTTAGGAGGGATTCACTGCAGTGTTACGTCTGTTAAAGAAGGAAGCTTTGGGGACTGACTCTGTGGTAACCGCAATAGGCGCACATAGCTTTCCATTCACAGACGTCTAACCGTTAGACTATAGCATGTTCTGTTTAAGGGAAACTCCTTCAGGCGGAATGTCACTTCTCACAGTGTCTTTCCAGTGGAGAAAAGATGATAGAACAAGGACGGACAGAGAGAACGTTGCAAACCGTGAGTGAAGTAGAGGGTAAGGCACTTAGGCCTCTAGGATGCATACTGGAATTACAACACCGGTGATGTTCCACAGTGTCTACCTCTTCTCTTAAACACTTCCAGTATATAAGGGAACTGTGCTACAGTAATTTTTCACGAAGGGGATGCATCTGTGCTCAGTTGAAAACTCTACAATGTGTCTGGGTAGCAATCATGAAGTGTCTCATACAGGCCCCTTGGAGGGGAGGCGTAGGAAGGTATCTGCTCAGGGAACCTACTTTAGGTGCGTACTCATTCATAACAGTGTTTCTCCTTTTGGAATGAAAATAGAACAGGGACGAACTAGGGGCACATTAGGTCCTTTGAGTAAAGGGCAAGCTATGGCGCTTAAGCCTGCCAAACACATATTGGAGGTTCACCACCAGTGGTGTTCCGCACTTAGTTTCTGCGTCTATAACGCTTCCAACACTGAGAGGGAAGTGTGCTTTAGGAGGGATTCACTGCAGTGTTACGTCTGTTAAAGAAGAAAGCTTTGGGGACTGACTCTTTGGTAACCACAATAGGCGCACATAGCTTTCCAGTCTCTGACGTCTATCCGTTGGACTATAGCAAGTTCTGTGTAAGGGAAACATCTTCATGAGGAATGTCCCTTCTAACAGTGTCTTTCCAGTGGAGGAAAGAAGATAGAACAAGGACGGAGCAGAGAGAATGTTACAGCCCGTTGGTGAAGGAAAGGGTCATGCATTTAGGCCTCTATGATGCATACTGGAAGTTCAACACTTGGGATGTTCCACAGTGTCTACCACTTCTCAAAACACTTCCAATATAGGAGGGAACTGTTCTACAGCAAGTTCTCACAACAGGGAAGCGTCTGTGCTCAGTTGGAAAGTGTAGGACGTGTCTGGGTAGCAATCATGAAGTGTCTCATACAGACCCCTTAGAGGGGATGCGGAGGAAGGTATCTGCTCTGGGAACCTACTTCAGGTACGTACTCATTCATAACAGTGTTTCTCCTTTGAAGATGAAGATAGAACAGGGAAGGACTACAGGCACATTAGGTACTGTGAGTAAAGGGCAGGCTAAGGGTCTTAGCCTGACAAACACATATTGGATGTTCACCACCAGTGGTGATCCGCACTTAGTTTCTGCGTCTAAAACGCTTCCAACACTGAGAGGGATGTGTGCTTTAGGAGGGATTCACTGCAGTGTTAGGTCTTTTAAAGAAGGAAGCTTTTGGGACTGACTCTGTGGTAACCGCATTAGGCGCACATAGCTTTCCATTCAAAGACGTCTAACCATTGGACTATAGCAAATTCAATTTAAGGGAAACTCCTTCATGCGGAATGTCATTTCTCACTTTGTCTTTCCAGTGAAGGAAAGAAGATAGAACAAGGACGGAGCACAGAGAATATTAAACCCTTTGGTGAAGTAAAGGGTAAGGCATTTAGGCCTCTATGATGCATACTGGAAGTTCTACACCTGGGATGTTCCACAGCGTCTACCACCTCTCAAAACACTTCCAATATATGAGGGAACTGTGCTACAGTAAGTTCTCACGACAGGGATGCGTCTGTACTCAGTTGTGAACTCTAGGATGTGTCTGGTTAGCAATCATGAAGTCTCTCCTACAGGCCCCTTAGAGGGGATGCAAAGGAAAGTATCTGCTCAGCGAACCTACTTCAGTTGCATACTCATTCATAACAGCGTTTCTCCTTTGAGATATGGAGATAGAACAGGGACTGACTAGGGGCACATTAGGTACTGTGAGTAAAGGGCAGGCTATGGCGCTTGAGCCTACCAAACACATATTGGATGTTCACCACCAGTGGTGATCCGCACTTGGTTTCTGCGTCTAAAACGCTTCCTACACTGAGAGGGAAGTGTTCTTTAGGAGGGATTCACTGCAGTGTTACGTCTGTTAAAGAAGGAAGCTTTGGGGACTGACTCTGTGGTAACCGCAATAGGCGCACATAGCTTTCCATTCACAGACGTCTAACCGTTAGACTATAGCATGTTCTGTTTAAGGGAAACTCCTTCAGGCGGAATGTCACTTCTCACAGTGTCTTTCCAGTGGAGGAAAGATGATAGAACAAGGACGGACAGAGAGAACGTTGCAAACCGTGAGTGAAGTACAGGGTAAGGCACTTAGGCCTCTAGGATGCATACTGGAATTACAACACCGGTGATGTTCCACAGTGTCTACCTCTTCTCTTAAACACTTCCAGTATATAAGGGAACTGTGCTACAGTAATTTTTCACGAAGGGGATGCATCTGTGCTCAGTTGAAAACTCTACAATGTGTCTGGGTAGCAATCATGAAGTGTCTCATACAGGCCCCTTGGAGGGGAGGCGTAGGAAGGTATCTGCTCAGGGAACCTACTTTAGGTGCGTACTCATTCATAACAGTGTTTCTCCTTTTGGAATGAAGATAGAACAGGGACGAACTAGGGGCACATTAGGTCCTTTGAGTAAAGGGCAAGCTATGGCGCTTAAGCCTGCCAAACACATATTGGAGGTTCACCACCAGTGGTGTTCCGCACTTAGTTTCTGCGTCTATAACGCTTCCAACACTGAGAGGGAAGTGTGCTTTAGGAGGGATTCACTGCAGTGTTACGTCTGTTAAAGAAGAAAGCTTTGGGGACTGACTCTTTGGTAACCACAATAGGCGCACATAGCTTTCCAGTCTCTGACGTCTATCCGTTGGACTATAGCAAGTTCTGTGTAAGGGAAACATCTTCATGAGGAATGTCCCTTCTAACAGTGTCTTTCCAGTGGAGGAAAGAAGCTAGAACAAGGACGGAGCAGAGAGAATGTTACAGCCCGTTGATGAAGGAAAGGGTCATGCATTTAGGCCTCTATGATGCATACTGGAAGTTCAACACTTGGGATGTTCCACAGTGTCTACCACTTCTCAAAACACTTCCAATATAGGAGGGAACTGTTCTACAGCAAGTTCTCACAACAGGGAAGCGTCTGTGCTCAGTTGGAAAGTGTAGGCCGTGTCTGGGTAGCAGTCATGAAGTGTCTCATACAGACCCCTTAGAGGGGATGCGGAGGAAGGTATCTGCTCTGGGAACGTACTTCACGTGCTTACTCATTCGTAAAGGTGTTTCTCCTTTGAAGATGAAGATAGAAAAGGGAAAGACTACGGGCACATTAGGTACTGTGAGTAAAGGGCAGGCTATGGCGCTTAGCCTGACAAACACATATTGGATGTTCACCACCAGTGGTGATCCGCACTTAGTTTCTGCTTCTAAAACGCTTCCAACACTGAGAGGGATGTGTGCTTTAGGAGGGATTCACTGCAGTGTTAGGTCTTTTAAAGAAGGAAGCTTTTGGGACTGACTCTGTGGTAACCGCATTAGGCGCACATAGCTTTCCATTCAAAGACGTTTAACCATTGGACTATAGCAAATTCCGTTTAAGGGAAACTCCTTCATGCGGAATGTCATTTCTCACTTTGTCTTTCCAGTGGAGGAAAGAAGATAGAACAAGGACGGAGCACAGAGAATATTAAACCCTTGGTGAAGTAAAGGGTAAGGCATTTAGGCCTCTATGATGCATACTGGAAGTTCTACACCTGGGATGTTCCACAGCGTCTACCACCTCTCAAAACACTTCCAATATATGAGGGAACTGTGCTACAGTAATTTCTCACGACAGGGATGCGTCTGTACTCAGTTGGAAACTCTAGGACGTGTCGGGTTAGCAATCATGAAGTCTCTCCTACAGGCCCCTTAGAGGGGATGCAAAGGAAAGTATCTGCTCAGCGAACCTACTTCAGTTGCATGCTCACTTTTAACAGCGTTTCTCCTTTGAGATATGGAGATAGAACAGGGACTGACTAGGGGCACATTAGGTACTGTGAGTAAAGGGCAGGCTATGGCGCTTAAGCCTACCAAACACATATTGGATGTTCACCACCAGTGGTGATCCGCACTTGGTTTCTGCGTCTAAAACGCTTCCTACACTGAGAGGGAAGTGTGCTTTAGGAGGGATTCACTGCAGTGTTACGTCTGTAAAAGAAGGAAGCTTTTGGGACTAACTCTGTGGTAACCGCAATAGGCGCACATAGCTTTCCATTCACAGACGTCTAACCGTTAGACTATAGCATGTTCTGTTTAAGGGAAACTCCTTCAGGCGGAATGTCACTTCTCACAGTGTCTTTCCAGTGGAGGAAAGATGATAGAACAAGGACGGACAGAGAGAACGTTGCAAACCGTGAGTGAAGTAGAGGGTAAGGCACTTAGGCCTCTAGGATGCATACTGGAATTACAACACCGGTGATGTTCCACAGTGTCTACCTCTTCTCTTAAACACTTCCAGTATATAAGGGAACTGTGCTACAGTAATTTTTCACGAAGGGGATGCATCTGTGCTCAGTTGAAAACTCTACAATGTGTCTGGGTAGCAATCATGAAGTGTCTCATACAGGCCCCTTGGAGGGGAGGCGTAGGAAGGTATCTGCTCAGGGAACCTACTTTAGGTGCGTACTCATTCATAACAGTGTTTCTCCTTTTGGAATGAAGATAGAACAGGGACGAACTAGGGGCACATTAGGTCCTTTGAGTAAAGGGCAGGCTATGGCGCTTAGCCTGACAAACACATATTGGATGTTCACCACCAGTGGTGATCCGCACTAGTTTCTGCGTCTAAAACGCTTCCAACACTGAGAGGGAAGTGTGCTTTAGGAGGGATGCACTGCAGTGTTAGGTCTTTTAAAGAAGGAAGCTTTTGGGACTGACTCTGTGGTAACCGCATTAGGCGCACATAGCTTTCCATTCAAAGACGTCTAAACATTGGACTATAGCAAGTTCAGTTTAAGGGAAACTCCTTCATGCGGAATGTCATTTCTCACTTTGTCTTTCCAGTGGAGGAAAGAAGATAGAACAAGGACGGAGCACAGAGAATATTAAACCCTTTGGTGAAGTAAAGGGTAAGGCATTTAGGCCTCTATGATGCATACTGGAAGTTCTACACCTGGGATGTTCCACAGCGTCTACCACCTCTCAAAACACTTCCAATATATGAGGGAACTGTGCTACAGTAAGTTCTCACGACAGGGATGCGTCTGTACTCAGTTGGAAACTCTAGGACGTGTCGGGTTAGCAATCATGAAGTCTCTCCTACAGGCCCCTTAGAGGGGATGCAAAGGAAAGTATCTGCTCAGCGAACCTACTTCAGTTGCATGCTCATTTTTAACAGCGTTTCTCCTTTGAGATATGGAGATAGAACAGGGACTGACTAGGGGCACTTTAGGTACTGTGAGTAAAGGGCAGGCTATGGCGCTTAAGCCTACCAAACACATATTGGATGTTCACCACCAGTGGTGATCCGCACTTGGTTTCTGCGTCTAAAACGCTTCCTACACTGAGAGGGAAGTGTTCTTTAGGAGGGATTCACTGCAGTGTTACGTCTGTTAAAGAAGGAAGCTTTTGGGACTGACTCTGTGGTAACCGCAATAGGCCCACATAGCTTTCCATTCACAGACGTCTAACCGTTAGACTATAGCATGTTCTGTTTAAGGGAAACTCCTTCAGGCGGAATGTCACTTCTCACAGTGTCTTTCCAGTGGAGAAAAGATGATAGAACAAGGACGGACAGAGAGAACGTTGCAAACCGTGAGTGAAGTAGAGGGTAAGGCACTTAGGCCTCTAGGATGCATACTGGAATTACAACACCGGTGATGTTCCACAGTGTCTACCTCTTCTCTTAAACACTTCCAGTATATAAGGGAACTGTGCTACAGTAATTTTTCACGAAGGGGATGCATCTGTGCTCAGTTGAAAACTTTACAATGTGTCTGGGTAGCAATCATGAAGTGTCTCATACAGGCCCCTTGGAGGGGAGGCGTAGGAAGGTATCTGCTCAGGGAACCTACTTTAGGTGCGTACTCATTCATAACAGTGTTTCTCCTTTTGGAATGAAGATAGAACAGGGACGAACTAGGGGCACATTAGGTCCTTTGAGTAAAGGGCAAGCTATGGCGCTTAAGCCTGCCAAACACATATTGGAGGTTCACCACCAGTGGTGTTCCGCACTTAGTTTCTGCGTCTATAACGCTTCCAACACTGAGAGGGAAGTGTGCTTTAGGAGGGATTCACTGCAGTGTTACGTCTGTTAAAGAAGAAAGCTTTGGGGACTGACTCTTTGGTAACCACAATAGGCGCACATAGCTTTCCAGTCTCTGACGTCTATCCGTTGGACTATAGCAAGTTCTGTGTAAGGGAAACATCTTCATGAGGAATGTCCCTTCTAACAGTGTCTTTCCAGTGGAGGAAAGAAGCTAGAACAAGCACGGAGCAGAGAGAATGTTACAACCCGTTGGTGAAGGAAAGGGTCAGGCATTTAGGCCTCTATGATGCATACTGGAAGTTCAACACTTGGGATGTTCCACAGTGTCTACCACTTCTCAAAACACTTCCAATATTTGAGGGAACTGTTCTACAGCAAGTTCTCACAACAGGGAAGCGTCTGTGCTCAGTTGGAAAGTGTAGGCCGTGTCTGGGTAGCAGTCATGAAGTGTCTCATACAGACCCCTTAGAGGGGATGCGGAGGAAGGTATCTGCTCTGGGAACGTACTTCACGTGCTTACTCATTCGTAACAGTGTTTCTCCTTTGAAGATGAAGACAGAAAAGGGAAAGACTACGGGCACAGTAGGTACTGTGAGTAAAGGGCAGGCTATGGCGCTTAGCCTGACAAACACATATTGGATGTTCACCACCAGTGGTGATCCGCACTTAGTTTCTGCTTCTAAAACGCTTCCAACACTGAGAGGGATGTGTGCTTTAGGAGGGATTCACTGCAGTGTTAGGTCTTTTAAAGAAGGAAGCTTTTGGGACTGACTCTGTGGTAACCGCATTAGGCGCACATAGCTTTCCATTCAAAGACGTTTAACCATTGGACTATAGCAAATTCAGTTTAAGGGAAACTCCTTCATGCGGAATGTCATTTCTCACTTTGTCTTTCCAGTGGAGGAAAGAAGATAGAACAAGGACGGAGCACAGAGAATATTAAACCCTTTGGTGAAGTAAAGGGTAAGGCATTTAGGCCTCTATGATGCATACTGGAAGTTCTACACCTGGGATGTTCCACAGCGTCTACCACCTCTCAAAACACTTCCAATATATGAGGGAACTGTGCTACAGTAAGTTCTCACGACAGGGATGCGTCTGTACTCAGTTGGAAACTCTAGGACGTGTCGGGTTAGCAATCATGAAGTCTCTCCTACAGGCCCCTTAGAGGGGATGCAAAGGAAAGTATCTGCTCAGCGAACCTACTTCAGTTGCATGCTCATTTTTAACAGCGTTTCTCCTTTGAGATATGGAGATAGAACAGGGACTGACTAGGGGCACATTAGGTACTGTGAGTAAAGGGCAGGCTATGGCGCTTAAGCCTACCAAACACATATTGGATGTTCACCACCAGTGGTGATCCGCACTTGGTTTCTGCGTCTAAAACGCTTCCTACACTGAGAGGGAAGTGTTCTTTAGGAGGGATTCACTGCAGTGTTACGTCTGTTAAAGAAGGAAGCTTTTGGGACTAACTGTGGTAACCGCAATAGGCGCACATAGCTTTCCATTCACAGACGTCTAACCGTTAGACTATAGCATGTTCTGTTTAAGGGAAACTCCTTCAGGCGGAATGTCACTTCTCACAGTGTCTTTCCAGTGGAGAAAAGATGATAGAACAAGGACGGACAGAGAGAACGTTGCAAACCGTGAGTGAAGTAGAGGGTAAGGCACTTAGGCCTCTAGGATGCATACTGGAATTACAACACCGGTGATGTTCCACAGTGTCTACCTCTTCTCTTAAACACTTCCAATATATAAGGGAACTGTGCTACAGTAATTTTTCACGAAGGGGATGCATCTGTGCTCAGTTGAAAACTTTACAATGTGTCTGGGTAGCAATCATGAAGTGTCTCATACAGGCCCCTTGGAGGGGAGGCGTAGGAAGGTATCTGCTCAGGGAACCTACTTTAGGTGCGTACTCATTCATAACAGTGTTTCTCCTTTTGGAATGAAGATAGAACAGGGACGAACTAGGGGCACATTAGGTCCTTTGAGTAAAGGGCAAGCTATGGCGCTTAAGCCTGCCAAACACATATTGGAGGTTCACCACCAGTGGTGTTCCGCACTTAGTTTCTGCGTCTATAACGCTTCCAACACTGAGAGGGAAGTGTGCTTTAGGAGGGATTCACTGCAGTGTTACGTCTGTTAAAGAAGAAAGCTTTGGGGACTGACTCTTTGGTAACCACAATAGGCGCACATAGCTTTCCAGTCTCTGACGTCTATCCGTTGGACTATAGCAAGTTCTGTGTAAGGGAAACATCTTCATGAGGAATGTCCCTTCTAACAGTGTCTTTCCAGTGGAGGAAAGAAGCTAGAACAAGGACGGAGCAGAGAGAATGTTACAACCCGTTGGTGAAGGAAAGGGTCAGGCATTTAGGCCTCTATGATGCATACTGGAAGTTCAACACTTGGGATGTTCCACAGTGTCTACCACTTCTCAAAACACTTCCAATATTTGAGGGAACTGTTCTACAGCAAGTTCTCACAACAGGGAAGCGTCTGTGCTCAGTTGGAAAGTGTAGGCCGTGTCTGGGTAGCAGTCATGAAGTGTCTCATACAGACCCCTTAGAGGGGATGCGGAGGAAGGTATCTGCTCTGGGAACGTACTTCACGTGCTTACTCATTCGTAACAGTGTTTCTCCTTTGAAGATGAAGATAGAAAAGGGAAAGACTACGGGCACAGTAGGTACTGTGAGTAAAGGGCAGGCTATGGCGCTTAGCCTGACAAACACATATTGGATGTTCACCACCAGTGGTGATCCGCACTTAGTTTCTGCTTCTAAAACGCTTCCAACACTGAGAGGGATGTGTGCTTTAGGAGGGATTCACTGCAGTGTTAGGTCTTTTAAAGAAGGAAGCTTTTGGGACTGACTCTGTGGTAACCGCATTAGGCGCACATAGCTTTCCATTCAAAGACGTTAAACCATTGGACTATAGCAAATTCAGTTTAAGGGAAACTCCTTCATGCGGAATGTCATTTCTCACTTTGTCTTTCCAGTGGAGGAAAGAAGATAGAACAAGGACGGAGCACAGAGAATATTAAACCCTTTGGTGAAGTAAAGGGTAAGGCATTTAGGCCTCTATGATGCATACTGGAAGTTCTACACCTGGGATGTTCCACAGCGTCTACCACCTCTCAAAACACTTCCAATATATGAGGGAACTGTGCTACAGTAAGTTCTCACGACAGGGATGCGTCTGTACTCAGTTGGAAACTCTAGGACGTGTCGGGTTAGCAATCATGAAGTCTCTCCTACAGGCCCCTTAGAGGGGATGCAAAGGAAAGTATCTGCTCAGCGAACCTACTTCAGTTGCATGCTCATTTTTAACAGCGTTTCTCCTTTGAGATATGGAGATAGAACAGGGACTGACTAGGGGCACATTAGGTACTGTGAGTAAAGGGCAGGCTATGGCGCTTAAGCCTACCAAACACATATTGGATGTTCACCACCAGTGGTGATCCGCACTTGGTTTCTGCGTCTAAAACGCTTCCTACACTGAGAGGGAAGTGTTCTTTAGGAGGGATTCACTGCAGTGTTACGTCTGTTAAAGAAGGAAGCTTTGGGGACTGACTCTGTGGTAACCGCAATAGGCGCACATAGCTTTCCATTCACAGACGTCTAACCGTTAGACTATAGCATGTTCTGTTTAAGGGAAACTCCTTCAGGCGGAATGTCACTTCTCACAGTGTCTTTCCAGTGGAGGAAAGATGATAGAACAAGGACGGACAGAGAGAACGTTGCAAACCGTGAGTGAAGTAGAGGGTAAGGCACTTAGGCCTCTAGGATGCATACTGGAATTACAACACCGGTGATGTTCCACAGTGTCTACCTCTTCTCTTAAACACTTCCAGTATATAAGGGAACTGTGCTACAGTAATTTTTCACGAAGGGGATGCATCTGTGCTCAGTTGAAAACTCTACAATGTGTCTGGGTAGCAATCATGAAGTGTCTCATACAGGCCCCTTGGAGGGGAGGCGTAGGAAGGTATCTGCTCAGGGAACCTACTTTAGGTGCGTACTCATTCATAACAGTGTTTCTCCTTTTGGAATGAAGATAGAACAGGGACGAACTAGGGGCACATTAGGTCCTTTGAGTAAAGGGCAGGCTATGGCGCTTAGCCTGACAAACACATATTGGATGTTCACCACCAGTGGTGATCCGCACTTAGTTTCTGCGTCTAAAACGCTTCCAACACTGAGAGGGAAGTGTGCTTTAGGAGGGATGCACTGCAGTGTTAGGTCTTTTAAAGAAGGAAGCTTTTGGGACTGACTCTGTGGTAACCGCATTAGGCGCACATAGCTTTCCATTCAAAGACGTCTAAACATTGGACTATAGCAAGTTCAGTTTAAGGGAAACTCCTTCATGCGGAATGTCATTTCTCACTTTGTCTTTCCAGTGGAGGAAAGAAGATAGAACAAGGACGGAGCACAGAGAATATTAAACCCTTTGGTGAAGTAAAGGGTAAGGCATTTAGGCCTCTATGATGCATACTGGAAGTTCTACACCTGGGATGTTCCACAGCGTCTACCACCTCTCAAAACACTTCCAATATATGAGGGAACTGTGCTACAGTAAGTTCTCACGACAGGGATGCGTCTGTACTCAGTTGGAAACTCTAGGACGTGTCGGGTTAGCAATCATGAAGTCTCTCCTACAGGCCCCTTAGAGGGGATGCAAAGGAAAGTATCTGCTCAGCGAACCTACTTCAGTTGCATGCTCATTTTTAACAGCGTTTCTCCTTTGAGATATGGAGATAGAACAGGGACTGACTAGGGGCACATTAGGTACTGTGAGTAAAGGGCAGGCTATGGCGCTTAAGCCTACCAAACACATATTGGATGTTCACCACCAGTGGTGATCCGCACTTGGTTTCTGCGTCTAAAACGCTTCCTACACTGAGAGGGAAGTGTGCTTTAGGAGGGATTCACTGCAGTGTTACGTCTGTTAAAGAAGGAAGCTTTGGGGACTGACTCTGTGGTAACCGCAATAGGCGCACATAGCTTTCCATTCACAGACGTCTAACCGTTAGACTATAGCATGTTCTGTTTAAGGGAAACTCCTTCAGGCGGAATGTCACTTCTCACAGTGTCTTTCCAGTGGAGAAAAGATGATAGAACAAGGACGGACAGAGAGAACGTTGCAAACCGTGAGTGAAGTAGAGGGTAAGGCACTTAGGCCTCTAGGATGCATACTGGAATTACAACACCGTTGATGTTCCACAGTGTCTACCTCTTCTCTTAAACACTTCCAATATATAAGGGAACTGTGCTACAGTAATTTTTCACGAAGGGGATGCATCTGTGCTCAGTTGAAAACTTTACAATGTGTCTGGGTAGCAATCATGAAGTGTCTCATACAGGCCCCTTGGAGGGGAGGCGTAGGAAGGTATCTGCTCAGGGAACCTACTTTAGGTGCGTACTCATTCATAACAGTGTTTCTCCTTTTGGAATGAAGATAGAACAGGGACGAACTAGGGGCACATTAGGTCCTTTGAGTAAAGGGCAAGCTATGGCGCTTAAGCCTGCCAAACACATATTGGAGGTTCACCACCAGTGGTGTTCCGCACTTAGTTTCTGCGTCTATAACGCTTCCAACACTGAGAGGGAAGTGTGCTTTAGGAGGGATTCACTGCAGTGTTACGTCTGTTAAAGAAGAAAGCTTTGGGGACTGACTCTTTGGTAACCACAATAGGCGCACATAGCTTTCCAGTCTCTGACGTCTATCCGTTGGACTATAGCAAGTTCTGTGTAAGGGAAACATCTTCATGAGGAATGTCCCTTCTAACAGTGTCTTTCCAGTGGAGGAAAGAAGCTAGAACAAGGACGGAGCAGAGAGAATGTTACAACCCGTTGGTGAAGGAAAGGGTCAGGCATTTAGGCCTCTATGATGCATACTGGAAGTTCAACACTTGGGATGTTCCACAGTGTCTACCACTTCTCAAAACACTTCCAATATTTGAGGGAACTGTTCTACAGCAAGTTCTCACAACAGGGAAGCGTCTGTGCTCAGTTGGAAAGTGTAGGCCGTGTCTGGGTAGCAGTCATGAAGTGTCTCATACAGACCCCTTAGAGGGGATGCGGAGGAAGGTATCTGCTCTGGGAACGTACTTCACGTGCTTACTCATTCGTAACAGTGTTTCTCCTTTGAAGATGAAGACAGAAAAGGGAAAGACTACGGGCACAGTAGGTACTGTGAGTAAAGGGCAGGCTATGGCGCTTAGCCTGACAAACACATATTGGATGTTCACCACCAGTGGTGATCCGCACTTAGTTTCTGCTTCTAAAACGCTTCCAACACTGAGAGGGATGTGTGCTTTAGGAGGGATTCACTGCAGTGTTAGGTCTTTTAAAGAAGGAAGCTTTTGGGACTGACTCTGTGGTAACCGCATTAGGCGCACATAGCTTTCCATTCAAAGACGTTTAACCATTGGACTATAGCAAATTCAGTTTAAGGGAAACTCCTTCATGCGGAATGTCATTTCTCACTTTGTCTTTCCAGTGGAGGAAAGAAGATAGAACAAGGACGGAGCACAGAGAATATTAAACCCTTTGGTGAAGTAAAGGGTAAGGCATTTAGGCCTCTATGATGCATACTGGAAGTTCTACACCTGGGATGTTCCACAGCGTCTACCACCTCTCAAAACACTTCCAATATATGAGGGAACTGTGCTACAGTAAGTTCTCACGACAGGGATGCGTCTGTACTCAGTTGGAAACTCTAGGACGTGTCGGGTTAGCAATCATGAAGTCTCTCCTACAGGCCCCTTAGAGGGGATGCAAAGGAAAGTATCTGCTCAGCGAACCTACTTCAGTTGCATGCTCATTTTTAACAGCGTTTCTCCTTTGAGATATGGAGATAGAACAGGGACTGACTAGGGGCACATTAGGTACTGTGAGTAAAGGGCAGGCTATGGCGCTTAAGCCTACCAAACACATATTGGATGTTCACCACCAGTGGTGATCCGCACTTGGTTTCTGCGTCTAAAACGCTTCCTACACTGAGAGGGAAGTGTTCTTTAGGAGGGATTCACTGCAGTGTTACGTCTGTTAAAGAAGGAAGCTTTTGGGACTAACTGTGGTAACCGCAATAGGCGCACATAGCTTTCCATTCACAGACGTCTAACCGTTAGACTATAGCATGTTCTGTTTAAGGGAAACTCCTTCAGGCGGAATGTCACTTCTCACAGTGTCTTTCCAGTGGAGAAAAGATGATAGAACAAGGACGGACAGAGAGAACGTTGCAAACCGTGAGTGAAGTAGAGGGTAAGGCACTTAGGCCTCTAGGATGCATACTGGAATTACAACACCGGTGATGTTCCACAGTGTCTACCTCTTCTCTTAAACACTTCCAATATATAAGGGAACTGTGCTACAGTAATTTTTCACGAAGGGGATGCATCTGTGCTCAGTTGAAAACTTTACAATGTGTCTGGGTAGCAATCATGAAGTGTCTCATACAGGCCCCTTGGAGGGGAGGCGTAGGAAGGTATCTGCTCAGGGAACCTACTTTAGGTGCGTACTCATTCATAACAGTGTTTCTCCTTTTGGAATGAAGATAGAACAGGGACGAACTAGGGGCACATTAGGTCCTTTGAGTAAAGGGCAAGCTATGGCGCTTAAGCCTGCCAAACACATATTGGAGGTTCACCACCAGTGGTGTTCCGCACTTAGTTTCTGCGTCTATAACGCTTCCAACACTGAGAGGGAAGTGTGCTTTAGGAGGGATTCACTGCAGTGTTACGTCTGTTAAAGAAGAAAGCTTTGGGGACTGACTCTTTGGTAACCACAATAGGCGCACATAGCTTTCCAGTCTCTGACGTCTATCCGTTGGACTATAGCAAGTTCTGTGTAAGGGAAACATCTTCATGAGGAATGTCCCTTCTAACAGTGTCTTTCCAGTGGAGGAAAGAAGCTAGAACAAGGACGGAGCAGAGAGAATGTTACAACCCGTTGGTGAAGGAAAGGGTCAGGCATTTAGGCCTCTATGATGCATACTGGAAGTTCAACACTTGGGATGTTCCACAGTGTCTACCACTTCTCAAAACACTTCCAATATTTGAGGGAACTGTTCTACAGCAAGTTCTCACAACAGGGAAGCGTCTGTGCTCAGTTGGAAAGTGTAGGCCGTGTCTGGGTAGCAGTCATGAAGTGTCTCATACAGACCCCTTAGAGGGGATGCGGAGGAAGGTATCTGCTCTGGGAACGTACTTCACGTGCTTACTCATTCGTAACAGTGTTTCTCCTTTGAAGATGAAGATAGAAAAGGGAAAGACTACGGGCACAGTAGGTACTGTGAGTAAAGGGCAGGCTATGGCGCTTAGCCTGACAAACACATATTGGATGTTCACCACCAGTGGTGATCCGCACTTAGTTTCTGCGTCTAAAACGCTTCCAACACTGAGAGGGATGTGTGCTTTAGGAGGGATTCACTGCAGTGTTAGGTCTTTTAAAGAAGGAAGCTTTTGGGACTGACTCTGTGGTAACCGCATTAGGCGCACATAGCTTTCCATTCAAAGACGTTTAACCATTGGACTATAGCAAATTCCGTTTAAGGGAAACTCCTTCATGCGGAATGTCATTTCTCACTTTGTCTTTCCAGTGAAGGAAAGAAGATAGAACAAGGACGGAGCACAGAGAATATTAAACCCTTTGGTGAAGTAAAGGGTAAGGCATTTAGGCCTCTATGATGCATACTGGAAGTTCTACACCTGGGATGTTCCACAGCGTCTACCACCTCTCAAAACACTTCCAATATATGAGGGAACTGTGCTACAGTAAGTTCTCACGACAGGGATGCGTCTGTACTCAGTTGGAAACTCTAGGACGTGTCGGGTTAGCAATCATGAAGTCTCTCCTACAGGCCCCTTAGAGGGGATGCAAAGGAAAGTATCTGCTCAGCGAACCTACTTCAGTTGCATGCTCATTTTTAACAGCGTTTCTCCTTTGAGATATGGAGATAGAACAGGGACTGACTAGGGGCACATTAGGTACTGTGAGTAAAGGGCAGGCTATGGCGCTTAAGCCTACCAAACACATATTGGATGTTCACCACCAGTGGTGATCCGCACTTGGTTTCTGCGTCTAAAACGCTTCCTACACTGAGAGGGAAGTGTGCTTTAGGAGGGATTCACTGCAGTGTTACGTCTGTTAAAGAAGGAAGCTTTGGGGACTGACTCTGTGGTAACCGCAATAGGCGCACATAGCTTTCCATTCACAGACGTCTAACCGTTAGACTATAGCATGTTCTGTTTAAGGGAAACTCCTTCAGGCGGAATGTCACTTCTCACAGTGTCTTTCCAGTGGAGGAAAGATGATAGAACAAGGACGGACAGAGAGAACGTTGCAAACCGTGAGTGAAGTAGAGGGTAAGGCACTTAGGCCTCTAGGATGCATACTGGAATTACAACACCGGTGATGTTCCACAGTGTCTACCTCTTCTCTTAAACACTTCCAGTATATAAGGGAACTGTGCTACAGTAATTTTTCACGAAGGGGATGCATCTGTGCTCAGTTGAAAACTCTACAATGTGTCTGGGTAGCAATCATGAAGTGTCTCATACAGGCCCCTTGGAGGGGAGGCGTAGGAAGGTATCTGCTCAGGGAACCTACTTTAGGTGCGTACTCATTCATAACAGTGTTTCTCCTTTTGGAATGAAGATAGAACAGGGACGAACTAGGGGCACATTAGGTCCTTTGAGTAAAGGGCAGGCTATGGCGCTTAGCCTGACAAACACATATTGGATGTTCACCACCAGTGGTGATCCGCACTTAGTTTCTGCGTCTAAAACGCTTCCAACACTGAGAGGGAAGTGTGCTTTAGGAGGGATGCACTGCAGTGTTAGGTCTTTTAAAGAAGGAAGCTTTTGGGACTGACTCTGTGGTAACCGCATTAGGCGCACATAGCTTTCCATTCAAAGACGTCTAAACATTGGACTATAGCAAGTTCAGTTTAAGGGAAACTCCTTCATGCGGAATGTCATTTCTCACTTTGTCTTTCCAGTGGAGGAAAGAAGATAGAACAAGGACGGAGCACAGAGAATATTAAACCCTTTGGTGAAGTAAAGGGTAAGGCATTTAGGCCTCTATGATGCATACTGGAAGTTCTACACCTGGGATGTTCCACAGCGTCTACCACCTCTCAAAACACTTCCAATATATGAGGGAACTGTGCTACAGTAAGTTCTCACGACAGGGATGCGTCTGTACTCAGTTGGAAACTCTAGGACGTGTCGGGTTAGCAATCATGAAGTCTCTCCTACAGGCCCCTTAGAGGGGATGCAAAGGAAAGTATCTGCTCAGCGAACCTACTTCAGTTGCATGCTCATTTTTAACAGCGTTTCTCCTTTGAGATATGGAGATAGAACAGGGACTGACTAGGGGCACATTAGGTACTGTGAGTAAAGGGCAGGCTATGGCGCTTAAGCCTACCAAACACATATTGGATGTTCACCACCAGTGGTGATCCGCACTTGGTTTCTGCGTCTAAAACGCTTCCTACACTGAGAGGGAAGTGTGCTTTAGGAGGGATTCACTGCAGTGTTACGTCTGTTAAAGAAGGAAGCTTTGGGGACTGACTCTGTGGTAACCGCAATAGGCGCACATAGCTTTCCATTCACAGACGTCTAACCGTTAGACTATAGCATGTTCTGTTTAAGGGAAACTCCTTCAGGCGGAATGTCACTTCTCACAGTGTCTTTCCAGTGGAGAAAAGATGATAGAACAAGGACGGACAGAGAGAACGTTGCAAACCGTGAGTGAAGTAGAGGGTAAGGCACTTAGGCCTCTAGGATGCATACTGGAATTACAACACCGTTGATGTTCCACAGTGTCTACCTCTTCTCTTAAACACTTCCAATATATAAGGGAACTGTGCTACAGTAATTTTTCACGAAGGGGATGCATCTGTGCTCAGTTGAAAACTCTACAATGTGTCTGGGTAGCAATCATGAAGTGTCTCATACAGGCCCCTTGGAGGGGAGGCGTAGGAAGGTATCTGCTCAGGGAACCTACTTTAGGTGCGTACTCATTCATAACAGTGTTTCTCCTTTTGGAATGAAGATAGAACAGGGACGAACTAGGGGCACATTAGGTCCTTTGAGTAAAGGGCAAGCTATGGCGCTTAAGCCTGCCAAACACATATTGGAGGTTCACCACCAGTGGTGTTCCGCACTTAGTTTCTGCGTCTATAACGCTTCCAACACTGAGAGGGAAGTGTGCTTTAGGAGGGATTCACTGCAGTGTTACGTCTGTTAAAGAAGAAAGCTTTGGGGACTGACTCTTTGGTAACCACAATAGGCGCACATAGCTTTCCAGTCTCTGACGTCTATCCGTTGGACTATAGCAAGTTCTGTGTAAGGGAAACATCTTCATGAGGAATGTCCCTTCTAACAGTGTCTTTCCAGTGGAGGAAAGAAGCTAGAACAAGCACGGAGCAGAGAGAATGTTACAACCCGTTGGTGAAGGAAAGGGTCAGGCATTTAGGCCTCTATGATGCATACTGGAAGTTCAACACTTGGGATGTTCCACAGTGTCTACCACTTCTCAAAACACTTCCAATATTTGAGGGAACTGTTCTACAGCAAGTTCTCACAACAGGGAAGCGTCTGTGCTCAGTTGGAAAGTGTAGGACGTGTCTGGGTAGCAGTCATGAAGTGTCTCATACAGACCCCTTAGAGGGGATGCGGAGGAAGGTATCTGCTCTGGGAACGTACTTCACGTGCTTACTCATTCGTAACAGTGTTTCTCCTTTGAAGATGAAGACAGAAAAGGGAAAGACTACGGGCACAGTAGGTACTGTGAGTAAAGGGCAGGCTATGGCGCTTAGCCTGACAAACACATATTGGATGTTCACCACCAGTGGTGATCCGCACTTAGTTTCTGCTTCTAAAACGCTTCCAACACTGAGAGGGATGTGTGCTTTAGGAGGGATTCACTGCAGTGTTAGGTCTTTTAAAGAAGGAAGCTTTTGGGACTGACTCTGTGGTAACCGCATTAGGCGCACATAGCTTTCCATTCAAAGACGTTTAACCATTGGACTATAGCAAATTCAGTTTAAGGGAAACTCCTTCATGCGGAATGTCATTTCTCACTTTGTCTTTCCAGTGGAGGAAAGAAGATAGAACAAGGACGGAGCACAGAGAATATTAAACCCTTTGGTGAAGTAAAGGGTAAGGCATTTAGGCCTCTATGATGCATACTGGAAGTTCTACACCTGGGATGTTCCACAGCGTCTACCACCTCTCAAAACACTTCCAATATATAAGGGAACTGTGCTACAGTAAGTTCTCACGACAGGGATGCGTCTGTACTCAGTTGGAAACTCTAGGACGTGTCGGGTTAGCAATCATGAAGTCTCTCCTACAGGCCCCTTAGAGGGGATGCAAAGGAAAGTATCTGCTCAGCGAACCTACTTCAGTTGCATGCTCATTTTTAACAGCGTTTCTCCTTTGAGATATGGAGATAGAACAGGGACTGACTAGGGGCACATTAGGTACTGTGAGTAAAGGGCAGGCTATGGCGCTTAAGCCTACCAAACACATATTGGATGTTCACCACCAGTGGTGATCCGCACTTGGTTTCTGCGTCTAAAACGCTTCCTACACTGAGAGGGAAGTGTGCTTTAGGAGGGATTCACTGCAGTGTTACGTCTGTTAAAGAAGGAAGCTTTGGGGACTGACTCTGTGGTAACCGCAATAGGCGCACATAGCTTTCCATTCACAGACGTCTAACCGTTAGACTATAGCATGTTCTGTTTAAGGGAAACTCCTTCAGGCGGAATGTCACTTCTCACAGTGTCTTTCCAGTGGAGAAAAGATGATAGAACAAGGACGGACAGAGAGAACGTTGCAAACCGTGAGTGAAGTAGAGGGTAAGGCACTTAGGCCTCTAGGATGCATACTGGAATTACAACACCGGTGATGTTCCACAGTGTCTACCTCTTCTCTTAAACACTTCCAATATATAAGGGAACTGTGCTACAGTAATTTTTCACGAAGGGGATGCATCTGTGCTCAGTTGAAAACTTTACAATGTGTCTGGGTAGCAATCATGAAGTGTCTCATACAGGCCCCTTGGAGGGGAGGCGTAGGAAGGTATCTGCTCAGGGAACCTACTTTAGGTGCGTACTCATTCATAACAGTGTTTCTCCTTTTGGAATGAAGATAGAACAGGGACGAACTAGGGGCACATTAGGTCCTTTGAGTAAAGGGCAAGCTATGGCGCTTAAGCCTGCCAAACACATATTGGAGGTTCACCACCAGTGGTGTTCCGCACTTAGTTTCTGCGTCTATAACGCTTCCAACACTGAGAGGGAAGTGTGCTTTAGGAGGGATTCACTGCAGTGTTACGTCTGTTAAAGAAGAAAGCTTTGGGGACTGACTCTTTGGTAACCACAATAGGCGCACATAGCTTTCCAGTCTCTGACGTCTATCCGTTGGACTATAGCAAGTTCTGTGTAAGGGAAACATCTTCATGAGGAATGTCCCTTCTAACAGTGTCTTTCCAGTGGAGGAAAGAAGCTAGAACAAGGACGGAGCAGAGAGAATGTTACAACCCGTTGGTGAAGGAAAGGGTCAGGCATTTAGGCCTCTATGATGCATACTGGAAGTTCAACACTTGGGATGTTCCACAGTGTCTACCACTTCTCAAAACACTTCCAATATTTGAGGGAACTGTTCTACAGCAAGTTCTCACAACAGGGAAGCGTCTGTGCTCAGTTGGAAAGTGTAGGACGTGTCTGGGTAGCAGTCATGAAGTGTCTCATACAGACCCCTTAGAGGGGATGCGGAGGAAGGTATCTGCTCTGGGAACGTACTTCACGTGCTTACTCATTCGTAACAGTGTTTCTCCTTTGAAGATGAAGACAGAAAAGGGAAAGACTACGGGCACAGTAGGTACTGTGAGTAAAGGGCAGGCTATGGCGCTTAGCCTGACAAACACATATTGGATGTTCACCACCAGTGGTGATCCGCACTTAGTTTCTGCTTCTAAAACGCTTCCAACACTGAGAGGGATGTGTGCTTTAGGAGGGATTCACTGCAGTGTTAGGTCTTTTAAAGAAGGAAGCTTTTGGGACTGACTCTGTGGTAACCGCATTAGGCGCACATAGCTTTCCATTCAAAGACGTTTAACCATTGGACTATAGCAAATTCAGTTTAAGGGAAACTCCTTCATGCGGAATGTCATTTCTCACTTTGTCTTTCCAGTGGAGGAAAGAAGATAGAACAAGGACGGAGCACAGAGAATATTAAACCCTTTGGTGAAGTAAAGGGTAAGGCATTTAGGCCTCTATGATGCATACTGGAAGTTCTACACCTGGGATGTTCCACAGCGTCTACCACCTCTCAAAACACTTCCAATATATGAGGGAACTGTGCTACAGTAAGTTCTCACGACAGGGATGCGTCTGTACTCAGTTGGAAACTCTAGGACGTGTCGGGTTAGCAATCATGAAGTCTCTCCTACAGGCCCCTTAGAGGGGATGCAAAGGAAAGTATCTGCTCAGCGAACCTACTTCAGTTGCATGCTCATTTTTAACAGCGTTTCTCCTTTGAGATATGGAGATAGAACAGGGACTGACTAGGGGCACATTAGGTACTGTGAGTAAAGGGCAGGCTATGGCGCTTAAGCCTACCAAACACATATTGGATGTTCACCACCAGTGGTGATCCGCACTTGGTTTCTGCGTCTAAAACGCTTCCTACACTGAGAGGGAAGTGTGCTTTAGGAGGGATTCACTGCAGTGTTACGTCTGTTAAAGAAGGAAGCTTTGGGGACTGACTCTGTGGTAACCGCAATAGGCGCACATAGCTTTCCATTCACAGACGTCTAACCGTTAGACTATAGCATGTTCTGTTTAAGGGAAACTCCTTCAGGCGGAATGTCACTTCTCACAGTGTCTTTCCAGTGGAGAAAAGATGATAGAACAAGGACGGACAGAGAGAACGTTGCAAACCGTGAGTGAAGTAGAGGGTAAGGCACTTAGGCCTCTAGGATGCATACTGGAATTACAACACCGGTGATGTTCCACAGTGTCTACCTCTTCTCTTAAACACTTCCAGTATATAAGGGAACTGTGCTACAGTAATTTTTCACGAAGGGGATGCATCTGTGCTCAGTTGAAAACTCTACAATGTGTCTGGGTAGCAATCATGAAGTGTCTCATACAGGCCCCTTGGAGGGGAGGCGTAGGAAGGTATCTGCTCAGGGAACCTACTTTAGGTGCGTACTCATTCATAACAGTGTTTCTCCTTTTGGAATGAAAATAGAACAGGGACGAACTAGGGGCACATTAGGTCCTTTGAGTAAAGGGCAAGCTATGGCGCTTAAGCCTGCCAAACACATATTGGAGGTTCACCACCAGTGGTGTTCCGCACTTAGTTTCTGCGTCTATAACGCTTCCAACACTGAGAGGGAAGTGTGCTTTAGGAGGGATTCACTGCAGTGTTACGTCTGTTAAAGAAGAAAGCTTTGGGGACTGACTCTTTGGTAACCACAATAGGCGCACATAGCTTTCCAGTCTCTGACGTCTATCCGTTGGACTATAGCAAGTTCTGTGTAAGGGAAACATCTTCATGAGGAATGTCCCTTCTAACAGTGTCTTTCCAGTGGAGGAAAGAAGATAGAACAAGGACGGAGCAGAGAGAATGTTACAGCCCGTTGGTGAAGGAAAGGGTCATGCATTTAGGCCTCTATGATGCATACTGGAAGTTCAACACTTGGGATGTTCCACAGTGTCTACCACTTCTCAAAACACTTCCAATATAGGAGGGAACTGTTCTACAGCAAGTTCTCACAACAGGGAAGCGTCTGTGCTCAGTTGGAAAGTGTAGGACGTGTCTGGGTAGCAATCATGAAGTGTCTCATACAGACCCCTTAGAGGGGATGCGGAGGAAGGTATCTGCTCTGGGAACCTACTTCAGGTACGTACTCATTCATAACAGTGTTTCTCCTTTGAAGATGAAGATAGAACAGGGAAGGACTACAGGCACATTAGGTACTGTGAGTAAAGGGCAGGCTAAGGGTCTTAGCCTGACAAACACATATTGGATGTTCACCACCAGTGGTGATCCGCACTTAGTTTCTGCGTCTAAAACGCTTCCAACACTGAGAGGGATGTGTGCTTTAGGAGGGATTCACTGCAGTGTTAGGTCTTTTAAAGAAGGAAGCTTTTGGGACTGACTCTGTGGTAACCGCATTAGGCGCACATAGCTTTCCATTCAAAGACGTCTAACCATTGGACTATAGCAAATTCAATTTAAGGGAAACTCCTTCATGCGGAATGTCATTTCTCACTTTGTCTTTCCAGTGAAGGAAAGAAGATAGAACAAGGACGGAGCACAGAGAATATTAAACCCTTTGGTGAAGTAAAGGGTAAGGCATTTAGGCCTCTATGATGCATACTGGAAGTTCTACACCTGGGATGTTCCACAGCGTCTACCACCTCTCAAAACACTTCCAATATATGAGGGAACTGTGCTACAGTAAGTTCTCACGACAGGGATGCGTCTGTACTCAGTTGTGAACTCTAGGATGTGTCTGGTTAGCAATCATGAAGTCTCTCCTACAGGCCCCTTAGAGGGGATGCAAAGGAAAGTATCTGCTCAGCGAACCTACTTCAGTTGCATACTCATTCATAACAGCGTTTCTCCTTTGAGATATGGAGATAGAACAGGGACTGACTAGGGGCACATTAGGTACTGTGAGTAAAGGGCAGGCTATGGCGCTTGAGCCTACCAAACACATATTGGATGTTCACCACCAGTGGTGATCCGCACTTGGTTTCTGCGTCTAAAACGCTTCCTACACTGAGAGGGAAGTGTTCTTTAGGAGGGATTCACTGCAGTGTTACGTCTGTTAAAGAAGGAAGCTTTGGGGACTGACTCTGTGGTAACCGCAATAGGCGCACATAGCTTTCCATTCACAGACGTCTAACCGTTAGACTATAGCATGTTCTGTTTAAGGGAAACTCCTTCAGGCGGAATGTCACTTCTCACAGTGTCTTTCCAGTGGAGGAAAGATGATAGAACAAGGACGGACAGAGAGAACGTTGCAAACCGTGAGTGAAGTACAGGGTAAGGCACTTAGGCCTCTAGGATGCATACTGGAATTACAACACCGGTGATGTTCCACAGTGTCTACCTCTTCTCTTAAACACTTCCAGTATATAAGGGAACTGTGCTACAGTAATTTTTCACGAAGGGGATGCATCTGTGCTCAGTTGAAAACTCTACAATGTGTCTGGGTAGCAATCATGAAGTGTCTCATACAGGCCCCTTGGAGGGGAGGCGTAGGAAGGTATCTGCTCAGGGAACCTACTTTAGGTGCGTACTCATTCATAACAGTGTTTCTCCTTTTGGAATGAAGATAGAACAGGGACGAACTAGGGGCACATTAGGTCCTTTGAGTAAAGGGCAAGCTATGGCGCTTAAGCCTGCCAAACACATATTGGAGGTTCACCACCAGTGGTGTTCCGCACTTAGTTTCTGCGTCTATAACGCTTCCAACACTGAGAGGGAAGTGTGCTTTAGGAGGGATTCACTGCAGTGTTACGTCTGTTAAAGAAGAAAGCTTTGGGGACTGACTCTTTGGTAACCACAATAGGCGCACATAGCTTTCCAGTCTCTGACGTCTATCCGTTGGACTATAGCAAGTTCTGTGTAAGGGAAACATCTTCATGAGGAATGTCCCTTCTAACAGTGTCTTTCCAGTGGAGGAAAGAAGCTAGAACAAGGACGGAGCAGAGAGAATGTTACAGCCCGTTGATGAAGGAAAGGGTCATGCATTTAGGCCTCTATGATGCATACTGGAAGTTCAACACTTGGGATGTTCCACAGTGTCTACCACTTCTCAAAACACTTCCAATATAGGAGGGAACTGTTCTACAGCAAGTTCTCACAACAGGGAAGCGTCTGTGCTCAGTTGGAAAGTGTAGGCCGTGTCTGGGTAGCAGTCATGAAGTGTCTCATACAGACCCCTTAGAGGGGATGCGGAGGAAGGTATCTGCTCTGGGAACGTACTTCACGTGCTTACTCATTCGTAAAGGTGTTTCTCCTTTGAAGATGAAGATAGAAAAGGGAAAGACTACGGGCACATTAGGTACTGTGAGTAAAGGGCAGGCTATGGCGCTTAGCCTGACAAACACATATTGGATGTTCACCACCAGTGGTGATCCGCACTTAGTTTCTGCTTCTAAAACGCTTCCAACACTGAGAGGGATGTGTGCTTTAGGAGGGATTCACTGCAGTGTTAGGTCTTTTAAAGAAGGAAGCTTTTGGGACTGACTCTGTGGTAACCGCATTAGGCGCACATAGCTTTCCATTCAAAGACGTTTAACCATTGGACTATAGCAAATTCCGTTTAAGGGAAACTCCTTCATGCGGAATGTCATTTCTCACTTTGTCTTTCCAGTGGAGGAAAGAAGATAGAACAAGGACGGAGCACAGAGAATATTAAACCCTTGGTGAAGTAAAGGGTAAGGCATTTAGGCCTCTATGATGCATACTGGAAGTTCTACACCTGGGATGTTCCACAGCGTCTACCACCTCTCAAAACACTTCCAATATATGAGGGAACTGTGCTACAGTAATTTCTCACGACAGGGATGCGTCTGTACTCAGTTGGAAACTCTAGGACGTGTCGGGTTAGCAATCATGAAGTCTCTCCTACAGGCCCCTTAGAGGGGATGCAAAGGAAAGTATCTGCTCAGCGAACCTACTTCAGTTGCATGCTCACTTTTAACAGCGTTTCTCCTTTGAGATATGGAGATAGAACAGGGACTGACTAGGGGCACATTAGGTACTGTGAGTAAAGGGCAGGCTATGGCGCTTAAGCCTACCAAACACATATTGGATGTTCACCACCAGTGGTGATCCGCACTTGGTTTCTGCGTCTAAAACGCTTCCTACACTGAGAGGGAAGTGTGCTTTAGGAGGGATTCACTGCAGTGTTACGTCTGTAAAAGAAGGAAGCTTTTGGGACTAACTCTGTGGTAACCGCAATAGGCGCACATAGCTTTCCATTCACAGACGTCTAACCGTTAGACTATAGCATGTTCTGTTTAAGGGAAACTCCTTCAGGCGGAATGTCACTTCTCACAGTGTCTTTCCAGTGGAGGAAAGATGATAGAACAAGGACGGACAGAGAGAACGTTGCAAACCGTGAGTGAAGTAGAGGGTAAGGCACTTAGGCCTCTAGGATGCATACTGGAATTACAACACCGGTGATGTTCCACAGTGTCTACCTCTTCTCTTAAACACTTCCAGTATATAAGGGAACTGTGCTACAGTAATTTTTCACGAAGGGGATGCATCTGTGCTCAGTTGAAAACTCTACAATGTGTCTGGGTAGCAATCATGAAGTGTCTCATACAGGCCCCTTGGAGGGGAGGCGTAGGAAGGTATCTGCTCAGGGAACCTACTTTAGGTGCGTACTCATTCATAACAGTGTTTCTCCTTTTGGAATGAAGATAGAACAGGGACGAACTAGGGGCACATTAGGTCCTTTGAGTAAAGGGCAGGCTATGGCGCTTAGCCTGACAAACACATATTGGATGTTCACCACCAGTGGTGATCCGCACTAGTTTCTGCGTCTAAAACGCTTCCAACACTGAGAGGGAAGTGTGCTTTAGGAGGGATGCACTGCAGTGTTAGGTCTTTTAAAGAAGGAAGCTTTTGGGACTGACTCTGTGGTAACCGCATTAGGCGCACATAGCTTTCCATTCAAAGACGTCTAAACATTGGACTATAGCAAGTTCAGTTTAAGGGAAACTCCTTCATGCGGAATGTCATTTCTCACTTTGTCTTTCCAGTGGAGGAAAGAAGATAGAACAAGGACGGAGCACAGAGAATATTAAACCCTTTGGTGAAGTAAAGGGTAAGGCATTTAGGCCTCTATGATGCATACTGGAAGTTCTACACCTGGGATGTTCCACAGCGTCTACCACCTCTCAAAACACTTCCAATATATGAGGGAACTGTGCTACAGTAAGTTCTCACGACAGGGATGCGTCTGTACTCAGTTGGAAACTCTAGGACGTGTCGGGTTAGCAATCATGAAGTCTCTCCTACAGGCCCCTTAGAGGGGATGCAAAGGAAAGTATCTGCTCAGCGAACCTACTTCAGTTGCATGCTCATTTTTAACAGCGTTTCTCCTTTGAGATATGGAGATAGAACAGGGACTGACTAGGGGCACTTTAGGTACTGTGAGTAAAGGGCAGGCTATGGCGCTTAAGCCTACCAAACACATATTGGATGTTCACCACCAGTGGTGATCCGCACTTGGTTTCTGCGTCTAAAACGCTTCCTACACTGAGAGGGAAGTGTTCTTTAGGAGGGATTCACTGCAGTGTTACGTCTGTTAAAGAAGGAAGCTTTTGGGACTGACTCTGTGGTAACCGCAATAGGCCCACATAGCTTTCCATTCACAGACGTCTAACCGTTAGACTATAGCATGTTCTGTTTAAGGGAAACTCCTTCAGGCGGAATGTCACTTCTCACAGTGTCTTTCCAGTGGAGAAAAGATGATAGAACAAGGACGGACAGAGAGAACGTTGCAAACCGTGAGTGAAGTAGAGGGTAAGGCACTTAGGCCTCTAGGATGCATACTGGAATTACAACACCGGTGATGTTCCACAGTGTCTACCTCTTCTCTTAAACACTTCCAGTATATAAGGGAACTGTGCTACAGTAATTTTTCACGAAGGGGATGCATCTGTGCTCAGTTGAAAACTTTACAATGTGTCTGGGTAGCAATCATGAAGTGTCTCATACAGGCCCCTTGGAGGGGAGGCGTAGGAAGGTATCTGCTCAGGGAACCTACTTTAGGTGCGTACTCATTCATAACAGTGTTTCTCCTTTTGGAATGAAGATAGAACAGGGACGAACTAGGGGCACATTAGGTCCTTTGAGTAAAGGGCAAGCTATGGCGCTTAAGCCTGCCAAACACATATTGGAGGTTCACCACCAGTGGTGTTCCGCACTTAGTTTCTGCGTCTATAACGCTTCCAACACTGAGAGGGAAGTGTGCTTTAGGAGGGATTCACTGCAGTGTTACGTCTGTTAAAGAAGAAAGCTTTGGGGACTGACTCTTTGGTAACCACAATAGGCGCACATAGCTTTCCAGTCTCTGACGTCTATCCGTTGGACTATAGCAAGTTCTGTGTAAGGGAAACATCTTCATGAGGAATGTCCCTTCTAACAGTGTCTTTCCAGTGGAGGAAAGAAGCTAGAACAAGCACGGAGCAGAGAGAATGTTACAACCCGTTGGTGAAGGAAAGGGTCAGGCATTTAGGCCTCTATGATGCATACTGGAAGTTCAACACTTGGGATGTTCCACAGTGTCTACCACTTCTCAAAACACTTCCAATATTTGAGGGAACTGTTCTACAGCAAGTTCTCACAACAGGGAAGCGTCTGTGCTCAGTTGGAAAGTGTAGGCCGTGTCTGGGTAGCAGTCATGAAGTGTCTCATACAGACCCCTTAGAGGGGATGCGGAGGAAGGTATCTGCTCTGGGAACGTACTTCACGTGCTTACTCATTCGTAACAGTGTTTCTCCTTTGAAGATGAAGACAGAAAAGGGAAAGACTACGGGCACAGTAGGTACTGTGAGTAAAGGGCAGGCTATGGCGCTTAGCCTGACAAACACATATTGGATGTTCACCACCAGTGGTGATCCGCACTTAGTTTCTGCTTCTAAAACGCTTCCAACACTGAGAGGGATGTGTGCTTTAGGAGGGATTCACTGCAGTGTTAGGTCTTTTAAAGAAGGAAGCTTTTGGGACTGACTCTGTGGTAACCGCATTAGGCGCACATAGCTTTCCATTCAAAGACGTTTAACCATTGGACTATAGCAAATTCAGTTTAAGGGAAACTCCTTCATGCGGAATGTCATTTCTCACTTTGTCTTTCCAGTGGAGGAAAGAAGATAGAACAAGGACGGAGCACAGAGAATATTAAACCCTTTGGTGAAGTAAAGGGTAAGGCATTTAGGCCTCTATGATGCATACTGGAAGTTCTACACCTGGGATGTTCCACAGCGTCTACCACCTCTCAAAACACTTCCAATATATGAGGGAACTGTGCTACAGTAAGTTCTCACGACAGGGATGCGTCTGTACTCAGTTGGAAACTCTAGGACGTGTCGGGTTAGCAATCATGAAGTCTCTCCTACAGGCCCCTTAGAGGGGATGCAAAGGAAAGTATCTGCTCAGCGAACCTACTTCAGTTGCATGCTCATTTTTAACAGCGTTTCTCCTTTGAGATATGGAGATAGAACAGGGACTGACTAGGGGCACATTAGGTACTGTGAGTAAAGGGCAGGCTATGGCGCTTAAGCCTACCAAACACATATTGGATGTTCACCACCAGTGGTGATCCGCACTTGGTTTCTGCGTCTAAAACGCTTCCTACACTGAGAGGGAAGTGTTCTTTAGGAGGGATTCACTGCAGTGTTACGTCTGTTAAAGAAGGAAGCTTTTGGGACTAACTGTGGTAACCGCAATAGGCCCACATAGCTTTCCATTCACAGACGTCTAACCGTTAGACTATAGCATGTTCTGTTTAAGGGAAACTCCTTCAGGCGGAATGTCACTTCTCACAGTGTCTTTCCAGTGGAGAAAAGATGATAGAACAAGGACGGACAGAGAGAACGTTGCAAACCGTGAGTGAAGTAGAGGGTAAGGCACTTAGGCCTCTAGGATGCATACTGGAATTACAACACCGGTGATGTTCCACAGTGTCTACCTCTTCTCTTAAACACTTCCAATATATAAGGGAACTGTGCTACAGTAATTTTTCACGAAGGGGATGCATCTGTGCTCAGTTGAAAACTTTACAATGTGTCTGGGTAGCAATCATGAAGTGTCTCATACAGGCCCCTTGGAGGGGAGGCGTAGGAAGGTATCTGCTCAGGGAACCTACTTTAGGTGCGTACTCATTCATAACAGTGTTTCTCCTTTTGGAATGAAGATAGAACAGGGACGAACTAGGGGCACATTAGGTCCTTTGAGTAAAGGGCAAGCTATGGCGCTTAAGCCTGCCAAACACATATTGGAGGTTCACCACCAGTGGTGTTCCGCACTTAGTTTCTGCGTCTATAACGCTTCCAACACTGAGAGGGAAGTGTGCTTTAGGAGGGATTCACTGCAGTGTTACGTCTGTTAAAGAAGAAAGCTTTGGGGACTGACTCTTTGGTAACCACAATAGGCGCACATAGCTTTCCAGTCTCTGACGTCTATCCGTTGGACTATAGCAAGTTCTGTGTAAGGGAAACATCTTCATGAGGAATGTCCCTTCTAACAGTGTCTTTCCAGTGGAGGAAAGAAGCTAGAACAAGGACGGAGCAGAGAGAATGTTACAACCCGTTGGTGAAGGAAAGGGTCAGGCATTTAGGCCTCTATGATGCATACTGGAAGTTCAACACTTGGGATGTTCCACAGTGTCTACCACTTCTCAAAACACTTCCAATATTTGAGGGAACTGTTCTACAGCAAGTTCTCACAACAGGGAAGCGTCTGTGCTCAGTTGGAAAGTGTAGGCCGTGTCTGGGTAGCAGTCATGAAGTGTCTCATACAGACCCCTTAGAGGGGATGCGGAGGAAGGTATCTGCTCTGGGAACGTACTTCACGTGCTTACTCATTCGTAACAGTGTTTCTCCTTTGAAGATGAAGATAGAAAAGGGAAAGACTACGGGCACAGTAGGTACTGTGAGTAAAGGGCAGGCTATGGCGCTTAGCCTGACAAACACATATTGGATGTTCACCACCAGTGGTGATCCGCACTTAGTTTCTGCTTCTAAAACGCTTCCAACACTGAGAGGGATGTGTGCTTTAGGAGGGATTCACTGCAGTGTTAGGTCTTTTAAAGAAGGAAGCTTTTGGGACTGACTCTGTGGTAACCGCATTAGGCGCACATAGCTTTCCATTCAAAGACGTTAAACCATTGGACTATAGCAAATTCAGTTTAAGGGAAACTCCTTCATGCGGAATGTCATTTCTCACTTTGTCTTTCCAGTGGAGGAAAGAAGATAGAACAAGGACGGAGCACAGAGAATATTAAACCCTTTGGTGAAGTAAAGGGTAAGGCATTTAGGCCTCTATGATGCATACTGGAAGTTCTACACCTGGGATGTTCCACAGCGTCTACCACCTCTCAAAACACTTCCAATATATGAGGGAACTGTGCTACAGTAAGTTCTCACGACAGGGATGCGTCTGTACTCAGTTGGAAACTCTAGGACGTGTCGGGTTAGCAATCATGAAGTCTCTCCTACAGGCCCCTTAGAGGGGATGCAAAGGAAAGTATCTGCTCAGCGAACCTACTTCAGTTGCATGCTCATTTTTAACAGCGTTTCTCCTTTGAGATATGGAGATAGAACAGGGACTGACTAGGGGCACATTAGGTACTGTGAGTAAAGGGCAGGCTATGGCGCTTAAGCCTACCAAACACATATTGGATGTTCACCACCAGTGGTGATCCGCACTTGGTTTCTGCGTCTAAAACGCTTCCTACACTGAGAGGGAAGTGTTCTTTAGGAGGGATTCACTGCAGTGTTACGTCTGTTAAAGAAGGAAGCTTTGGGGACTGACTCTGTGGTAACCGCAATAGGCGCACATAGCTTTCCATTCACAGACGTCTAACCGTTAGACTATAGCATGTTCTGTTTAAGGGAAACTCCTTCAGGCGGAATGTCACTTCTCACAGTGTCTTTCCAGTGGAGGAAAGATGATAGAACAAGGACGGACAGAGAGAACGTTGCAAACCGTGAGTGAAGTAGAGGGTAAGGCACTTAGGCCTCTAGGATGCATACTGGAATTACAACACCGGTGATGTTCCACAGTGTCTACCTCTTCTCTTAAACACTTCCAGTATATAAGGGAACTGTGCTACAGTAATTTTTCACGAAGGGGATGCATCTGTGCTCAGTTGAAAACTCTACAATGTGTCTGGGTAGCAATCATGAAGTGTCTCATACAGGCCCCTTGGAGGGGAGGCTTAGGAAGGTATCTGCTCAGGGAACCTACTTTAGGTGCGTACTCATTCATAACAGTGTTTCTCCTTTTGGAATGAAGATAGAACAGGGACGAACTAGGGGCACATTAGGTCCTTTGAGTAAAGGGCAGGCTATGGCGCTTAGCCTGACAAACACATATTGGATGTTCACCACCAGTGGTGATCCGCACTTAGTTTCTGCGTCTAAAACGCTTCCAACACTGAGAGGGAAGTGTGCTTTAGGAGGGATGCACTGCAGTGTTAGGTCTTTTAAAGAAGGAAGCTTTTGGGACTGACTCTGTGGTAACCGCATTAGGCGCACATAGCTTTCCATTCAAAGACGTCTAAACATTGGACTATAGCAAGTTCAGTTTAAGGGAAACTCCTTCATGCGGAATGTCATTTCTCACTTTGTCTTTCCAGTGGAGGAAAGAAGATAGAACAAGGACGGAGCACAGAGAATATTAAACCCTTTGGTGAAGTAAAGGGTAAGGCATTTAGGCCTCTATGATGCATACTGGAAGTTCTACACCTGGGATGTTCCACAGCGTCTACCACCTCTCAAAACACTTCCAATATATGAGGGAACTGTGCTACAGTAAGTTCTCACGACAGGGATGCGTCTGTACTCAGTTGGAAACTCTAGGACGTGTCGGGTTAGCAATCATGAAGTCTCTCCTACAGGCCCCTTAGAGGGGATGCAAAGGAAAGTATCTGCTCAGCGAACCTACTTCAGTTGCATGCTCATTTTTAACAGCGTTTCTCCTTTGAGATATGGAGATAGAACAGGGACTGACTAGGGGCACATTAGGTACTGTGAGTAAAGGGCAGGCTATGGCGCTTAAGCCTACCAAACACATATTGGATGTTCACCACCAGTGGTGATCCGCACTTGGTTTCTGCGTCTAAAACGCTTCCTACACTGAGAGGGAAGTGTGCTTTAGGAGGGATTCACTGCAGTGTTACGTCTGTTAAAGAAGGAAGCTTTGGGGACTGACTCTGTGGTAACCGCAATAGGCGCACATAGCTTTCCATTCACAGACGTCTAACCGTTAGACTATAGCATGTTCTGTTTAAGGGAAACTCCTTCAGGCGGAATGTCACTTCTCACAGTGTCTTTCCAGTGGAGAAAAGATGATAGAACAAGGACGGACAGAGAGAACGTTGCAAACCGTGAGTGAAGTAGAGGGTAAGGCACTTAGGCCTCTAGGATGCATACTGGAATTACAACACCGTTGATGTTCCACAGTGTCTACCTCTTCTCTTAAACACTTCCAATATATAAGGGAACTGTGCTACAGTAATTTTTCACGAAGGGGATGCATCTGTGCTCAGTTGAAAACTTTACAATGTGTCTGGGTAGCAATCATGAAGTGTCTCATACAGGCCCCTTGGAGGGGAGGCGTAGGAAGGTATCTGCTCAGGGAACCTACTTTAGGTGCGTACTCATTCATAACAGTGTTTCTCCTTTTGGAATGAAGATAGAACAGGGACGAACTAGGGGCACATTAGGTCCTTTGAGTAAAGGGCAAGCTATGGCGCTTAAGCCTGCCAAACACATATTGGAGGTTCACCACCAGTGGTGTTCCGCACTTAGTTTCTGCGTCTATAACGCTTCCAACACTGAGAGGGAAGTGTGCTTTAGGAGGGATTTACTGCAGTGTTACGTCTGTTAAAGAAGAAAGCTTTGGGGACTGACTCTTTGGTAACCACAATAGGCGCACATAGCTTTCCAGTCTCTGACGTCTATCCGTTGGACTATAGCAAGTTCTGTGTAAGGGAAACATCTTCATGAGGAATGTCCCTTCTAACAGTGTCTTTCCAGTGGAGGAAAGAAGCTAGAACAAGGACGGAGCAGAGAGAATGTTACAACCCGTTGGTGAAGGAAAGGGTCAGGCATTTAGGCCTCTATGATGCATACTGGAAGTTCAACACTTGGGATGTTCCACAGTGTCTACCACTTCTCAAAACACTTCCAATATTTGAGGGAACTGTTCTACAGCAAGTTCTCACAACAGGGAAGCGTCTGTGCTCAGTTGGAAAGTGTAGGACGTGTCTGGGTAGCAGTCATGAAGTGTCTCATACAGACCCCTTAGAGGGGATGCGGAGGAAGGTATCTGCTCTGGGAACGTACTTCACGTGCTTACTCATTCGTAACAGTGTTTCTCCTTTGAAGATGAAGACAGAAAAGGGAAAGACTACGGGCACAGTAGGTACTGTGAGTAAAGGGCAGGCTATGGCGCTTAGCCTGACAAACACATATTGGATGTTCACCACCAGTGGTGATCCGCACTTAGTTTCTGCTTCTAAAACGCTTCCAACACTGAGAGGGATGTGTGCTTTAGGAGGGATTCACTGCAGTGTTAGGTCTTTTAAAGAAGGAAGCTTTTGGGACTGACTCTGTGGTAACCGCATTAGGCGCACATAGCTTTCCATTCAAAGACGTTTAACCATTGGACTATAGCAAATTCAGTTTAAGGGAAACTCCTTCATGCGGAATGTCATTTCTCACTTTGTCTTTCCAGTGGAGGAAAGAAGATAGAACAAGGACGGAGCACAGAGAATATTAAACCCTTTGGTGAAGTAAAGGGTAAGGCATTTAGGCCTCTATGATGCATACTGGAAGTTCTACACCTGGGATGTTCCACAGCGTCTACCACCTCTCAAAACACTTCCAATATATGAGGGAACTGTGCTACAGTAAGTTCTCACGACAGGGATGCGTCTGTACTCAGTTGGAAACTCTAGGACGTGTCGGGTTAGCAATCATGAAGTCTCTCCTACAGGCCCCTTAGAGGGGATGCAAAGGAAAGTATCTGCTCAGCGAACCTACTTCAGTTGCATGCTCATTTTTAACAGCGTTTCTCCTTTGAGATATGGAGATAGAACAGGGACTGACTAGGGGCACATTAGGTACTGTGAGTAAAGGGCAGGCTATGGCGCTTAAGCCTACCAAACACATATTGGATGTTCACCACCAGTGGTGATCCGCACTTGGTTTCTGCGTCTAAAACGCTTCCTACACTGAGAGGGAAGTGTGCTTTAGGAGGGATTCACTGCAGTGTTACGTCTGTTAAAGAAGGAAGCTTTGGGGACTGACTCTGTGGTAACCGCAATAGGCGCACATAGCTTTCCATTCACAGACGTCTAACCGTTAGACTATAGCATGTTCTGTTTAAGGGAAACTCCTTCAGGCGGAATGTCACTTCTCACAGTGTCTTTCCAGTGGAGGAAAGATGATAGAACAAGGACGGACAGAGAGAACGTTGCAAACCGTGAGTGAAGTAGAGGGTAAGGCACTTAGGCCTCTAGGATGCATACTGGAATTACAACACCGGTGATGTTCCACAGTGTCTACCTCTTCTCTTAAACACTTCCAGTATATAAGGGAACTGTGCTACAGTAATTTTTCACGAAGGGGATGCATCTGTGCTCAGTTGAAAACTCTACAATGTGTCTGGGTAGCAATCATGAAGTGTCTCATACAGGCCCCTTGGAGGGGAGGCGTAGGAAGGTATCTGCTCAGGGAACCTACTTTAGGTGCGTACTCATTCATAACAGTGTTTCTCCTTTTGGAATGAAGATAGAACAGGGACGAACTAGGGGCACATTAGGTCCTTTGAGTAAAGGGCAGGCTATGGCGCTTAGCCTGACAAACACATATTGGATGTTCACCACCAGTGGTGATCCGCACTTAGTTTCTGCGTCTAAAACGCTTCCAACACTGAGAGGGAAGTGTGCTTTAGGAGGGATGCACTGCAGTGTTAGGTCTTTTAAAGAAGGAAGCTTTTGGGACTGACTCTGTGGTAACCGCATTAGGCGCACATAGCTTTCCATTCAAAGACGTCTAAACATTGGACTATAGCAAGTTCAGTTTAAGGGAAACTCCTTCATGCGGAATGTCATTTCTCACTTTGTCTTTCCAGTGGAGGAAAGAAGATAGAACAAGGACGGAGCACAGAGAATATTAAACCCTTTGGTGAAGTAAAGGGTAAGGCATTTAGGCCTCTATGATGCATACTGGAAGTTCTACACCTGGGATGTTCCACAGCGTCTACCACCTCTCAAAACACTTCCAATATATGAGGGAACTGTGCTACAGTAAGTTCTCACGACAGGGATGCGTCTGTACTCAGTTGGAAACTCTAGGACGTGTCGGGTTAGCAATCATGAAGTCTCTCCTACAGGCCCCTTAGAGGGGATGCAAAGGAAAGTATCTGCTCAGCGAACCTACTTCAGTTGCATGCTCATTTTTAACAGCGTTTCTCCTTTGAGATATGGAGATAGAACAGGGACTGACTAGGGGCACATTAGGTACTGTGAGTAAAGGGCAGGCTATGGCGCTTAAGCCTACCAAACACATATTGGATGTTCACCACCAGTGGTGATCCGCACTTGGTTTCTGCGTCTAAAACGCTTCCTACACTGAGAGGGAAGTGTGCTTTAGGAGGGATTCACTGCAGTGTTACGTCTGTTAAAGAAGGAAGCTTTGGGGACTGACTCTGTGGTAACCGCAATAGGCGCACATAGCTTTCCATTCACAGACGTCTAACCGTTAGACTATAGCATGTTCTGTTTAAGGGAAACTCCTTCAGGCGGAATGTCACTTCTCACAGTGTCTTTCCAGTGGAGAAAAGATGATAGAACAAGGACGGACAGAGAGAACGTTGCAAACCGTGAGTGAAGTAGAGGGTAAGGCACTTAGGCCTCTAGGATGCATACTGGAATTACAACACCGGTGATGTTCCACAGTGTCTACCTCTTCTCTTAAACACTTCCAATATATAAGGGAACTGTGCTACAGTAATTTTTCACGAAGGGGATGCATCTGTGCTCAGTTGAAAACTTTACAATGTGTCTGGGTAGCAATCATGAAGTGTCTCATACAGGCCCCTTGGAGGGGAGGCGTAGGAAGGTATCTGCTCAGGGAACCTACTTTAGGTGCGTACTCATTCATAACAGTGTTTCTCCTTTTGGAATGAAGATAGAACAGGGACGAACTAGGGGCACATTAGGTCCTTTGAGTAAAGGGCAAGCTATGGCGCTTAAGCCTGCCAAACACATATTGGAGGTTCACCACCAGTGGTGTTCCGCACTTAGTTTCTGCGTCTATAACGCTTCCAACACTGAGAGGGAAGTGTGCTTTAGGAGGGATTCACTGCAGTGTTACGTCTGTTAAAGAAGAAAGCTTTGGGGACTGACTCTTTGGTAACCACAATAGGCGCACATAGCTTTCCAGTCTCTGACGTCTATCCGTTGGACTATAGCAAGTTCTGTGTAAGGGAAACATCTTCATGAGGAATGTCCCTTCTAACAGTGTCTTTCCAGTGGAGGAAAGAAGCTAGAACAAGGACGGAGCAGAGAGAATGTTACAACCCGTTGGTGAAGGAAAGGGTCAGGCATTTAGGCCTCTATGATGCATACTGGAAGTTCAACACTTGGGATGTTCCACAGTGTCTACCACTTCTCAAAACACTTCCAATATTTGAGGGAACTGTTCTACAGCAAGTTCTCACAACAGGGAAGCGTCTGTGCTCAGTTGGAAAGTGTAGGACGTGTCTGGGTAGCAGTCATGAAGTGTCTCATACAGACCCCTTAGAGGGGATGCGGAGGAAGGTATCTGCTCTGGGAACGTACTTCACGTGCTTACTCATTCGTAACAGTGTTTCTCCTTTGAAGATGAAGACAGAAAAGGGAAAGACTACGGGCACAGTAGGTACTGTGAGTAAAGGGCAGGCTATGGCGCTTAGCCTGACAAACACATATTGGATGTTCACCACCAGTGGTGATCCGCACTTAGTTTCTGCTTCTAAAACGCTTCCAACACTGAGAGGGATGTGTGCTTTAGGAGGGATTCACTGCAGTGTTAGGTCTTTTAAAGAAGGAAGCTTTTGGGACTGACTCTGTGGTAACCGCATTAGGCGCACATAGCTTTCCATTCAAAGACGTTTAACCATTGGACTATAGCAAATTCAGTTTAAGGGAAACTCCTTCATGCGGAATGTCATTTCTCACTTTGTCTTTCCAGTGGAGGAAAGAAGATAGAACAAGGACGGAGCACAGAGAATATTAAACCCTTTGGTGAAGTAAAGGGTAAGGCATTTAGGCCTCTATGATGCATACTGGAAGTTCTACACCTGGGATGTTCCACAGCGTCTACCACCTCTCAAAACACTTCCAATATATGAGGGAACTGTGCTACAGTAAGTTCTCACGACAGGGATGCGTCTGTACTCAGTTGGAAACTCTAGGACGTGTCGGGTTAGCAATCATGAAGTCTCTCCTACAGGCCCCTTAGAGGGGATGCAAAGGAAAGTATCTGCTCAGCGAACCTACTTCAGTTGCATGCTCATTTTTAACAGCGTTTCTCCTTTGAGATATGGAGATAGAACAGGGACTGACTAGGGGCACATTAGGTACTGTGAGTAAAGGGCAGGCTATGGCGCTTAAGCCTACCAAACACATATTGGATGTTCACCACCAGTGGTGATCCGCACTTGGTTTCTGCGTCTAAAACGCTTCCTACACTGAGAGGGAAGTGTGCTTTAGGAGGGATTCACTGCAGTGTTACGTCTGTTAAAGAAGGAAGCTTTGGGGACTGACTCTGTGGTAACCGCAATAGGCGCACATAGCTTTCCATTCACAGACGTCTAACCGTTAGACTATAGCATGTTCTGTTTAAGGGAAACTCCTTCAGGCGGAATGTCACTTCTCACAGTGTCTTTCCAGTGGAGAAAAGATGATAGAACAAGGACGGACAGAGAGAACGTTGCAAACCGTGAGTGAAGTAGAGGGTAAGGCACTTAGGCCTCTAGGATGCATACTGGAATTACAACACCGGTGATGTTCCACAGTGTCTACCTCTTCTCTTAAACACTTCCAATATATAAGGGAACTGTGCTACAGTAATTTTTCACGAAGGGGATGCATCTGTGCTCAGTTGAAAACTTTACAATGTGTCTGGGTAGCAATCATGAAGTGTCTCATACAGGCCCCTTGGAGGGGAGGCGTAGGAAGGTATCTGCTCAGGGAACCTACTTTAGGTGCGTACTCATTCATAACAGTGTTTCTCCTTTTGGAATGAAGATAGAACAGGGACGAACTAGGGGCACATTAGGTCCTTTGAGTAAAGGGCAAGCTATGGCGCTTAAGCCTGCCAAACACATATTGGAGGTTCACCACCAGTGGTGTTCCGCACTTAGTTTCTGCGTCTATAACGCTTCCAACACTGAGAGGGAAGTGTGCTTTAGGAGGGATTCACTGCAGTGTTACGTCTGTTAAAGAAGAAAGCTTTGGGGACTGACTCTTTGGTAACCACAATAGGCGCACATAGCTTTCCAGTCTCTGACGTCTATCCGTTGGACTATAGCAAGTTCTGTGTAAGGGAAACATCTTCATGAGGAATGTCCCTTCTAACAGTGTCTTTCCAGTGGAGGAAAGAAGCTAGAACAAGGACGGAGCAGAGAGAATGTTACAACCCGTTGGTGAAGGAAAGGGTCAGGCATTTAGGCCTCTATGATGCATACTGGAAGTTCAACACTTGGGATGTTCCACAGTGTCTACCACTTCTCAAAACACTTCCAATATTTGAGGGAACTGTTCTACAGCAAGTTCTCACAACAGGGAAGCGTCTGTGCTCAGTTGGAAAGTGTAGGACGTGTCTGGGTAGCAGTCATGAAGTGTCTCATACAGACCCCTTAGAGGGGATGCGGAGGAAGGTATCTGCTCTGGGAACGTACTTCACGTGCTTACTCATTCGTAACAGTGTTTCTCCTTTGAAGATGAAGACAGAAAAGGGAAAGACTACGGGCACAGTAGGTACTGTGAGTAAAGGGCAGGCTATGGCGCTTAGCCTGACAAACACATATTGGATGTTCACCACCAGTGGTGATCCGCACTTAGTTTCTGCTTCTAAAACGCTTCCAACACTGAGAGGGATGTGTGCTTTAGGAGGGATTCACTGCAGTGTTAGGTCTTTTAAAGAAGGAAGCTTTTGGGACTGACTCTGTGGTAACCGCATTAGGCGCACATAGCTTTCCATTCAAAGACGTTTAACCATTGGACTATAGCAAATTCAGTTTAAGGGAAACTCCTTCATGCGGAATGTCATTTCTCACTTTGTCTTTCCAGTGGAGGAAAGAAGATAGAACAAGGACGGAGCACAGAGAATATTAAACCCTTTGGTGAAGTAAAGGGTAAGGCATTTAGGCCTCTATGATGCATACTGGAAGTTCTACACCTGGGATGTTCCACAGCGTCTACCACCTCTCAAAACACTTCCAATATATGAGGGAACTGTGCTACAGTAAGTTCTCACGACAGGGATGCGTCTGTACTCAGTTGGAAACTCTAGGACGTGTCGGGTTAGCAATCATGAAGTCTCTCCTACAGGCCCCTTAGAGGGGATGCAAAGGAAAGTATCTGCTCAGCGAACCTACTTCAGTTGCATGCTCATTTTTAACAGCGTTTCTCCTTTGAGATATGGAGATAGAACAGGGACTGACTAGGGGCACATTAGGTACTGTGAGTAAAGGGCAGGCTATGGCGCTTAAGCCTACCAAACACATATTGGATGTTCACCACCAGTGGTGATCCGCACTTGGTTTCTGCGTCTAAAACGCTTCCTACACTGAGAGGGAAGTGTGCTTTAGGAGGGATTCACTGCAGTGTTACGTCTGTTAAAGAAGGAAGCTTTGGGGACTGACTCTGTGGTAACCGCAATAGGCGCACATAGCTTTCCATTCACAGACGTCTAACCGTTAGACTATAGCATGTTCTGTTTAAGGGAAACTCCTTCAGGCGGAATGTCACTTCTCACAGTGTCTTTCCAGTGGAGGAAAGATGATAGAACAAGGACGGACAGAGAGAACGTTGCAAACCGTGAGTGAAGTAGAGGGTAAGGCACTTAGGCCTCTAGGATGCATACTGGAATTACAACACCGGTGATGTTCCACAGTGTCTACCTCTTCTCTTAAACACTTCCAGTATATAAGGGAACTGTGCTACAGTAATTTTTCACGAAGGGGATGCATCTGTGCTCAGTTGAAAACTCTACAATGTGTCTGGGTAGCAATCATGAAGTGTCTCATACAGGCCCCTTGGAGGGGAGGCGTAGGAAGGTATCTGCTCAGGGAACCTACTTTAGGTGCGTACTCATTCATAACAGTGTTTCTCCTTTTGGAATGAAAATAGAACAGGGACGAACTAGGGGCACATTAGGTCCTTTGAGTAAAGGGCAAGCTATGGCGCTTAAGCCTGCCAAACACATATTGGAGGTTCACCACCAGTGGTGTTCCGCACTTAGTTTCTGCGTCTATAACGCTTCCAACACTGAGAGGGAAGTGTGCTTTAGGAGGGATTCACTGCAGTGTTACGTCTGTTAAAGAAGAAAGCTTTGGGGACTGACTCTTTGGTAACCACAATAGGCGCACATAGCTTTCCAGTCTCTGACGTCTATCCGTTGGACTATAGCAAGTTCTGTGTAAGGGAAACATCTTCATGAGGAATGTCCCTTCTAACAGTGTCTTTCCAGTGGAGGAAAGAAGCTAGAACAAGGACGGAGCAGAGAGAATGTTACAGCCCGTTGGTGAAGGAAAGGGTCATGCATTTAGGCCTCTATGATGCATACTGGAAGTTCAACACTTGGGATGTTCCACAGTGTCTACCACTTCTCAAAACACTTCCAATATAGGAGGGAACTGTTCTACAGCAAGTTCTCACAACAGGGAAGCGTCTGTGCTCAGTTGGAAAGTGTAGGACGTGTCTGGGTAGCAATCATGAAGTGTCTCATACAGACCCCTTAGAGGGGATGCGGAGGAAGGTATCTGCTCTGGGAACCTACTTCAGGTACGTACTCATTCATAACAGTGTTTCTCCTTTGAAGATGAAGATAGAACAGGGAAGGACTACAGGCACATTAGGTACTGTGAGTAAAGGGCAGGCTAAGGGTCTTAGCCTGACAAACACATATTGGATGTTCACCACCAGTGGTGATCCGCACTTAGTTTCTGCGTCTAAAACGCTTCCAACACTGAGAGGGATGTGTGCTTTAGGAGGGATTCACTGCAGTGTTAGGTCTTTTAAAGAAGGAAGCTTTTGGGACTGACTCTGTGGTAACCGCATTAGGCGCACATAGCTTTCCATTCAAAGACGTCTAACCATTGGACTATAGCAAATTCAATTTAAGGGAAACTCCTTCATGCGGAATGTCATTTCTCACTTTGTCTTTCCAGTGAAGGAAAGAAGATAGAACAAGGACGGAGCACAGAGAATATTAAACCCTTTGGTGAAGTAAAGGGTAAGGCATTTAGGCCTCTATGATGCATACTGGAAGTTCTACACCTGGGATGTTCCACAGCGTCTACCACCTCTCAAAACACTTCCAATATATGAGGGAACTGTGCTACAGTAAGTTCTCACGACAGGGATGCGTCTGTACTCAGTTGTGAACTCTAGGATGTGTCTGGTTAGCAATCATGAAGTCTCTCCTACAGGCCCCTTAGAGGGGATGCAAAGGAAAGTATCTGCTCAGCGAACCTACTTCAGTTGCATACTCATTCATAACAGCGTTTCTCCTTTGAGATATGGAGATAGAACAGGGACTGACTAGGGGCACATTAGGTACTGTGAGTAAAGGGCAGGCTATGGCGCTTAAGCCTACCAAACACATATTGGATGTTCACCACCAGTGGTGATCCGCACTTGGTTTCTGCGTCTAAAACGCTTCCTACACTGAGAGGGAAGTGTGCTTTAGGAGGGATTCACTGCAGTGTTACGTCTGTTAAAGAAGGAAGCTTTGGGGACTGACTCTGTGGTAACCGCAATAGGCGCACATAGCTTTCCATTCACAGACGTCTAACCGTTAGACTATAGCATGTTCTGTTTAAGGGAAACTCCTTCAGGCGGAATGTCACTTCTCACAGTGTCTTTCCAGTGGAGAAAAGATGATAGAACAAGGACGGACAGAGAGAACGTTGCAAACCGTGAGTGAAGTAGAGGGTAAGGCACTTAGGCCTCTAGGATGCATACTGGAATTACAACACCGGTGATGTTCCACAGTGTCTACCTCTTCTCTTAAACACTTCCAGTATATAAGGGAACTGTGCTACAGTAATTTTTCACGAAGGGGATGCATCTGTGCTCAGTTGAAAACTCTACAATGTGTCTGGGTAGCAATCATGAAGTGTCTCATACAGGCCCCTTGGAGGGGAGGCGTAGGAAGGTATCTGCTCAGGGAACCTACTTTAGGTGCGTACTCATTCATAACAGTGTTTCTCCTTTTGGAATGAAGATAGAACAGGGACGAACTAGGTGCACATTAGGTCCTTTGAGTAAAGGGCAGGCTATGGCGCTTAGCCTGACAAACACATATTGGATGTTCACCACCAGTGGTGTTCCGCACTTAGTTTCTGCGTCTAAAACGCTTCCAACACTGAGAGGGAAGTGTGCTTTAGATGGGATGCACTGCAGTGTTAGGTCTTTTAAAGAAGGAAGCTTTTGGGACTGACTCTGTGGTAACCGCATTAGGCGCACATAGCTTTCCATTCAAAGACGTCTAAACATTGGACTATAGCAAGTTCAGTTTAAGGGAAACTCCTTCATGCGGAATGTCATTTCTCACTTTGTCTTTCCAGTGGAGGAAAGAAGATAGAACAAGGAAGAAGCACAGCGAATATTAAACCCTTTGGTGATGTAAAGGGTAAGGCATTTAGGCCTCTATGATGCATACTGGAAGTTCTACACCTGGGATGTTCCACAGCGTCTACCACCTCTCAAAACACTTCCAATATATGAGGGAACTGTGCTACAGTAAGTTCTCACGACAGGGATGCGTCTGTACTCAGTTGGAAACTCTAGGACGTGTCGGGTTAGCAATCATGAAGTCTCTCCTACAGGCCCCTTAGAGGGGATGCAAAGGAAAGTATCTGCTCAGCGAACCTACTTCAGTTGCATGCTCATTTTTAACAGCGTTTCTCCTTTGAGATATGGAGATAGAACAGGGACTGACTAGGGGCACATTAGGTACTGTGAGTAAAGGGCAGGCTATGGCGCTTAAGCCTACCAAACACATATTGGATGTTCACCACCAGTGGTGATCCGCACTTGGTTTCTGCGTCTAAAACGCTTCCTACACTGAGAGGGAAGTGTTCTTTAGGAGGGATTCACTGCAGTGTTACGTCTGTTAAAGAAGGAAGCTTTTGGGACTGACTCTGTGGTAACCGCAATAGGCGCACATAGCTTTCCATTCACAGATGTCTAACCGTTAGACTATAGCATGTTCTGTTTAAGGGAAACTCCTTCAGGCGGAATGTCACTTCTCACAGTGTCTTTCCAGTGGAGAAAAGATGATAGAACAAGGACGGACAGAGAGAACGTTGCAAACCGTGAGTGAAGTAGAGGGTAAGGCACTTAGGCCTCTAGGATGCATACTGGAATTACAACACCGTTGATGTTCCACAGTGTCTACATCTTCTCTTAAACACTTCCAATATATAAGGGAACTGTGCTACAGTAATTTTTCACGAAGGGGATGCATCTGTGCTCAGTTGAAAACTTTACAATGTGTCTGGGTAGCAATCATGAAGTGTCTCATACAGGCCCCTTGGAGGGGAGGCGTAGGAAGGTATCTGCTCAGGGAACCTACTTTAGGTGCGTACTCATTCATAACAGTGTTTCTCCTTTTGGAATGAAGATAGAACAGGGACGAACTAGGGGCACATTAGGTCCTTTGAGTAAAGGGCAAGCTATGGCGCTTAAGCCTGCCAAACACATATTGGAGGTTCACCACCAGTGGTGTTCCGCACTTAGTTTCTGCGTCTATAACGCTTCCAACACTGAGAGGGAAGTGTGCTTTAGGAGGGATTCACTGCAGTGTTACGTCTGTTAAAGAAGAAAGCTTTGGGGACTGACTCTTTGGTAACCACAATAGGCGCACATAGCTTTCCAGTCTCTGACGTCTATCCGTTGGACTATAGCAAGTTCTGTGTAAGGGAAACATCTTCATGAGGAATGTCCCTTCTAACAGTGTCTTTCCAGTGGAGGAAAGAAGCTAGAACAAGGACGGAGCAGAAAGAATGTTACAACCCGTTGGTGAAGGAAAGGGTCAGGCATTTAGGCCTCTATGATGCATACTGGAAGTTCAACACTTGGGATGTTCCACAGTGTCTACCACTTCTCAAAACACTTCCAATATTTGAGGGAACTGTTCTACAGCAAGTTCTCACAACAGGGAAGCGTCTGTGCTCAGTTGGAAAGTGTAGGACGTGTCTGGGTAGCAGTCATGAAGTGTCTCATACAGACCCCTTAGAGGGGATGCGGAGGAAGGTATCTGCTCTGGGAACGTACTTCACGTGCTTACTCATTCGTAACAGTGTTTCTCCTTTGAAGATGAAGACAGAAAAGGGAAAGACTACGGGCACAGTAGGTACTGTGAGTAAAGGGCAGGCTATGGTGCTTAGCCTGACAAACACATATTGGATGTTCACCACCAGTGGTGATCCGCACTTAGTTTCTGCTTCTAAAACGCTTCCAACACTGAGAGGGATGTGTGCTTTAGGAGGGATTCACTGCAGTGTTAGGTCTTTTAAAGAAGGAAGCTTTTGGGACTGACTCTGTGGTAACCGCATTAGGCGCACATAGCTTTCCATTCAAAGACGTTTAACCATTGGACTATAGCAAATTCAGTTTAAGGGAAACTCCTTCATGCGGAATGTCATTTCTCACTTTGTCTTTCCAGTGGAGGAAAGAAGATAGAACAAGGACGGAGCACAGAGAATATTAAACCCTTTGGTGAAGTAAAGGGTAAGGCATTTAGGCCTCTATGATGCATACTGGAAGTTCTACACCTGGGATGTTCCACAGCGTCTACCACCTCTCAAAACACTTCCAATATATGAGGGAACTGTGCTACAGTAAGTTCTCACGACAGGGATGCGTCTGTACTCAGTTGGAAACTCTAGGACGTGTCGGGTTAGCAATCATGAAGTCTCTCCTACAGGCCCCTTAGAGGGGATGCAAAGGAAAGTATCTGCTCAGCGAACCTACTTCAGTTGCATGCTCATTTTTAACAGCGTTTCTCCTTTGAGATATGGAGATAGAACAGGGACTGACTAGGGGCACATTAGGTACTGTGAGTAAAGGGCAGGCTATGGCGCTTAAGCCTACCAAACACATATTGGATGTTCACCACCAGTGGTGATCCGCACTTGGTTTCTGCGTCTAAAACGCTTCCTACACTGAGAGGGAAGTGTGCTTTAGGAGGGATTCACTGCAGTGTTACGTCTGTTAAAGAAGGAAGCTTTGGGGACTGACTCTGTGGTAACCGCAATAGGCGCACATAGCTTTCCATTCACAGACGTCTAACCGTTAGACTATAGCATGTTCTGTTTAAGGGAAACTCCTTCAGGCGGAATGTCACTTCTCACAGTGTCTTTCCAGTGGAGGAAAGATGATAGAACAAGGACGGACAGAGAGAACGTTGCAAACCGTGAGTGAAGTAGAGGGTAAGGCACTTAGGCCTCTAGGATGCATACTGGAATTACAACACCGGTGATGTTCCACAGTGTCTACCTCTTCTCTTAAACACTTCCAGTATATAAGGGAACTGTGCTACAGTAATTTTTCACGAAGGGGATGCATCTGTGCTCAGTTGAAAACTCTACAATGTGTCTGGGTAGCAATCATGAAGTGTCTCATACAGGCCCCTTGGAGGGGAGGCGTAGGAAGGTATCTGCTCAGGGAACCTACTTTAGGTGCGTACTCATTCATAACAGTGTTTCTCCTTTTGGAATGAAAATAGAACAGGGACGAACTAGGGGCACATTAGGTCCTTTGAGTAAAGGGCAAGCTATGGCGCTTAAGCCTGCCAAACACATATTGGAGGTTCACCACCAGTGGTGTTCCGCACTTAGTTTCTGCGTCTATAACGCTTCCAACACTGAGAGGGAAGTGTGCTTTAGGAGGGATTCACTGCAGTGTTACGTCTGTTAAAGAAGAAAGCTTTGGGGACTGACTCTTTGGTAACCACAATAGGCGCACATAGCTTTCCAGTCTCTGACGTCTATCCGTTGGACTATAGCAAGTTCTGTGTAAGGGAAACATCTTCATGAGGAATGTCCCTTCTAACAGTGTCTTTCCAGTGGAGGAAAGAAGATAGAACAAGGACGGAGCAGAGAGAATGTTACAGCCCGTTGGTGAAGGAGAGGGTCATGCATTTAGGCCTCTATGATGCATACTGGAAGTTCAACACTTGGGATGTTCCACAGTGTCTACCACTTCTCAAAACACTTCCAATATAGGAGGGAACTGTTCTACAGCAAGTTCTCACAACAGGGAAGCGTCTGTGCTCAGTTGGAAAGTGTAGGACGTGTCTGGGTAGCAATCATGAAGTGTCTCATACAGACCCCTTAGAGGGGATGCGGAGGAAGGTATCTGCTCTGGGAACCTACTTCAGGTACGTACTCATTCATAACAGTGTTTCTCCTTTGAAGATGAAGATAGAACAGGGAAGGACTACAGGCACATTAGGTACTGTGAGTAAAGGGCAGGCTAAGGGTCTTAGCCTGACAAACACATATTGGATGTTCACCACCAGTGGTGATCCGCACTTAGTTTCTGCGTCTAAAACGCTTCCAACACTGAGAGGGATGTGTGCTTTAGGAGGGATTCACTGCAGTGTTAGGTCTTTTAAAGAAGGAAGCTTTTGGGACTGACTCTGTGGTAACCGCATTAGGCGCACATAGCTTTCCATTCAAAGACGTCTAACCATTGGACTATAGCAAATTCAATTTAAGGGAAACTCCTTCATGCGGAATGTCATTTCTCACTTTGTCTTTCCAGTGAAGGAAAGAAGATAGAACAAGGACGGAGCACAGAGAATATTAAACCCTTTGGTGAAGTAAAGGGTAAGGCATTTAGGCCTCTATGATGCATACTGGAAGTTCTACACCTGGGATGTTCCACAGCGTCTACCACCTCTCAAAACACTTCCAATATATGAGGGAACTGTGCTACAGTAAGTTCTCACGACAGGGATGCGTCTGTACTCAGTTGTGAACTCTAGGATGTGTCTGGTTAGCAATCATGAAGTCTCTCCTACAGGCCCCTTAGAGGGGATGCAAAGGAAAGTATCTGCTCAGCGAACCTACTTCAGTTGCATACTCATTCATAACAGCGTTTCTCCTTTGAGATATGGAGATAGAACAGGGACTGACTAGGGGCACATTAGGTACTGTGAGTAAAGGGCAGGCTATGGCGCTTAAGCCTACCAAACACATATTGGATGTTCACCACCAGTGGTGATCCGCACTTGGTTTCTGCGTCTAAAACGCTTCCTACACTGAGAGGGAAGTGTTCTTTAGGAGGGATTCACTGCAGTGTTACGTCTGTTAAAGAAGGAAGCTTTTGGGACTGACTCTGTGGTAACCGCAATAGGCGCACATAGCTTTCCATTCACAGACGTCTAACCGTTAGACTATAGCATGTTCTGTTTAAGGGAAACTCCTTCAGGCGGAATGTCACTTCTCACAGTGTCTTTCCAGTGGAGAAAAGATGATAGAACAAGGACGGACAGAGAGAACGTTGCAAACCGTGAGTGAAGTAGAGGGTAAGGCACTTAGGCCTCTAGGATGCATACTGGAATTACAACACCGGTGATGTTCCACAGTGTCTACCTCTTCTCTTAAACACTTCCAATATATAAGGGAACTGTGCTACAGTAATTTTTCACGAAGGGGATGCATCTGTGCTCAGTTGAAAACTTTACAATGTGTCTGGGTAGCAATCATGAAGTGTCTCATACAGGCCCCTTGGAGGGGAGGCGTAGGAAGGTATCTGCTCAGGGAACCTACTTTAGGTGCGTACTCATTCATAACAGTGTTTCTCCTTTTGGAATGAAGATAGAACAGGGACGAACTAGGGGCACATTAGGTCCTTTGAGTAAAGGGCAAGCTATGGCGCTTAAGCCTGCCAAACACATATTGGAGGTTCACCACCAGTGGTGTTCCGCACTTAGTTTCTGCGTCTATAACGCTTCCAACACTGAGAGGGAAGTGTGCTTTAGGAGGGATTCACTGCAGTGTTACGTCTGTTAAAGAAGAAAGCTTTGGGGACTGACTCTTTGGTAACCACAATAGGCGCACATAGCTTTCCAGTCTCTGACGTCTATCCGTTGGACTATAGCAAGTTCTGTGTAAGGGAAACATCTTCATGAGGAATGTCCCTTCTAACAGTGTCTTTCCAGTGGAGGAAAGAAGATAGAACAAGGACGGAGCAGAGAGAATGTTACACCCGTTGGTGAAGGAAAGGGTCAGGCATTTAGGCCTCTATGATGCATACTGGAAGTTCAACACTTGGGATGTTCCACAGTGTCTACCACTTCTCAAAACACTTCCAATATTTGAGGGAACTGTTCTACAGCAAGTTCTCACAACAGGGAAGCGTCTGTGCTCAGTTGGAAAGTGTAGGACGTGTCTGGGTAGCAGTCATGAAGTGTCTCATACAGACCCCTTAGAGGGGATGCGGAGGAAGGTATCTGCTCTGGGAACGTACTTCACGTGCTTACTCATTCGTAACAGTGTTTCTCCTTTGAAGATGAAGACAGAAAAGGGAAAGACTACGGGCACAGTAGGTACTGTGAGTAAAGGGCAGGCTATGGCGCTTAGCCTGACAAACACATATTGGATGTTCACCACCAGTGGTGATCCGCACTTAGTTTCTGCTTCTAAAACGCTTCCAACACTGAGAGGGATGTGTGCTTTAGGAGGGATTCACTGCAGTGTTAGGTCTTTTAAAGAAGGAAGCTTTTGGGACTGACTCTGTGGTAACCGCATTAGGCGCACATAGCTTTCCATTCAAAGACGTTTAACCATTGGACTATAGCAAATTCAGTTTAAGGGAAACTCCTTCATGCGGAATGTCATTTCTCACTTTGTCTTTCCAGTGGAGGAAAGAAGATAGAACAAGGACGGAGCACAGAGAATATTAAACCCTTTGGTGAAGTAAAGGGTAAGGCATTTAGGCCTCTATGATGCATACTGGAAGTTCTACACCTGGGATGTTCCACAGCGTCTACCACCTCTCAAAACACTTCCAATATATGAGGGAACTGTGCTACAGTAAGTTCTCACGACAGGGATGCGTCTGTACTCAGTTGGAAACTCTAGGACGTGTCGGGTTAGCAATCATGAAGTCTCTCCTACAGGCCCCTTAGAGGGGATGCAAAGGAAAGTATCTGCTCAGCGAACCTACTTCAGTTGCATACTCATTCATAACAGCGTTTCTCCTTTGAGATATGGAGATAGAACAGGGACTGACTAGGGGCACATTAGGTACTGTGAGTAAAGGGCAGGCTATGGCGCTTAAGCCTACCAAACACATATTGGATGTTCACCACCAGTGGTGATCCGCACTTGGTTTCTGCGTCTAAAACGCTTCCTACACTGAGAGGGAAGTGTGCATTAGGAGGGATTCACTGCAGTGTTACGTCTGTTAAAGAAGGAAGCTTTGGGGACTGACTCTGTGGTAACCGCAATAGGCGCACATAGCTTTCCATTCACAGACGTCTAACCGTTAGACTATAGCATGTTCTGTTTAAGGGAAACTCCTTCAGGCGGAATGTCACTTCTCACAGTGTCTTTCCAGTGGAGGAAAGATGATAGAACAAGGACGGACAGAGAGAACGTTGCAAACCGTGAGTGAAGTACAGGGTAAGGCACTTAGGCCTCTAGGATGCATACTGGAATTACAACACCGGTGATGTTCCACAGTGTCTACCTCTTCTCTTAAACACTTCCAGTATATAAGGGAACTGTGCTACAGTAATTTTTCACGAAGGGGATGCATCTGTGCTCAGTTGAAAACTCTACAATGTGTCTGGGTAGCAATCATGAAGTGTCTCATACAGGCCCCTTGGAGGGGAGGCGTAGGAAGGTATCTGCTCAGGGAACCTACTTTAGGTGCGTACTCATTCATAACAGTGTTTCTCCTTTTGGAATGAAGATAGAACAGGGACGAACTAGGGGCACATTAGGTCCTTTGAGTAAAGGGCAAGCTATGGCGCTTAAGCCTGCCAAACACATATTGGAGGTTCACCACCAGTGGTGTTCCGCCCTTAGTTTCTGCGTCTATAACGCTTCCAACACTGAGAGGGAAGTGTGCTTTAGGAGGGATTCACTGCAGTGTTACGTCTGTTAAAGAAGAAAGCTTTGGGGACTGACTCTTTGGTAACCACAATAGGCGCACATAGCTTTCCAGTCTCTGACGTCTATCCGTTGGACTATAGCAAGTTCTGTGTAAGGGAAACATCTTCATGAGGAATGTCCCTTCTAACAGTGTCTTTCCAGTGGAGGAAAGAAGATAGAACAAGGACGGAGCAGAGAGAATGTTACAGCCCGTTGGTGAAGGAAAGGGTCATGCATTTAGGCCTCTATGATGCATACTGGAAGTTCAACACTTGGGATGTTCCACAGTGTCTACCACTTCTCAAAACACTTCCAATATAGGAGGGAACTGTTCTACAGCAAGTTCTCACAACAGGGAAGCGTCTGTGCTCAGTTGGAAAGTGTAGGACGTGTCTGGGTAGCAGTCATGAAGTGTCTCATACAGACCCCTTAGAGGGGATGCGGAGGAAGGTATCTGCGCTGGGAACGTACTTCACGTGCTTACTCATTCGTAACAGTGTTTCTCCTTTGAAGATGAAGATAGAAAAGGGAAAGACTACGGGCACAGTAGGTACTGTGAGTAAAGGGCAGGCTATGGCGCTTAGCCTGACAAACACATATTGGATATTCACCACCAGTGGTGATCCGCACTTAGTTTCTGCGTCTAAAACGCTTCCAACACTGAGAGGGATGTGTGCTTTAGGAGGGATTCACTGCAGTGTTAGGTCTTTTAAAGAAGGAAGCTTTTGGGACTGACTCTGTGGTAACCGCATTAGGCGCACATAGCTTTCCATTCAAAGACGTTTAACCATTGGACTCTAGCAAATTCAGTTTAAGGGAAACTCCTTCATGCGGAATGTCATTTCTCACTTTGTCTTTCCAGTGGAGGAAAGAAGATAGAACAAGGACGGAGCACAGAGAATGTTAAACCCTTTGGTGAAGTACAGGGTAAGGCATTTAGGCCTCTATGATGCATACTGGAAGTTCTACACCTGGGATGTTCCACAGCGTCTACCACCTCTCAAAACACTTCCAATATATGAGGGAACTGTGCTACAGTAAGTTCTCACGACAGGGATGCGTCTGTACTCAGTTGTGAACTCTAGGATGTGTCTGGTTAGCAATCATGAAGTCTCTCCTACAGGCCCCTTAGAGGGGATGCAAAGGAAAGTATCTGCTCAGCGAACCTACTTCAGTTGCATACTCATTCATAACAGCGTTTCTCCTTTGAGTTATGGAGATAGAACAGGGACTGACTAGGGGCACATTAGGTACTGTGAGTAAAGGGCAGGCTATGGCGCTTAAGCCTACCAAACACATATTGGATGTTCACCACCAGTGGTGATCCGCACTTGGTTTCTGCGTCTAAAACGCTTCCTACACTGAGAGGGAAGTGTGCTTTAGGAGGGATTCACTGCAGTGTTACGTCTGTTAAAGAAGGAAGCTTTGGGGACTGACTCTGTGGTAACCGCAATAGGCGCACATAGCTTTCCATTCACAGACGTCTAACCGTTAGACTATAGCATGTTCTGTTTAAGGGAAACTCCTTCAGGCGGAATGTCACTTCTCACAGTGTCTTTCCAGTGGAGGAAAGATGATAGAACAAGGACGGACAGAGAGAACGTTGCAAACCGTGAGTGAAGTAGAGGGTAAGGCACTTAGGCCTCTAGGATGCATACTGGAATTACAACACCGGTGATGTTCCACAGTGTCTACCTCTTCTCTTAAACACTTCCAGTATATAAGGGAACTGTGCTACAGTAATTTTTCACGAAGGGGATGCATCTGTGCTCAGTTGAAAACGCTACAATGTGTCTGGGTAGCAATCATGAAGTGTCTCATACAGGCCCCTTGGAGTGGAGGCGTAGGAAGGTATCTGCTCAGGGAACCTACTTTAGGTGCGTACTCATTCATAACAGTGTTTCTCCTTTTGGAATGAAGATAGAACAGGGACGAACTAGGGGCTCATTAGGACCTTTGAGTAAAGGGCAAGCTATGGCGCTTAAGCCTGCCAAACACATATTGGAGGTTCACCACCAGTGGTGTTCCGCACTTAGTTTCTGCGTCTATAACGCTTCCAACACTGAGAGGGAAGTGTGCTTTAGGAGGGATTCACTGCAGTGTTACGTCTGTTAAAGAAGAAAGCTTTGGGGACTGACTCTTTGGTAACCACAATAGGCGCACATAGCTTTCCAGTCTCTGACGTCTATCCGTTGGACTATAGCAAGTTCTGTGTAAGGGAAACATCTTCATGAGGAATGTCCCTTCTAACAGTGTCTTTCCAGTGGAGGAAAGAAGATAGAACAAGGACGGAGCAGAGAGAATGTTACAGCCCGTTGGTGAAGGAAAGGGTCAGGCATTTAGGCCTCTATGATGCATACTGGAAGTTCAACACTTGGGATGTTCCACAGTGTCTACCACTTCTCAAAACACTTCCAATATTTGAGGGAACTGTTCTACAGCAAGTTCTCACAACAGGGAAGCGTCTGTGCTCAGTTGGAAAGTGTAGGACGTGTCTGGTTAGCAATCATGAAGTGTCTCATACAGACCCCTTAGAGGGGATGCGGAGGAAGGTATCTGCGCTGGGAACGTACTTCACGTGCTTACTCATTCGTAACAGTGTTTCTCCTTTGAAGATGAAGATAGAAAAGGGAAAGACTACGGGCACAGTAGGTACTGTGAGTAAAGGGCAGGCTATGGCGCTTAGCCTGACAAACACATATTGGATATTCACCACCAGTGGTGATCCGCACTTAGTTTCTGCGTCTAAAACGCTTCCAACACTGAGAGGGATGTGTGCTTTAGGAGGGATTCACTGCAGTGTTAGGTCTTTTAAAGAAGGAAGCTTTTGGGACTGACTCTGTGGTAACCGCATTAGGCGCACATAGCTTTCCATTCAAAGACGTTTAACCATTGGACTCTAGCAAATTCAGTTTAAGGGAAACTCCTTCATGCGGAATGTCATTTCTCACTTTGTCTTTCCAGTGGAGGAAAGAAGATAGAACAAGGACGGAGCACAGAGAATGTTAAACCCTTTGGTGAAGTACAGGGTAAGGCATTTAGGCCTCTATGATGCATACTGGAAGTTCTACACCTGGGATGTTCCACAGCGTCTACCACCTCTCAAAACACTTCCAATATATGAGGGAACTGTGCTACAGTAAGTTCTCACGACAGGGATGCGTCTGTATTCAGTTGGAAACTCTAGGATGTGTCGGGTTAGCAATCATGAAGTCTCTCCAACAGGCCCCATAGAGGGGATGCAAAGGAAAGTATCTGCTCAGCGAACCTACTTCAGTTGCATACTCATTTTTAACAGCGTTTCTCCTTTGAGATATGGAGATAGAACAGGGACTGACTAGGGGCACATTAGGTACTGTGAGTAAAGGGTAGGCTATGGCGCTTAAGCCTACCAAACACATATTGGATGTTCACCACCAGTGGTGATCCGCACTTGGTTTATGCGTCTAAAACGCTTCCTACACTGAGAGGGAAGTGTTCTTTAGGAGGGATTCACTGCAGTGTTACGTCTGTTAAAGAAGGAAGCTTTTGGGACTGACTCTGTGGTAACCGCAATAGGCGCACATAGCTTTCCATTCACAGACGTCTAACCGTTAGACTATAGCATGTTCTGTTTAAGGGAAACTCCTTCAGGCGGAATGTCACTTCTCACAGTGTCTTTCCAGTGGAGGAAAGATGATAGAACAAGGACGGACAGAGAGAACGTTGCAAACCGTGAGTGAAGTAGAGGGTAAGGCACTTAGGCCTCTAGGATGTATACTGGAATTACAACACCGGTGATGTTCCACAGTGTCTACCTCTTCTCTTAAACACTTCCAGTATATAAGGGAACTGTGCTACAGTAATTTTTCACGAAGGGGATGCATCTGTGCTCAGTTGAAAACTCTACAATGTGTCTGGGTAGCAATCATGAAGTGTCTCATACAGGCCCCTTGGAGGGGAGGCGTAGGAAGGTATCTGCTCAGGGAACCTACTTTAGGTGCGTACTCATTCATAACAGTGTTTCTCCTTTTGGAATGAAGATAGAACAGGGACGAACTAGGGGCACATTAGGTCCTTTGAGTAAAGGGCAAGCTATGGCGCTTAAGCCTGCCAAACACATATTGGAGGTTCACCACCAGTGGTGTTCCGCACTTAGTTTCTGCGTCTATAACGCTTCCAACACTGAGAGGGAAGTGTGCTTTAGGAGGGATTCACTGCAGTGTTACGTCTGTTAAAGAAGAAAGCTTTGGGGACTGACTCTTTGGTAACCACAATAGGCGCACATAGCTTTCCAGTCTCTGACGTCTATCCGTTGGACTATAGCAAGTTCTGTGTAAGGGAAACATCTTCATGAGGAATGTCCCTTCTAACAGTGTCTTTCCAGTGGAGGAAAGAAGATAGAACAAGGACGGAGCAGAGAGAATGTTACAGCCCGTTGGTGAAGGAGAGGGTCATGCATTTAGGCCTCTATGATGCATACTGGAAGTTCAACACTTGGGATGTTCCACAGTGTCTACCACTTCTCAAAACACTTCCAATATAGGAGGGAACTGTTCTACAGCAAGTTCTCACAACAGGGAAGCGTCTGTGCTCAGTTGGAAAGTGTAGGACGTGTCTGGGTAGCAATCATGAAGTGTCTCATACAGACCCCTTAGAGGGGATGCGGAGGAAGGTATCTGCTCTGGGAACCTACTTCAGGTACGTACTCATTCATAACAGTGTTTCTCCTTTGTAGATGAAGATAGAACAGGGAAGGACTACAGGCACATTAGGTACTGTGAGTAAAGGGCAGGCTAAGGGTCTTAGCCTGACAAACACATATTGGATGTTCACCACCAGTGGTGATCCGCACTTAGTTTCTGCGTCTAAAACGCTTCCAACACTGAGAGGGATGTGTGCTTTAGGAGGGATTCACTGCAGTGTTAGGTCTTTTAAAGAAGGAAGCTTTTGGGACTGACTCTGTGGTAACCGCATTAGGCGCACATAGCTTTCCATTCAAAGACGTCTAACCATTGGACTATAGCAAATTCAATTTAAGGGAAACTCCTTCATGCGGAATGTCATTTCTCACTTTGTCTTTCCAGTGAAGGAAAGAAGATAGAACAAGGACGGAGCACAGAGAATATTAAACCCTTTGGTGAAGTAAAGGGTAAGGCATTTAGGCCTCTATGATGCATACTGGAAGTTCTACACCTGGGATGTTCCACAGCGTCTACCACCTCTCAAAACACTTCCAATATATGAGGGAACTGTGCTACAGTAAGTTCTCACGACAGGGATGCGTCTGTACTCAGTTGTGAACTCTAGGATGTGTCTGGTTAGCAATCATGAAGTCTCTCCTACAGGCCCCTTAGAGGGGATGCAAAGGAAAGTATCTGCTCAGCGAACCTACTTCAGTTGCATACTCATTCATAACAGCGTTTCTCCTTTGAGATATGGAGATAGAACAGGGACTGACTAGGGGCACATTAGGTACTGTGAGTAAAGGGCAGGCTATGGCGCTTAAGCCTACCAAACACATATTGGATGTTCACCACCAGTGGTGATCCGCACTTGGTTTCTGCGTCTAAAACGCTTCCTACACTGAGAGGGAAGTGTTCTTTAGGAGGGATTCACTGCAGTGTTACGTCTGTTAAAGAAGGAAGCTTTTGGGACTGACTCTGTGGTAACCGCAATAGGCGCACATAGCTTTCCATTCACAGACGTCTAACCGTTAGACTATAGCATGTTCTGTTTAAGGGAAACTCCTTCAGGCGGAATGTCACTTCTCACAGTGTCTTTCCAGTGGAGAAAAGATGATAGAACAAGGACGGACAGAGAGAACGTTGCAAACCGTGAGTGAAGTAGAGGGTAAGGCACTTAGGCCTCTAGGATGCATACTGGAATTACAACACCGGTGATGTTCCACAGTGTCTACCTCTTCTCTTAAACACTTCCAATATATAAGGGAACTGTGCTACAGTAATTTTTCACGAAGGGGATGCATCTGTGCTCAGTTGAAAACTTTACAATGTGTCTGGGTAGCAATCATGAAGTGTCTCATACAGGCCCCTTGGAGGGGAGGCGTAGGAAGGTATCTGCTCAGGGAACCTACTTTAGGTGCGTACTCATTCATAACAGTGTTTCTCCTTTTGGAATGAAGATAGAACAGGGACGAACTAGGGGCACATTAGGTCCTTTGAGTAAAGGGCAAGCTATGGCGCTTAAGCCTGCCAAACACATATTGGAGGTTCACCACCAGTGGTGTTCCGCACTTAGTTTCTGCGTCTATAACGCTTCCAACACTGAGAGGGAAGTGTGCTTTAGGAGGGATTCACTGCAGTGTTACGTCTGTTAAAGAAGAAAGCTTTGGGGACTGACTCTTTGGTAACCACAATAGGCGCACATAGCTTTCCAGTCTCTGACGTCTATCCGTTGGACTATAGCAAGTTCTGTGTAAGGGAAACATCTTCATGAGGAATGTCCCTTCTAACAGTGTCTTTCCAGTGGAGGAAAGAAGATAGAACAAGGACGGAGCAGAGAGAATGTTACACCCGTTGGTGAAGGAAAGGGTCAGGCATTTAGGCCTCTATGATGCATACTGGAAGTTCAACACTTGGGATGTTCCACAGTGTCTACCACTTCTCAAAACACTTCCAATATTTGAGGGAACTGTTCTACAGCAAGTTCTCACAACAGGGAAGCGTCTGTGCTCAGTTGGAAAGTGTAGGACGTGTCTGGGTAGCAGTCATGAAGTGTCTCATACAGACCCCTTAGAGGGGATGCGGAGGAAGGTATCTGCTCTGGGAACGTACTTCACGTGCTTACTCATTCGTAACAGTGTTTCTCCTTTGAAGATGAAGACAGAAAAGGGAAAGACTACGGGCACAGTAGGTACTGTGAGTAAAGGGCAGGCTATGGCGCTTAGCCTGACAAACACATATTGGATGTTCACCACCAGTGGTGATCCGCACTTAGTTTCTGCGTCTAAAACGCTTCCAACACTGAGAGGGAAGTGTGCTTTAGGAGGGATTCACTGCAGTGTTAGGTCTTTTAAAGAAGGAAGCTTTTGGGACTGACTCTGTGGTAACCGCATTAGGCGCACATAGCTTTCCATTCAAAGACGTTTAACCATTGGACTATAGCAAATTCAGTTTAAGGGAAACTCCTTCATGCGGAAGGTCATTTCTCACTTTGTCTTTCCAGTGGAGGAAAGAAGATAGAACAAGGACGGAGCACAGAGAATATTAAACCCTTTGGTGAAGTAAAGGGTAAGGCATTTAGGCCTCTATGATGCATACTGGAAGTTCTACACCTGGGATGTTCCACAGCGTCTACCACCTCTCAAAACACTTCCCATATATGAGGGAACGGTGCTACAGTAAGTTCTCACGACAGGGATGCGTCTGTACTCAGTTGGAAACTCTAGGACGTGTCGGGTTAGCAATCATGAAGTCTCTCCTACAGGCCCCTTAGAGGGGATGCAAAGGAAAGTATCTGTTCAGCGAACCTACTTCAGTTGCATACTCATTCATAACAGCGTTTCTCCTTTGAGATATGGAGATAGAACAGGTACTGACTAGGGGCACATTAGGTACTGTGAGTAAAGGGCAGGCTATGGCGCTTAAGCCTACCAAACACATATTGGATGTTCACCACCAGTGGTGATCCGCACTTGGTTTCTGCGTCTAAAACGCTTCCTACACTGAGAGGGAAGTGTGCTTTAGGAGGGATTCACTGCAGTGTTACGTCTGTTAAAGAAGGTTGCTTTTGAAACTGACTCTGTTGTAACCGCAATAGGCGCACATAGCTTTCCATTCACAGACGTCTAACCGTTAGACTATAGCATGTTCTGTTTAAGGGAAACTCCTTCAGGAGGAATGTCACTTCTCACAGTGTCTTTCCAGTGGAGAAAAGATGATAGAACAAGGACGGACAGAGAGAACGTTGCAAACCGTGAGTGAAGTAGAGGGTAAGGCACTTAGGCCTCTATGATGCATACGGGAATTACAACACCGGTGATGTTCCACAGTGTCTACCTCTTCTCTTAAACACTTCCAGTATATAAGGGAACTGTGCTACAGTAATTTTTCACGAAGGGGATGCATCTGTGCTCAGTTGAAAACTCTACAATGTGTCTGGGTAGCAATCATGAAGTGTCTCATACAGGCCCCTTGGAGGGGAGGCGTAGGAAGGTATCTGCTCAGGGAACTTACTTTAGGTGCGTACTCATTCATAACAGTGTTTCTCCTTTTGGAATGAAGATAGAACAGGGACGAACTAGGGGCATATTAGGTCCTTTGAGTAAAGGGCAAGCTATGGCGCTTAAGCCTGCCAAACACATATTGGAGGTTCACCACCAGTGGTGTTCCGCACTTAGTTTCTGCGTCTATAACGCTTCCAACACTGAGAGGGAAGTGTGCTTTAGGAGGGATTCACTGCAGTGTTAGGTCTTTTAAAGAAGGAAGCTTTTGGGACTGACTCTGTGGTAACCGCATTAGGCGCACATAGCTTTCCATTCAAAGACGTTTAACCATTGGACTATAGCAAATTCAGTTTAAGGGAAACTCCTTCATGCGGAAGGTCATTTCTCACTTTGTCTTTCCAGTGGAGGAACGAAGATAGAACAAGGACGGAGCACAGAGAATATTAAACCCTTTGGTGAAGTAAAGGGTAAGGCATTTAGGCCTCTATGATGCATACTGGAAGTTCTACACCTGGGATGTTCCACAGCGTCTACCACCTCTCAAAACACTTCCAATATATGAGGGAACGGTGCTACAGTAATATCTCACGACAGGGATGCGTCTGTACTCAGTTGGAAACTCTAGGACGTGTCGGGTTAGCAATCATGAAGTCTCTCCTACAGGCCCCTTAGAGGGGATGCAAAGGAAAGTATCTGCGCAGCGAACCTACTTCAGTTGCATACTCATTCATAACAGCGTTTCTCCTTTGAGATATGGAGATAGAACAGGGACTGACTAGGGGCACATTAGGTACTGTGAGTAAAGGGCAGGCTATGGCGCTTAAGCCTACCAAACACATATTGGATGTTCACCACCAGTGGTGATCCGCAATTGGTTTTTGCGTCTAAAACGCTTCCTACACTGAGAGGGAAGTGTGCTTTAGGAGGGATTCACTGCAGTGTTACGTCTGTTAAAGAAGGAAGCTTTTGGGACTGACTCTGTGGTAACCGCAATAGGCGCACATAGCTTTCCATTCACAGACGTCTAACCGTTAGACTATAGCATGTTCTGTTTAAGGGAAACTCCTTCAGGCGGAATGTCACTTCTCACAGTGTCTTTCCAGTGGAGGAAAGATGATAGAACAAGGACGGACAGAGAGAACGTTCCAAACCGTGAGTGAAGTACAGGGTAAGGCAATTAGGCCTCTATGATGCATACTGGAATTACAACACCGGTGATGTTCCACAGTGTGTACCTCTTCTCTTAAACACTTCCAATATATAAGGGAACTGTGCTACAGTAATTTTTCACGAAGGGGATGCATCTGTGCTCAGTTGAAAACTCTACAATGTGTCTGGGTAGCAATCATGAAGTGTCTCATACAGGCCCCTTGGAGGGGAGGCGTAGGAAGGTATCTGCTCAGGGAACCTACTTCAGGTGCGTACTCATTCATAACAGTGTTTCTCCTTTGGAATGAAGATAGAACAGGGACGAACTAGGGGCACATTAGGTCCTTTGAGTAAAGGGCAAGCTATGGCGCTTAAGCCTGCCAAACACATATTGGAGGTTCACCACCAGTGGTGTTCCGCACTTAGTTTCTGCGTCTATAACGCTTCCAACACTGAGAGGGAAGTGTGCTTTAGGAGGGATTCACTGCAGTGTTACGTCTGTTAAAGAAGAAAGCTTTGGGGACTGACTCTTTGGTAACCACAATAGGCGCACATAGCTTTCCAGTCTCTGACGTCTATCCGTTGGACTATAGCAAGTTCTGTGTAAGGGAAACATCTTCATGAGGAATGTCCCTTCTAACAGTGTCTTTCCAGTGGAGGAAAGAAGATAGAACAAGGACGGAGCAGAGAGAATGTTACAACCCGTTGGTGAAGGAAAGGGTCAGGCATTTAGGCCTCTATGATGCATACTGGAAGTTCAACACTTGGGATGTTCCACAGTGTCTACCACTTCTCAAAACACTTCCAATATTTGAGGGAACTGTTCTACAGCAAGTTCTCACAACAGGGAAGCGTCTGTGCTCAGTTGGAAAGTGTAGGACGTGTCTGGGTAGCAGTCATGAAGTGTCTCATACACACCCCTTAGAGGGGATGCGGAGGAAGGTATCTGCTCTGGGAACGTACTTCACGTGCTTACTGATTCGTAACAGTGTTTCTCCATTGAAGATGAAGATAGAAAAGGGAAAGACTACGGGCACAGTAGGTACTGTGAGTAAAGGGCAGGCTATGGCGCTTAGCATGACAAACACATATTGGATGTTCACCACCAGTGGTGATCCGCACTTAGTTTCTGCGTCTAAAAGGCTTCCAACACTGAGAGGGAAGTGTGCTTTAGGAGGGATTCACTGCAGTGTTAGGTCTTTTAAAGAAGGAAGCTTTTGGGACTGACTCTGTGGTAACCGCATTAGGCGCACATAGCTTTCCATTCAAAGACGTTTAACCATTGGACTATAGCAACACATATTGGATGTTCACCACCAGTGGTGATCCTCACTTGGTTTCTGCATCTAAAACGCTTCCTACACTGAGAGGGAATTGTGCTTTAGGAGGGATTCACTGCAGTGTTACGTCTGTTAAAGAAGGAAGCTTTTGGGACTGACTCTGTGTTAACCGTAATAGGCGCACATAGCTTTCCATTCACAGACGTCTAACCGTTAGACTATAGCATGTTCTGTTTAAGGGAAACTCCTTCAGGCGGAATGTCACTTCTCACAGTGTCTTTCCAGTGGAGAAAAGATGATAGAACAAGGACGGACAGAGAGAACGTTGCAAACCGTGAGTGAAGTAGAGGGTAAGGCACTTAGGCCTCTATGATGCATACTGGAATTACAACACCGGTGATGTTCCACAGTGTCTACCTCTTCTCTTAAACACTTCCAATATATAAGGGAACTGTGCTACAGTAATTTTTCTCGAAGGGGATGCATCTGTGCTCAGTTGAAAACTCTACAATGTGTCTGGGTAGCAATCATGAAGTGTCTCATACAGGCCCCTTGGAGGGGAGGCGTAGGAAGGTATCTGCTCAGGGAACCTACTTTAGGTGCGTACTCATTCATAACAGTGTTTCTCCTTTTGGAATGAAGATAGAACAGGGACGAACTAGGGGCACATTAGGTCCTTTGAGTAAAGGGCAAGCTATGGCGCTTAAGCCTGCCAAACACATATTGGAGGTTCACCACCAGTGGTGTTCCGCACTTAGTTTCTGCGTCTATAACGCTTCCAACACTGAGAGGGAAGTGTGCTTTAGGAGGGATTCACTGCAGTGTTACGTCTGTTAAAGAAGAAAGCTTTGGGGACTGACTCTTTGGTAACCACAATAGGCGCACATAGCTTTCCAGTCTCTGACGTCTATCCGTTGGACTATAGCAAGTTCTGTGTAAGGGAAACATCTTCATGAGGAATGTCCCTTCTAACAGTGTCTTTCCAGTGGAGGAAAGAAGCTAGAACAAGGACGGAGCAGAGAGAATGTTACAACCCGTTGGTGAAGGAAAGGGTCAGGCATTTAGGCCTCTATGATGCATACTGGAAGTTCAACACTTGGGATGTTCCACAGTGTCTACCACTTCTCAAAACACTTCCAATATTTGAGGGAACTGTTCTACAGCAAGTTCTCACAACAGGGAAGCGTCTGTGCTCAGTTGGAAAGTGTAGGACGTGTCTGGGTAGCAGTCATGAAGTGTCTCATACAGACCCCTTAGAGGGGATGCGGAGGAAGGTATCTGCTCTGGGAACGTACTTCACGTGCTTACTCATTCGTAACAGTGTTTCTCCTTTGAAGATGAAGACAGAAAAGGGAAAGAATACGGGCACAGTAGGTACTGTGAGTAAAGGGCAGGCTATGGCGCTTAGCCTGACAAACACATATTGGATGTTCACCACCAGTGGTGATCCGCACTTAGTTTCTGCGTCTAAAACGCTTCCAACACTGAGAGGGAAGTGTGCTTTAGGAGGGATTCACTGCAGTGTTAGGTCTTTTAAAGAAGGAAGCTTTTGGGACTGACTGTGGTAACCGCATTAGGCGCACATAGCTTTCCATTCAAAGACGTTTAACCATTGGACTATAGCAACACATATTGGATGTTCACCACCAGTGGTGATCCTCACTTGGTTTCTGCGTCTAAAACGCTTCCTACACTGAGAGGGAAGTGTGCTTTAGGAGGGATTCACTGCAGTGTTACGTCTGTTAAGGAAGGAAGCTTTTGGGACTGACTCTGTGGTAACCGTAATAGGCGCACATATCTTTCCATTCACAGACGTCTAACCGTTAGACTATAGCATGTTCTGTTTAAGGGAAACTCCTTCAGGCGGAATGTCACTTCTCACAGTGTCTTTCCAGTGGAGGAAAAATGATAGAACAAGGACGGACAGAGAGAACGTTGCAAACCGTGAGTGAAGTAGAGGGTAAGGCACTTAGGCCTCTATGATGCATACTGGAATTACAACACCGGTGATGTTCCACTGTGTCTACCTCTTCTCTTAAACACTTCCAATATATAAGGGAACTGTGCTACAGTAATTTTTCAAAAAAGAGATGCATCTGTGCTCAGTTGAAAACTCTACAATGTGTCTGGGTAGCAATCATGAAGTGTCTCATACAGGCCCCTTGGAGGGGAGGCGTAGGAAGGTATCTGCTCAGGGAACCTACTTTAGGTGCGTACTCATTCATAACAGTGTTTCTCCTTTTGGAATGAAGATAGAACAGGGACGAACTAGGGGCACATTAGGTCCTTTGAGTAAAGGGCAAGCTATGGCGCTTAAGCCTGCCAAACACATATTGGAGGTTCACCACCAGTGGTGTTCCGCACTTAGTTTCTGCGTCTATAACGCTTCCAACACTGAGAGGGAAGTGTGCTTTAGGAGGGATTCACTGCAGTGTTACGTCTGTTAAAGAAGAAAGCTTTGGGGACTGACTCTTTGGTAACCACAATAGGCGCACATAGCTTTCCAGTCTCTGACGTCTATCCGTTGGACTATAGCAAGTTCTGTGTAAGGGAAACATCTTCATGAGGAATGTCCCTTCTAACAGTGTCTTTCCAGAGGAGGAAAGAAGATAGAACAAGGACGGAGCAGAGAGAATGTTACAACCCGTTGGTGAAGGAAAGGGTCAGGCATTTAGGCCTCTATGATGCATACTGGAAGTTCAACACTTGGGATGTACCACAATGTCTACCACTTCTCAAAACACTACCAATATTTGAGGGAACTGTTCTACAGCAAGTTCTCACAACAGGGAAGCGTCTGTGCTCAGTTGGAAAGTGTAGGACGTGTCTGGGTAGCAGTCATGAAGTGTCTCATACAGACCCCTTAGAGGGGATGCGGAGGAAGGTATCTGCTCTGGGAACGTACTTCACGTGCTTACTCATTCGTAACAGTGTTTCTCCTTTGAAGATGAAGATAGAAAAGGGAAAGACTACGGGCACAGTAGGTACTGTGAGTAAAGGGCAGGCTATGGCGCTTAGCTTGACAAACACATATTGGATGTTCACCACCAGTGGTGATCCGCACTTAGTTTCTGCGTCTAAAACGCTTCCAACACTGAGAGGGAAGTGTGCTTTAGGAGGGATTCACTGCAGTGTTAGGTCTTTTAAAGAAGGAAGCTTTTGGGACTGACTCTGTGGTAACCGCATTAGGCGCACATAGCTTTCCATTCAAAGACGTTTAACCATTGGACTATAGCAAATTCAGTTTAAGGGAAACTCCTTCATGCGGAATGTCATTTCTCACTTTGTCTTTCCAGTGGAGGAAAGAAGATAGAACAAGGACGGAGCACAGAGAATATTAAACCCTTTGGTGAAGTAAAGGGTAAGGCATTTAGGCCTCTATGATGCATACTGGAAGTTCTACACCTGGGATGTTCCACAGCGTCTACCACCTCTCAAAACACTTCCAATATATGAGGGAACGGTGCTACAGTAATATCTCACGACAGGGATGCGTCTGTACTCAGTTGGAAACTAGGACGTGTCGGGTTAGCAATCATGAAGTCTCTCCTACAGGCCCCTTAGAGGGGATGCAAAGGAAAGTATCTGCGCAGCGAACCTACTTCAGTTGCATACTCATTCATAACAGCGTTTCTCCTTTGAGATATGCAGATAGAACAGGGACTGACTAGGGGCACATTAGGTACTGTGAGTAAAGGGCAGGCTATGGCGCTTAAGCCTACCAAACACATATTGGATGTTCACCACCAGTGGTGAGCCGCACTTGGTTTCTGCGTCTAAAACGCTTCCTACACTGAGAGGGAAGTGTGCTTTAGGAGGGATTCACTGCAGTGTTACGTCTGTTAAAGAAGGAAGCTTTGGGGACTGACTCTGTGGTAACCGCAATAGGCGCACATAGCTTTCCATTCACAGACGTCTAACCGTTAGACTATAGCATGTTCTGTTTAAGGGAAACTCCTTCAGGCGGAATGTCACTTCTCACAGTTTCTTTCCAGTGGAGGAAAGATGATAGAACAAGGACGGACAGAGAGAACGTTGCAAACCGTGAGTGAAGTACAGGGTAAGGCACTTAGGCCTCTAGGATGCATACTGGAATTACAACACCGGTGATGTTCCACAGTGTCTACCTCTTCTCTTAAACACTTCCAATATATAAGGAACTGTGCTACAGTAATTTTTCACGAAGGGGATGCATCTGTGCTCAGTTGAAAACTCTACAATGTGTCTGGGTAGCAATCATGAAGTGTCTCATACAGGCCCCTTGGAGGGGAGGCGTAGGAAGGTATCTGCTCAGGGAACCTACTTTAGGTGCGTACTCATTCATAACAGTGTTTCTCCTTTTGGAATGAAGATAGAACAGGGACGAACTAGGGGCACATTAGGTCCTTTGAGTAAAGGGCAAGCTATGGCGCTTAAGCCTGCCAAACACATATTGGAGGTTCACCACCAGTGGTGTTCCGCACTTAGTTTCTGCGTCTATAACGCTTCCAACACTGAGAGGGAAGTGTGCTTTAGGAGGGATTCACTGCAGTGTTACGTCTGTTAAAGAAGAAAGCTTTGGGGACTGACTCTTTGGTAACCACAATAGGCGCACATAGCTTTCCAGTCTCTGACGTCTATCCGTTGGACTATAGCAAGTTCTGTGTAAGGGAAACATCTTCATGAGGAATGTCCCTTCTAACAGTGTCTTTCCAGTGGAGGAAAGAAGCTAGAACAAGGACGGAGCAGAGAGAATGTTACAACCCGTTGGTGAAGGAAAGGGTCAGGCATTTAGGCCTCTATGATGCATACTGGAAGTTCAACACTTGGGATGTTCCACAGTGTCTACCACTTCTCAAAACACTTCCAATATTTGAGGGAACTGTTCTACAGCAAGTTCTCACAACAGGGAAGCGTCTGTGCTCAGTTGGAAAGTGTAGGACGTGTCTGGGTAGCAGTCATGAAGTGTCTCATACAGACCCCTTAGAGGGGATGCGGAGGAAGGTATCTGCTCTGGGAACGTACTTCACGTGCTTACTCATTCGTAACAGTGTTTCTCCTTTGAAGATGAAGACAGAAAAGGGAAAGAATACGGGCACAGTAGGTACTGTGAGTAAAGGGCAGGCTATGGCGCTTAGCCTGACAAACACATATTGGATGTTCACCACCAGTGGTGATCCGCACTTAGTTTCTGCGTCTAAAACGCTTCCAACACTGAGAGGGAAGTGTGCTTTAGGAGGGATTCACTGCAGTGTTAGGTCTTTTAAAGAAGGAAGCTTTTGGGACTGACTGTGGTAACCGCATTAGGCGCACATAGCTTTCCATTCAAAGACGTTTAACCATTGGACTATAGCAACACATATTGGATGTTCACCACCAGTGGTGATCCTCACTTGGTTTCTGCGTCTAAAACGCTTCCTACACTGAGAGGGAAGTGTGCTTTAGGAGGGATTCACTGCAGTGTTACGTCTGTTAAGGAAGGAAGCTTTTGGGACTGACTCTGTGGTAACCGTAATAGGCGCACATATCTTTCCATTCACAGACGTCTAACCGTTAGACTATAGCATGTTCTGTTTAAGGGAAACTCCTTCAGGCGGAATGTCACTTCTCACAGTGTCTTTCCAGTGGAGGAAAAATGATAGAACAAGGACGGACAGAGAGAACGTTGCAAACCGTGAGTGAAGTAGAGGGTAAGGCACTTAGGCCTCTATGATGCATACTGGAATTACAACACCGGTGATGTTCCACTGTGTCTACCTCTTCTCTTAAACACTTCCAATATATAAGGGAACTGTGCTACAGTAATTTTTCAAAAAAGAGATGCATCTGTGCTCAGTTGAAAACTCTACAATGTGTCTGGGTAGCAATCATGAAGTGTCTCATACAGGCCCCTTGGAGGGGAGGCGTAGGAAGGTATCTGCTCAGGGAACCTACTTTAGGTGCGTACTCATTCATAACAGTGTTTCTCCTTTTGGAATGAAGATAGAACAGGGACGAACTAGGGGCACATTAGGTCCTTTGAGTAAAGGGCAAGCTATGGCGCTTAAGCCTGCCAAACACATATTGGAGGTTCACCACCAGTGGTGTTCCGCACTTAGTTTCTGCGTCTATAACGCTTCCAACACTGAGAGGGAAGTGTGCTTTAGGAGGGATTCACTGCAGTGTTACGTCTGTTAAAGAAGAAAGCTTTGGGGACTGACTCTTTGGTAACCACAATAGGCGCACATAGCTTTCCAGTCTCTGACGTCTATCCGTTGGACTATAGCAAGTTCTGTGTAAGGGAAACATCTTCATGAGGAATGTCCCTTCTAACAGTGTCTTTCCAGAGGAGGAAAGAAGATAGAACAAGGACGGAGCAGAGAGAATGTTACAACCCGTTGGTGAAGGAAAGGGTCAGGCATTTAGGCCTCTATGATGCATACTGGAAGTTCAACACTTGGGATGTACCACAATGTCTACCACTTCTCAAAACACTACCAATATTTGAGGGAACTGTTCTACAGCAAGTTCTCACAACAGGGAAGCGTCTGTGCTCAGTTGGAAAGTGTAGGACGTGTCTGGGTAGCAGTCATGAAGTGTCTCATACAGACCCCTTAGAGGGGATGCGGAGGAAGGTATCTGCTCTGGGAACGTACTTCACGTGCTTACTCATTCGTAACAGTGTTTCTCCTTTGAAGATGAAGATAGAAAAGGGAAAGACTACGGGCACAGTAGGTACTGTGAGTAAAGGGCAGGCTATGGCGCTTAGCTTGACAAACACATATTGGATGTTCACCACCAGTGGTGATCCGCACTTAGTTTCTGCGTCTAAAACGCTTCCAACACTGAGAGGGAAGTGTGCTTTAGGAGGGATTCACTGCAGTGTTAGGTCTTTTAAAGAAGGAAGCTTTTGGGACTGACTCTGTGGTAACCGCATTAGGCGCACATAGCTTTCCATTCAAAGACGTTTAACCATTGGACTATAGCAAATTCAGTTTAAGGGAAACTCCTTCATGCGGAATGTCATTTCTCACTTTGTCTTTCCAGTGGAGGAAAGAAGATAGAACAAGGACGGAGCACAGAGAATATTAAACCCTTTGGTGAAGTAAAGGGTAAGGCATTTAGGCCTCTATGATGCATACTGGAAGTTCTACACCTGGGATGTTCCACAGCGTCTACCACCTCTCAAAACACTTCCAATATATGAGGGAACGGTGCTACAGTAATATCTCACGACAGGGATGCGTCTGTACTCAGTTGGAAACTCTAGGACGTGTCGGGTTAGCAATCATGAAGTCTCTCCTACAGGCCCCTTAGAGGGGATGCAAAGGAAAGTATCTGCGCAGCGAACCTACTTCAGTTGCATACTCATTCATAACAGCGTTTCTCCTTTGAGATATGCAGATAGAACAGGGACTGACTAGGGGCACATTAGGTACTGTGAGTAAAGGGCAGGCTATGGCGCTTAAGCCTACCAAACACATATTGGATGTTCACCACCAGTGGTGAGCCGCACTTGGTTTCTGCGTCTAAAACGCTTCCTACACTGAGAGGGAAGTGTGCTTTAGGAGGGATTCACTGCAGTGTTACGTCTGTTAAAGAAGGAAGCTTTGGGGACTGACTCTGTGGTAACCGCAATAGGCGCACATAGCTTTCCATTCACAGACGTCTAACCGTTAGACTATAGCATGTTCTGTTTAAGGGAAACTCCTTCAGGCGGAATGTCACTTCTCACAGTTTCTTTCCAGTGGAGGAAAGATGATAGAACAAGGACGGACAGAGAGAACGTTGCAAACCGTGAGTGAAGTACAGGGTAAGGCACTTAGGCCTCTAGGATGCATACTGGAATTACAACACCGGTGATGTTCCACAGTGTCTACCTCTTCTCTTAAACACTTCCAATATATAAGGAACTGTGCTACAGTAATTTTTCACGAAGGGGATGCATCTGTGCTCAGTTGAAAACTCTACAATGTGTCTGGGTAGCAATCATGAAGTGTCTCATACAGGCCCCTTGGAGGGGAGGCGTAGGAAGGTATCTGCTCAGGGAACCTACTTTAGGTGCGTACTCATTCATAACAGTGTTTCTCCTTTTGGAATGAAGATAGAACAGGGACGAACTAGGGGCACATTAGGTCCTTTGAGTAAAGGGCAAGCTATGGCGCTTAAGCCTGCCAAACACATATTGGAGGTTCACCACCAGTGGTGTTCCGCACTTAGTTTCTGCGTCTATAACGCTTCCAACACTGAGAGGGAAGTGTGCTTTAGGAGGGATTCACTGCAGTGTTACGTCTGTTAAAGAAGAAAGCTTTGGGGACTGACTCTTTGGTAACCACAATAGGCGCACATAGCTTTCCAGTCTCTGACGTCTATCCGTTGGACTATAGCAAGTTCTGTGTAAGGGAAACATCTTCATGAGGAATGTCCCTTCTAACAGTGTCTTTCCAGTGGAGGAAAGAAGCTAGAACAAGGACGGAGCAGAGAGAATGTTACAACCCGTTGGTGAAGGAAAGGGTCAGGCATTTAGGCCTCTATGATGCATACTGGAAGTTCAACACTTGGGATGTTCCACAGTGTCTACCACTTCTCAAAACACTTCCAATATTTGAGGGAACTGTTCTACAGCAAGTTCTCACAACAGGGAAGCGTCTGTGCTCAGTTGGAAAGTGTAGGACGTGTCTGGGTAGCAGTCATGAAGTGTCTCATACAGACCCCTTAGAGGGGATGCGGAGGAAGGTATCTGCTCTGGGAACGTACTTCACGTGCTTACTCATTCGTAACAGTGTTTCTCCTTTGAAGATGAAGACAGAAAAGGGAAAGAATACGGGCACAGTAGGTACTGTGAGTAAAGGGCAGGCTATGGCGCTTAGCCTGACAAACACATATTGGATGTTCACCACCAGTGGTGATCCGCACTTAGTTTCTGCGTCTAAAACGCTTCCAACACTGAGAGGGAAGTGTGCTTTAGGAGGGATTCACTGCAGTGTTAGGTCTTTTAAAGAAGGAAGCTTTTGGGACTGACTGTGGTAACCGCATTAGGCGCACATAGCTTTCCATTCAAAGACGTTTAACCATTGGACTATAGCAACACATATTGGATGTTCACCACCAGTGGTGATCCTCACTTGGTTTCTGCGTCTAAAACGCTTCCTACACTGAGAGGGAAGTGTGCTTTAGGAGGGATTCACTGCAGTGTTACGTCTGTTAAGGAAGGAAGCTTTTGGGACTGACTCTGTGGTAACCGTAATAGGCGCACATATCTTTCCATTCACAGACGTCTAACCGTTAGACTATAGCATGTTCTGTTTAAGGGAAACTCCTTCAGGCGGAATGTCACTTCTCACAGTGTCTTTCCAGTGGAGGAAAAATGATAGAACAAGGACGGACAGAGAGAACGTTGCAAACCGTGAGTGAAGTAGAGGGTAAGGCACTTAGGCCTCTATGATGCATACTGGAATTACAACACCGGTGATGTTCCACTGTGTCTACCTCTTCTCTTAAACACTTCCAATATATAAGGGAACTGTGCTACAGTAATTTTTCAAAAAAGAGATGCATCTGTGCTCAGTTGAAAACTCTACAATGTGTCTGGGTAGCAATCATGAAGTGTCTCATACAGGCCCCTTGGAGGGGAGGCGTAGGAAGGTATCTGCTCAGGGAACCTACTTTAGGTGCGTACTCATTCATAACAGTGTTTCTCCTTTTGGAATGAAGATAGAACAGGGACGAACTAGGGGCACATTAGGTCCTTTGAGTAAAGGGCAAGCTATGGCGCTTAAGCCTGCCAAACACATATTGGAGGTTCACCACCAGTGGTGTTCCGCACTTAGTTTCTGCGTCTATAACGCTTCCAACACTGAGAGGGAAGTGTGCTTTAGGAGGGATTCACTGCAGTGTTACGTCTGTTAAAGAAGAAAGCTTTGGGGACTGACTCTTTGGTAACCACAATAGGCGCACATAGCTTTCCAGTCTCTGACGTCTATCCGTTGGACTATAGCAAGTTCTGTGTAAGGGAAACATCTTCATGAGGAATGTCCCTTCTAACAGTGTCTTTCCAGAGGAGGAAAGAAGATAGAACAAGGACGGAGCAGAGAGAATGTTACAACCCGTTGGTGAAGGAAAGGGTCAGGCATTTAGGCCTCTATGATGCATACTGGAAGTTCAACACTTGGGATGTTCCACAATGTCTACCACTTCTCAAAACACTACCAATATTTGAGGGAACTGTTCTACAGCAAGTTCTCACAACAGGGAAGCGTCTGTGCTCAGTTGGAAAGTGTAGGACGTGTCTGGGTAGCAGTCATGAAGTGTCTCATACAGACCCCTTAGAGGGGATGCGGAGGAAGGTATCTGCTCTGGGAACGTACTTCACGTGCTTACTCATTCGTAACAGTGTTTCTCCTTTGAAGATGAAGATAGAAAAGGGAAAGACTACGGGCACAGTAGGTACTGTGAGTAAAGGGCAGGCTATGGCGCTTAGCTTGACAAACACATATTGGATGTTCACCACCAGTGGTGATCCGCACTTAGTTTCTGCGTCTAAAACGCTTCCAACACTGAGAGGGAAGTGTGCTTTAGGAGGGATTCACTGCAGTGTTAGGTCTTTTAAAGAAGGAAGCTTTTGGGACTGACTCTGTGGTAACCGCATTAGGCGCACATAGCTTTCCATTCAAAGACGTTTAACCATTGGACTATAGCAAATTCAGTTTAAGGGAAACTCCTTCATGCGGAATGTCATTTCTCACTTTGTCTTTCCAGTGGAGGAAAGAAGATAGAACAAGGACGGAGCACAGAGAATATTAAACCCTTTGGTGAAGTAAAGGGTAAGGCATTTAGGCCTCTATGATGCATACTGGAAGTTCTACACCTGGGATGTTCCACAGCGTCTACCACCTCTCAAAACACTTCCAATATATGAGGGAACGGTGCTACAGTAATATCTCACGACAGGGATGCGTCTGTACTCAGTTGGAAACTCTAGGACGTGTCGGGTTAGCAATCATGAAGTCTCTCCTACAGGCCCCTTAGAGGGGATGCAAAGGAAAGTATCTGCGCAGCGAACCTACTTCAGTTGCATACTCATTCATAACAGCGTTTCTCCTTTGAGATATGCAGATAGAACAGGGACTGACTAGGGGCACATTAGGTACTGTGAGTAAAGGGCAGGCTATGGCGCTTAAGCCTACCAAACACATATTTGATGTTCACCACCAGTGGTGATCCGCACTTGGTTTCTGCGTCTAAAACGCTTCCTACACTGAGAGGGAAGTGTGCTTTAGGAGGGATTCACTGCAGTGTTACGTCTGTTAAAGAAGGAAGCTTTGGGGACTGACTCTGTGGTAACCGCAATAGGCGCACATAGCTTTCCATTCACAGACGTCTAACCGTTAGACTATAGCATGTTCTGTTTAAGGGAAACTCCTTCAGGCGGAATGTCACTTCTCACAGTTTCTTTCCAGTGGAGGAAAGATGATAGAACAAGGACGGACAGAGAGAACGTTGCAAACCGTGAGTGAAGTACAGGGTAAGGCACTTAGGCCTCTAGGATGCATACTGGAATTACAACACCGGTGATGTTCCACAGTGTCTACCTCTTCTCTTAAACACTTCCAATATATAAGGAACTGTGCTACAGTAATTTTTCACGAAGGGGATGCATCTGTGCTCAGTTGAAAACTCTACAATGTGTCTGGGTAGCAATCATGAAGTGTCTCATACAGGCCCCTTGGAGGGGAGGCGTAGGAAGGTATCTGCTCAGGGAACCTACTTTAGGTGCGTACTCATTCATAACAGTGTTTCTCCTTTTGGAATGAAGATAGAACAGGGACGAACTAGGGGCACATTAGGTCCTTTGAGTAAAGGGCAAGCTATGGCGCTTAAGCCTGCCAAACACATATTGGAGGTTCACCACCAGTGGTGTTCCGCACTTAGTTTCTGCGTCTATAACGCTTCCAACACTGAGAGGGAAGTGTGCTTTAGGAGGGATTCACTGCAGTGTTACGTCTGTTAAAGAAGAAAGCTTTGGGGACTGACTCTTTGGTAACCACAATAGGCGCACATAGCTTTCCAGTCTCTGACGTCTATCCGTTGGACTATAGCAAGTTCTGTGTAAGGGAAACATCTTCATGAGGAATGTCCCTTCTAACAGTGTCTTTCCAGTGGAGGAAAGAAGATAGAACAAGGACGGAGCAGAGAGAATGTTACAACCCGTTGGTGAAGGAAAGGGTCAGGCATTTAGGCCTCTATGATGCATACTGGAAGTTCAACACTTGGGATGTTCCACAGTGTCTACCACTTCTCAAAACACTTCCAATATTTGAGGGAACTGTTCTACAGCAAGTTCTCACAACAGGGAAGCGTCTGTGCTCAGTTGGAAAGTGTAGGACGTGTCTGGGTAGCAGTCATGAAGTGTCTCATACAGACCCCTTAGAGGGGATGCGGAGGAAGGTATCTGCTCTGGGAACGTACTTCACGTGCTTACTCATTCGTAACAGTGTTTCTCCTTTGAAGATGAAGACAGAAAAGGGAAAGAATACGGGCACAGTAGGTACTGTGAGTAAAGGGCAGGCTATGGCGCTTAGCCTGACAAACACATATTGGATGTTCACCACCAGTGGTGATCCGCACTTAGTTTCTGCGTCTAAAACGCTTCCAACACTGAGAGGGAAGTGTGCTTTAGGAGGGATTCACTGCAGTGTTAGGTCTTTTAAAGAAGGAAGCTTTTGGGACTGACTGTGGTAACCGCATTAGGCGCACATAGCTTTCCATTCAAAGACGTTTAACCATTGGACTATAGCAACACATATTGGATGTTCACCACCAGTGGTGATCCTCACTTGGTTTCTGCGTCTAAAACGCTTCCTACACTGAGAGGGAAGTGTGCTTTAGGAGGGATTCACTGCAGTGTTACGTCTGTTAAGGAAGGAAGCTTTTGGGACTGACTCTGTGGTAACCGTAATAGGCGCACATATCTTTCCATTCACAGACGTCTAACCGTTAGACTATAGCATGTTCTGTTTAAGGGAAACTCCTTCAGGCGGAATGTCACTTCTCACAGTGTCTTTCCAGTGGAGGAAAAATGATAGAACAAGGACGGACAGAGAGAACGTTGCAAACCGTGAGTGAAGTAGAGGGTAAGGCACTTAGGCCTCTATGATGCATACTGGAATTACAACACCGGTGATGTTCCACTGTGTCTACCTCTTCTCTTAAACACTTCCAATATATAAGGGAACTGTGCTACAGTAATTTTTCAAAAAAGAGATGCATCTGTGCTCAGTTGAAAACTCTACAATGTGTCTGGGTAGCAATCATGAAGTGTCTCATACAGGCCCCTTGGAGGGGAGGCGTAGGAAGGTATCTGCTCAGGGAACCTACTTTAGGTGCGTACTCATTCATAACAGTGTTTCTCCTTTTGGAATGAAGATAGAACAGGGACGAACTAGGGGCACATTAGGTCCTTTGAGTAAAGGGCAAGCTATGGCGCTTAAGCCTGCCAAACACATATTGGAGGTTCACCACCAGTGGTGTTCCGCACTTAGTTTCTGCGTCTATAACGCTTCCAACACTGAGAGGGAAGTGTGCTTTAGGAGGGATTCACTGCAGTGTTACGTCTGTTAAAGAAGAAAGCTTTGGGGACTGACTCTTTGGTAACCACAATAGGCGCACATAGCTTTCCAGTCTCTGACGTCTATCCGTTGGACTATAGCAAGTTCTGTGTAAGGGAAACATCTTCATGAGGAATGTCCCTTCTAACAGTGTCTTTCCAGAGGAGGAAAGAAGATAGAACAAGGACGGAGCAGAGAGAATGTTACAACCCGTTGGTGAAGGAAAGGGTCAGGCATTTAGGCCTCTATGATGCATACTGGAAGTTCAACACTTGGGATGTTCCACAATGTCTACCACTTCTCAAAACACTACCAATATTTGAGGGAACTGTTCTACAGCAAGTTCTCACAACAGGGAAGCGTCTGTGCTCAGTTGGAAAGTGTAGGACGTGTCTGGGTAGCAGTCATGAAGTGTCTCATACAGACCCCTTAGAGGGGATGCGGAGGAAGGTATCTGCTCTGGGAACGTACTTCACGTGCTTACTCATTCGTAACAGTGTTTCTCCTTTGAAGATGAAGATAGAAAAGGGAAAGACTACGGGCACAGTAGGTACTGTGAGTAAAGGGCAGGCTATGGCGCTTAGCTTGACAAACACATATTGGATGTTCACCACCAGTGGTGATCCGCACTTAGTTTCTGCGTCTAAAACGCTTCCAACACTGAGAGGGAAGTGTGCTTTAGGAGGGATTCACTGCAGTGTTAGGTCTTTTAAAGAAGGAAGCTTTTGGGACTGACTCTGTGGTAACCGCATTAGGCGCACATAGCTTTCCATTCAAAGACGTTTAACCATTGGACTATAGCAAATTCAGTTTAAGGGAAACTCCTTCATGCGGAATGTCATTTCTCACTTTGTCTTTCCAGTGGAGGAAAGAAGATAGAACAAGGACGGAGCACAGAGAATATTAAACCCTTTGGTGAAGTAAAGGGTAAGGCATTTAGGCCTCTATGATGCATACTGGAAGTTCTACACCTGGGATGTTCCACAGCGTCTACCACCTCTCAAAACACTTCCAATATATGAGGGAACGGTGCTACAGTAATATCTCACGACAGGGATGCGTCTGTACTCAGTTGGAAACTCTAGGACGTGTCGGGTTAGCAATCATGAAGTCTCTCCTACAGGCCCCTTAGAGGGGATGCAAAGGAAAGTATCTGCGCAGCGAACCTACTTCAGTTGCATACTCATTCATAACAGCGTTTCTCCTTTGAGATATGCAGATAGAACAGGGACTGACTAGGGGCACATTAGGTACTGTGAGTAAAGGGCAGGCTATGGCGCTTAAGCCTACCAAACACATATTGGATGTTCACCACCAGTGGTGATCCGCACTTGGTTTCTGCGTCTAAAACGCTTCCTACACTGAGAGGGAAGTGTGCTTTAGGAGGGATTCACTGCAGTGTTACGTCTGTTAAAGAAGGAAGCTTTGGGGACTGACTCTGTGGTAACCGCAATAGGCGCACATAGCTTTCCATTCACAGACGTCTAACCGTTAGACTATAGCATGTTCTGTTTAAGGGAAACTCCTTCAGGCGGAATGTCACTTCTCACAGTTTCTTTCCAGTGGAGGAAAGATGATAGAACAAGGACGGACAGAGAGAACGTTGCAAACCGTGAGTGAAGTACAGGGTAAGGCACTTAGGCCTCTAGGATGCATACTGGAATTACAACACCGGTGATGTTCCACAGTGTCTACCTCTTCTCTTAAACACTTCCAATATATAAGGAACTGTGCTACAGTAATTTTTCACGAAGGGGATGCATCTGTGCTCAGTTGAAAACTCTACAATGTGTCTGGGTAGCAATCATGAAGTGTCTCATACAGGCCCCTTGGAGGGGAGGCGTAGGAAGGTATCTGCTCAGGGAACCTACTTTAGGTGCGTACTCATTCATAACAGTGTTTCTCCTTTTGGAATGAAGATAGAACAGGGACGAACTAGGGGCACATTAGGTCCTTTGAGTAAAGGGCAAGCTATGGCGCTTAAGCCTGCCAAACACATATTGGAGGTTCACCACCAGTGGTGTTCCGCACTTAGTTTCTGCGTCTATAACGCTTCCAACACTGAGAGGGAAGTGTGCTTTAGGAGGGATTCACTGCAGTGTTACGTCTGTTAAAGAAGAAAGCTTTGGGGACTGACTCTTTGGTAACCACAATAGGCGCACATAGCTTTCCAGTCTCTGACGTCTATCCGTTGGACTATAGCAAGTTCTCTGTAAGGGAAACATCTTCATGAGGAATGTCCCTTCTAACAGTGTCTTTCCAGTGGAGGAAAGAAGATAGAACAAGGACGGAGCAGAGAGAATGTTACAACCCGTTGGTGAAGGAAAGGGTCAGGCACTTAGGCCTCTATGATGCATACTGGAAGTTCAACACTTGGGATGTTCCACAGTGTCTACCACTTCTCAAAACACTTCCAATATTTGAGGGAACTGTTCTACAGCAAGTTCTCACAACAGGGAAGCGTCTGTGCTCAGTTGGAAAGGTAGGACGTGTCTGGGTAGCAGTCATGAAGTGTCTCATACAGACCCCTTAGAGGGGATGCGGAGGAAGGTATCTGCTCTGGGAACGTACTTCACGTGCTTACTCATTCGTAACAGTGTTTCTCCTTTGAAGATGAAGACAGAAAAGGGAAAGAATACGGGCACAGTAGGTACTGTGAGTAAAGGGCAGGCTATGGCGCTTAGCCTGACAAACACATATTGGATGTTCACCACCAGTGGTGATCCGCACTTAGTTTCTGCGTCTAAAACGCTTCCAACACTGAGAGGGAAGTGTGCTTTAGGAGGGATTCACTGCAGTGTTAGGTCTTTTAAAGAAGGAAGCTTTTGGGACTGACTGTGGTAACCGCATTAGGCGCACATAGCTTTCCATTCAAAGACGTTTAACCATTGGACTATAGCAACACATATTGGATGTTCACCACCAGTGGTGATCCTCACTTGGTTTCTGCGTCTAAAACGCTTCCTACACTGAGAGGGAAGTGTGCTTTAGGAGGGATTCACTGCAGTGTTACGTCTGTTAAGGAAGGAAGCTTTTGGGACTGACTCTGTGGTAACCGTAATAGGCGCACATATCTTTCCATTCACAGACGTCTAACCGTTAGACTATAGCATGTTCTGTTTAAGGGAAACTCCTTCAGGCGGAATGTCACTTCTCACAGTGTCTTTCCAGTGGAGGAAAAATGATAGAACAAGGACGGACAGAGAGAACGTTGCAAACCGTGAGTGAAGTAGAGGGTAAGGCACTTAGGCCTCTATGATGCATACTGGAATTACAACACCGGTGATGTTCCACTGTGTCTACCTCTTCTCTTAAACACTTCCAATATATAAGGGAACTGTGCTACAGTAATTTTTCAAAAAAGAGATGCATCTGTGCTCAGTTGAAAACTCTACAATGTGTCTGGGTAGCAATCATGAAGTGTCTCATACAGGCCCCTTGGAGGGGAGGCGTAGGAAGGTATCTGCTCAGGGAACCTACTTTAGGTGCGTACTCATTCATAACAGTGTTTCTCCTTTTGGAATGAAGATAGAACAGGGACGAACTAGGGGCACATTAGGTCCTTTGAGTAAAGGGCAAGCTATGGCGCTTAAGCCTGCCAAACACATATTGGAGGTTCACCACCAGTGGTGTTCCGCACTTAGTTTCTGCGTCTATAACGCTTCCAACACTGAGAGGGAAGTGTGCTTTAGGAGGGATTCACTGCAGTGTTACGTCTGTTAAAGAAGAAAGCTTTGGGGACTGACTCTTTGGTAACCACAATAGGCGCACATAGCTTTCCAGTCTCTGACGTCTATCCGTTGGACTATAGCAAGTTCTGTGTAAGGGAAACATCTTCATGAGGAATGTCCCTTCTAACAGTGTCTTTCCAGTGGAGGAAAGAAGATAGAACAAGGACGGAGCAGAGAGAATGTTACAACCCGTTGGTGAAGGAAAGGGTCAGGCATTTAGGCCTCTATGATGCATACTGGAAGTTCAACACTTGGGATGTTCCACAATGTCTACCACTTCTCAAAACACTACCAATATTTGAGGGAACTGTTCTACAGCAAGTTCTCACAACAGGGAAGCGTCTGTGCTCAGTTGGAAAGTGTAGGACGTGTCTGGGTAGCAGTCATGAAGTGTCTCATACAGACCCCTTAGAGGGGATGCGGAGGAAGGTATCTGCTCTGGGAACGTACTTCACGTGCTTACTCATTCGTAACAGTGTTTCTCCTTTGAAGATGAAGATAGAAAAGGGAAAGACTACGGGCACAGTAGGTACTGTGAGTAAAGGGCAGGCTATGGCGCTTAGCTTGACAAACACATATTGGATGTTCACCACCAGTGGTGATCCGCACTTAGTTTCTGCGTCTAAAACGCTTCCAACACTGAGAGGGAAGTGTGCTTTAGGAGGGATTCACTGCAGTGTTAGGTCTTTTAAAGAAGGAAGCTTTTGGGACTGACTCTGTGGTAACCGCATTAGGCGCACATAGCTTTCCATTCAAAGACGTTTAACCATTGGACTATAGCAAATTCAGTTTAAGGGAAACTCCTTCATGCGGAATGTCATTTCTCACTTTGTCTTTCCAGTGGAGGAAAGAAGATAGAACAAGGACGGAGCACAGAGAATATTAAACCCTTTGGTGAAGTAAAGGGTAAGGCATTTAGGCCTCTATGATGCATACTGGAAGTTCTACACCTGGGATGTTCCACAGCGTCTACCACCTCTCAAAACACTTCCAATATATGACGGAACGGTGCTACAGTAATATCTCACGACAGGGATGCGTCTGTACTCAGTTGGAAACTCTAGGACGTGTCGGGTTAGCAATCATGAAGTCTCTCCTACAGGCCCCTTAGAGGGGATGCAAAGGAAAGTATCTGCGCAGCGAACCTACTTCAGTTGCATACTCATTCATAACAGCGTTTCTCCTTTGAGATATGCAGATAGAACAGGGACTGACTAGGGGCACATTAGGTACTGTGAGTAAAGGGCAGGCTATGGCGCTTAAGCCTACCAAACACATATTGGATGTTCACCACCAGTGGTGATCCGCACTTGGTTTCTGCGTCTAAAACGCTTCCTACACTGAGAGGGAAGTGTGCTTTAGGAGGGATTCACTGCAGTGTTACGTCTGTTAAAGAAGGAAGCTTTGGGGACTGACTCTGTGGTAACCGCAATAGGCGCACATAGCTTTCCATTCACAGACGTCTAACCGTTAGACTATAGCATGTTCTGTTTAAGGGAAACTCCTTCAGGCGGAATGTCACTTCTCACAGTTTCTTTCCAGTGGAGGAAAGATGATAGAACAAGGACGGACAGAGAGAACGTTGCAAACCGTGAGTGAAGTACAGGGTAAGGCACTTAGGCCTCTAGGATGCATACTGGAATTACAACACCGGTGATGTTCCACAGTGTCTACCTCTTCTCTTAAACACTTCCAATATATAAGGAACTGTGCTACAGTAATTTTTCACGAAGGGGATGCATCTGTGCTCAGTTGAAAACTCTACAATGTGTCTGGGTAGCAATCATGAAGTGTCTCATACAGGCCCCTTGGAGGGGAGGCGTAGGAAGGTATCTGCTCAGGGAACCTACTTTAGGTGCGTACTCATTCATAACAGTGTTTCTCCTTTTGGAATGAAGATAGAACAGGGACGAACTAGGGGCACATTAGGTCCTTTGAGTAAAGGGCAAGCTATGGCGCTTAAGCCTGCCAAACACATATTGGAGGTTCACCACCAGTGGTGTTCCGCACTTAGTTTCTGCGTCTATAACGCTTCCAACACTGAGAGGGAAGTGTGCTTTAGGAGGGATTCACTGCAGTGTTACGTCTGTTAAAGAAGAAAGCTTTGGGGACTGACTCTTTGGTAACCACAATAGGCGCACATAGCTTTCCAGTCTCTGACGTCTATCCGTTGGACTATAGCAAGTTCTGTGTAAGGGAAACATCTTCATGAGGAATGTCCCTTCTAACAGTGTCTTTCCAGTGGAGGAAAGAAGATAGAACAAGGACGGAGCAGAGAGAATGTTACAACCCGTTGGTGAAGGAAAGGGTCAGGCATTTAGGCCTCTATGATGCATACTGGAAGTTCAACACTTGGGATGTTCCACAGTGTCTACCACTTCTCAAAACACTTCCAATATTTGAGGGAACTGTTCTACAGCAAGTTCTCACAACAGGGAAGCGTCTGTGCTCAGTTGGAAAGTGTAGGACGTGTCTGGGTAGCAGTCATGAAGTGTCTCATACAGACCCCTTAGAGGGGATGCGGAGGAAGGTATCTGCTCTGGGAACGTACTTCACGTGCTTACTCATTCGTAACAGTGTTTCTCCTTTGAAGATGAAGACAGAAAAGGGAAAGAATACGGGCACAGTAGGTACTGTGAGTAAAGGGCAGGCTATGGCGCTTAGCCTGACAAACACATATTGGATGTTCACCACCAGTGGTGATCCGCACTTAGTTTCTGCGTCTAAAACGCTTCCAACACTGAGAGGGAAGTGTGCTTTAGGAGGGATTCACTGCAGTGTTAGGTCTTTTAAAGAAGGAAGCTTTTGGGACTGACTGTGGTAACCGCATTAGGCGCACATAGCTTTCCATTCAAAGACGTTTAACCATTGGACTATAGCAACACATATTGGATGTTCACCACCAGTGGTGATCCTCACTTGGTTTCTGCGTCTAAAACGCTTCCTACACTGAGAGGGAAGTGTGCTTTAGGAGGGATTCACTGCAGTGTTACGTCTGTTAAGGAAGGAAGCTTTTGGGACTGACTCTGTGGTAACCGTAATAGGCGCACATATCTTTCCATTCACAGACGTCTAACCGTTAGACTATAGCATGTTCTGTTTAAGGGAAACTCCTTCAGGCGGAATGTCACTTCTCACAGTGTCTTTCCAGTGGAGGAAAAATGATAGAACAAGGACGGACAGAGAGAACGTTGCAAACCGTGAGTGAAGTAGAGGGTAAGGCACTTAGGCCTCTATGATGCATACTGGAATTACAACACCGGTGATGTTCCACTGTGTCTACCTCTTCTCTTAAACACTTCCAATATAAAAGGGAACTGTGCTACAGTAATTTTTCACGAAAGAGATGCATCTGTGCTCAGTTGAAAACTCTACAATGTGTCTGGGTAGCAATCATGAAGTGTCTCATACAGGCCCCTTGGAGGGGAGGCGTAGGAAGGTATCTGCTCAGGGAACCTACTTTAGGTGCGTACTCATTCATAACAGTGTTTCTCCTTTTGGAATGAAGATAGAACAGGGACGAACTAGGGGCACATTAGGTCCTTTGAGTAAAGGGCAAGCTATGGCGCTTAAGCCTGCCAAACACATATTGGAGGTTCACCACCAGTGGTGTTCCGCACTTAGTTTCTGCGTCTATAACGCTTCCAACACTGAGAGGGAAGTGTGCTTTAGGAGGGATTCACTGCAGTGTTACGTCTGTTAAAGAAGAAAGCTTTGGGGACTGACTCTTTGGTAACCACAATAGGCGCACATAGCTTTCCAGTCTCTGACGTCTATCCGTTGGACTATAGCAAGTTCTGTGTAAGGGAAACATCTTCATGAGGAATGTCCCTTCTAACAGTGTCTTTCCAGAGGAGGAAAGAAGATAGAACAAGGACGGAGCAGAGAGAATGTTACAACCCGTTGGTGAAGGAAAGGGTCAGGCATTTAGGCCTCTATGATGCATACTGGAAGTTCAACACTTGGGATGTTCCACAATGTCTACCACTTCTCAAAACACTACCAATATTTGAGGGAACTGTTCTACAGCAAGTTCTCACAACAGGGAAGCGTCTGTGCTCAGTTGGAAAGTGTAGGACGTGTCTGGGTAGCAGTCATGAAGTGTCTCATACAGACCCCTTAGAGGGGATGCGGAGGAAGGTATCTGCTCTGGGAACGTACTTCACGTGCTTACTCATTCGTAACAGTGTTTCTCCTTTGAAGATGAAGATAGAAAAGGGAAAGACTACGGGCACAGTAGGTACTGTGAGTAAAGGTCAGGCTATGGCGCTTAGCTTGACAAACACATATTGGATGTTCACCACCAGTGGTGATCCGCACTTAGTTTCTGCGTCTAAAACGCTTCCAACACTGAGAGGGAAGTGTGCTTTAGGAGGGATTCACTGCAGTGTTAGGTCTTTTAAAGAAGGAAGCTTTTGGGACTGACTCTGTGGTAACCGCATTAGGCGCACATAGCTTTCCATTCAAAGACGTTTAACCATTGGACTATAGCAAATTCAGTTTAAGGGAAACTCCTTCATGCGGAATGTCATTTCTCACTTTGTCTTTCCAGTGGAGGAAAGAAGATAGAACAAGGACGGAGCACAGAGAATATTAAACCCTTTGGTGAAGTAAAGGGTAAGGCATTTAGGCCTCTATGATGCATACTGGAAGTTCTACACCTGGGATGTTCCACAGCGTCTACCACCTCTCAAAACACTTCCAATATATGAGGGAACGGTGCTACAGTAATATCTCACGACAGGGATGCGTCTGTACTCAGTTGGAAACTCTAGGACGTGTCGGGTTAGCAATCATGAAGTCTCTCCTACAGGCCCCTTAGAGGGGATGCAAAGGAAAGTATCTGCGCAGCGAACCTACTTCAGTTGCATACTCATTCATAACAGCGTTTCTCCTTTGAGATATGCAGATAGAACAGGGACTGACTAGGGGCACATTAGGTACTGTGAGTAAAGGGCAGGCTATGGCGCTTAAGCCTACCAAACACATATTTGATGTTCACCACCAGTGGTGATCCGCACTTGGTTTCTGCGTCTAAAACGCTTCCTACACTGAGAGGGAAGTGTGCTTTAGGAGGGATTCACTGCAGTGTTACGTCTGTTAAAGAAGGAAGCTTTGGGGACTGACTCTGTGGTAACCGCAATAGGCGCACATAGCTTTCCATTCACAGACGTCTAACCGTTAGACTATAGCATGTTCTGTTTAAGGGAAACTCCTTCAGGCGGAATGTCACTTCTCACAGTTTCTTTCCAGTGGAGGAAAGATGATAGAACAAGGACGGACAGAGAGAACGTTGCAAACCGTGAGTGAAGTACAGGGTAAGGCACTTAGGCCTCTATGATGCATACTGGAATTACAACACCGGTGATGTTCCACAGTGTCTACCTCTTCTCTTAAACACTTCCAATATATAAGGAACTGTGCTACAGTAATTTTTCACGAAGGGGATGCATCTGTGCTCAGTTGAAAACTCTACAATGTGTCTGGGTAGCAATCATGAAGTGTCTCATACAGGCCCCTTGGAGGGGAGGCGTAGGAAGGTATCTGCTCAGGGAACCTACTTTAGGTGCGTACTCATTCATAACAGTGTTTCTCCTTTTGGAATGAAGATAGAACAGGGACGAACTAGGGGCACATTAGGTCCTTTGAGTAAAGGGCAAGCTATGGCGCTTAAGCCTGCCAAACACATATTGGAGGTTCACCACCAGTGGTGTTCCGCACTTAGTTTCTGCGTCTATAACGCTTCCAACACTGAGAGGGAAGTGTGCTTTAGGAGGGATTCACTGCAGTGTTACGTCTGTTAAAGAAGAAAGCTTTGGGGACTGACTCTTTGGTAACCACAATAGGCGCACATAGCTTTCCAGTCTCTGACGTCTATCCGTTGGACTATAGCAAGTTCTGTGTAAGGGAAACATCTTCATGAGGAATGTCCCTTCTAACAGTGTCTTTCCAGTGGAGGAAAGAAGATAGAACAAGGACGGAGCAGAGAGAATGTTACAACCCGTTAGTGAAGGAAAGGGTCAGGCATTTAGGCCTCTATGATGTATACTGGAAGTTCAACACTTGGGATGTTCCACAGTGTCTACCACTTCTCAAAACACTTCCAATATTTGAGGGAACTGTTCTACAGCAAGTTCTCACAACAGGGAAGCGTCTGTGCTCAGTTGGAAAGTGTAGGACGTGTCTGGGTAGCAGTCATGAAGTGTCTCATACAGACCCCTTAGAGGGGATGCGGAGGAAGGTATCTGCTCTGGGAACGTACTTCACGTGCTTACTCATTCGTAACAGTGTTTCTCCTTTGAAGATGAAGACAGAAAAGGGAAAGAATACGGGCACAGTAGGTACTGTGAGTAAAGGGCAGGCTATGGCGCTTAGCCTGACAAACACATATTGGATGTTCACCACCAGTGGTGATCCGCACTTAGTTTCTGCGTCTAAAACGCTTCCAACACTGAGAGGGAAGTGTGCTTTAGGAGGGATTCACTGCAGTGTTAGGTCTTTTAAAGAAGGAAGCTTTTGGGACTGACTGTGGTAACCGCATTAGGCGCACATAGCTTTCCATTCAAAGACGTTTAACCATTGGACTATAGCAACACATATTGGATGTTCACCACCAGTGGTGATCCTCACTTGGTTTCTGCGTCTAAAACGCTTCCTACACTGAGAGGGAAGTGTGCTTTAGGAGGGATTCACTGCAGTGTTACGTCTGTTAAGGAAGGAAGCTTTTGGGACTGACTCTGTGGTAACCGTAATAGGCGCACATATCTTTCCATTCACAGACGTCTAACCGTTAGACTATAGCATGTTCTGTTTAAGGGAAACTCCTTCAGGCGGAATGTCACTTCTCACAGTGTCTTTCCAGTGGAGGAAAAATGATAGAACAAGGACGGACAGAGAGAACGTTGCAAACCGTGAGTGAAGTAGAGGGTAAGGCACTTAGGCCTCTATGATGCATACTGGAATTACAACACCGGTGATGTTCCACTGTGTCTACCTCTTCTCTTAAACACTTCCAATATATAAGGGAACTGTGCTACAGTAATTTTTCAAAAAAGAGATGCATCTGTGCTCAGTTGAAAACTCTACAATGTGTCTGGGTAGCAATCATGAAGTGTCTCATACAGGCCCCTTGGAGGGGAGGCGTAGGAAGGTATCTGCTCAGGGAACCTACTTTAGGTGCGTACTCATTCATAACAGTGTTTCTCCTTTTGGAATGAAGATAGAACAGGGACGAACTAGGGGCACATTAGGTCCTTTGAGTAAAGGGCAAGCTATGGCGCTTAAGCCTGCCAAACACATATTGGAGGTTCACCACCAGTGGTGTTCCGCACTTAGTTTCTGCGTCTATAACGCTTCCAACACTGAGAGGGAAGTGTGCTTTAGGAGGGATTCACTGCAGTGTTACGTCTGTTAAAGAAGAAAGCTTTGGGGACTGACTCTTTGGTAACCACAATAGGCGCACATAGCTTTCCAGTCTCTGACGTCTATCCGTTGGACTATAGCAAGTTCTGTGTAAGGGAAACATCTTCATGAGGAATGTCCCTTCTAACAGTGTCTTTCCAGTGGAGGAAAGAAGATAGAACAAGGACGGAGCAGAGAGAATGTTACAACCCGTTGGTGAAGGAAAGGGTCAGGCATTTAGGCCTCTATGATGCATACTGGAAGTTCAACACTTGGGATGTTCCACAATGTCTACCACTTCTCAAAACACTACCAATATTTGAGGGAACTTTTCTCAGCAAGTTCTCACAACAGGGAAGCGTCTGTGCTCAGTTGGAAAGTGTAGGACGTGTCTGGGTAGCAGTCATGAAGTGTCTCATACAGACCCCTTAGAGGGGATGCGGAGGAAGGTATCTGCTCTGGGAACGTACTTCACGTGCTTACTCATTCGTAACAGTGTTTCTCCTTTGAAGATGAAGATAGAAAAGGGAAAGACTACGGGCACAGTAGGTACTGTGAGTAAAGGGCAGGCTATGGCGCTTAGCTTGACAAACACATATTGGATGTTCACCACCAGTGGTGATCCGCACTTAGTTTCTGCGTCTAAAACGCTTCCAACACTGAGAGGGAAGTGTGCTTTAGGAGGGATTCACTGCAGTGTTAGGTCTTTTAAAGAAGGAAGCTTTTGGGACTGACTCTGTGGTAACCGCATTAGGCGCACATAGCTTTCCATTCAAAGACGTTTAACCATTGGACTATAGCAAATTCAGTTTAAGGGAAACTCCTTCATGCGGAATGTCATTTCTCACTTTGTCTTTCCAGTGGAGGAAAGAAGATAGAACAAGGACGGAGCACAGAGAATATTAAACCCTTTGGTGAAGTAAAGGGTAAGGCATTTAGGCCTCTATGATGCATACTGGAAGTTCTACACCTGGGATGTTCCACAGCGTCTACCACCTCTCAAAACACTTCCAATATATGAGGGAACGGTGCTACAGTAATATCTCACGACAGGGATGCGTCTGTACTCAGTTGGAAACTCTAGGACGTGTCGGGTTAGCAATCATGAAGTCTCTCCTACAGGCCCCTTAGAGGGGATGCAAAGGAAAGTATCTGCGCAGCGAACCTACTTCAGTTGCATACTCATTCATAACAGCGTTTCTCCTTTGAGATATGCAGATAGAACAGGGACTGACTAGGGGCACATTAGGTACTGTGAGTAAAGGGCAGGCTATGGCGCTTAAGCCTACCAAACACATATTGGATGTTCACCACCAGTGGTGAGCCGCACTTGGTTTCTGCGTCTAAAACGCTTCCTACACTGAGAGGGAAGTGTGCTTTAGGAGGGATTCACTGCAGTGTTACGTCTGTTAAAGAAGGTTGCTTTTGGGACTGACTCTGTGGTAACCGCAATAGGCGCACATAGCTTTCCATTCACAGACGTCTAACCGTTAGACTATAGCATGTTCTGTTTAAGGGAAACTCCTTCAGGCGGAATGTCACTTCTCACAGTTTCTTTCCAGTGGAGGAAAGATGATAGAACAAGGACGGACAGAGAGAACGTTGCAAACCGTGAGTGAAGTACAGGGTAAGGCACTTAGGCCTCTATGATGCATACTGGAATTACAACACCGGTGATGTTCCACAGTGTCTACCTCTTCTCTTAAACACTTCCAATATATAAGGAACTGTGCTACAGTAATTTTTCACGAAGGGGATGCATCTGTGCTCAGTTGAAAACTCTACAATGTGTCTGGGTAGCAATCATGAAGTGTCTCATACAGGCCCCTTGGAGGGGAGGCGTAGGAAGGTATCTGCTCAGGGAACCTACTTTAGGTGCGTACTCATTCATAACAGTGTTTCTCCTTTTGGAATGAAGATAGAACAGGGACGAACTAGGGGCACATTAGGTCCTTTGAGTAAAGGGCAAGCTATGGCGCTTAAGCCTGCCAAACACATATTGGAGGTTCACCACCAGTGGTGTTCCGCACTTAGTTTCTGCGTCTATAACGCTTCCAACACTGAGAGGGAAGTGTGCTTTAGGAGGGATTCACTGCAGTGTTACGTCTGTTAAAGAAGAAAGCTTTGGGGACTGACTCTTTGGTAACCACAATAGGCGCACATAGCTTTCCAGTCTCTGACGTCTATCCGTTGGACTATAGCAAGTTCTGTGTAAGGGAAACATCTTCATGAGGAATGTCCCTTCTAACAGTGTCTTTCCAGAGGAGGAAAGAAGATAGAACAAGGACGGAGCAGAGAGAATGTTACAACCCGTTGGTGAAGGAAAGGGTCAGGCACTTAGGCCTCTATGATGCATACTGGAAGTTCAACACTTGGGATGTTCCACAGTGTCTACCACTTCTCAAAACACTTCCAATATTTGAGGGAACTGTTCTACAGCAAGTTCTCACAACAGGGAAGCGTCTGTGCTCAGTTGGAAAGGTAGGACGTGTCTGGGTAGCAGTCATGAAGTGTCTCATACAGACCCCTTAGAGGGGATGCGGAGGAAGGTATCTGCTCTGGGAACGTACTTCACGTGCTTACTCATTCGTAACAGTGTTTCTCCTTTGAAGATGAAGACAGAAAAGGGAAAGAATACGGGCACAGTAGGTACTGTGAGTAAAGGGCAGGCTATGGCGCTTAGCCTGACAAACACATATTGGATGTTCACCACCAGTGGTGATCCGCACTTAGTTTCTGCGTCTAAAACGCTTCCAACACTGAGAGGGAAGTGTGCTTTAGGAGGGATTCACTGCAGTGTTAGGTCTTTTAAAGAAGGAAGCTTTTGGGACTGACTGTGGTAACCGCATTAGGCGCACATAGCTTTCCATTCAAAGACGTTTAACCATTGGACTATAGCAACACATATTGGATGTTCACCACCAGTGGTGATCCTCACTTGGTTTCTGCGTCTAAAACGCTTCCTACACTGAGAGGGAAGTGTGCTTTAGGAGGGATTCACTGCAGTGTTACGTCTGTTAAGGAAGGAAGCTTTTGGGACTGACTCTGTGGTAACCGTAATAGGCGCACATATCTTTCCATTCACAGACGTCTAACCGTTAGACTATAGCATGTTCTGTTTAAGGGAAACTCCTTCAGGCGGAATGTCACTTCTCACAGTGTCTTTCCAGTGGAGGAAAAATGATAGAACAAGGACGGACAGAGAGAACGTTGCAAACCGTGAGTGAAGTAGAGGGTAAGGCACTTAGGCCTCTATGATGCATACTGGAATTACAACACCGGTGATGTTCCACTGTGTCTACCTCTTCTCTTAAACACTTCCAATATATAAGGGAACTGTGCTACAGTAATTTTTCAAAAAAGAGATGCATCTGTGCTCAGTTGAAAACTCTACAATGTGTCTGGGTAGCAATCATGAAGTGTCTCATACAGGCCCCTTGGAGGGGAGGCGTAGGAAGGTATCTGCTCAGGGAACCTACTTTAGGTGCGTACTCATTCATAACAGTGTTTCTCCTTTTGGAATGAAGATAGAACAGGGACGAACTAGGGGCACATTAGGTCCTTTGAGTAAAGGGCAAGCTATGGCGCTTAAGCCTGCCAAACACATATTGGAGGTTCACCACCAGTGGTGTTCCGCACTTAGTTTCTGCGTCTATAACGCTTCCAACACTGAGAGGGAAGTGTGCTTTAGGAGGGATTCACTGCAGTGTTACGTCTGTTAAAGAAGAAAGCTTTGGGGACTGACTCTTTGGTAACCACAATAGGCGCACATAGCTTTCCAGTCTCTGACGTCTATCCGTTGGACTATAGCAAGTTCTGTGTAAGGGAAACATCTTCATGAGGAATGTCCCTTCTAACAGTGTCTTTCCAGTGGAGGAAAGAAGATAGAACAAGGACGGAGCAGAGAGAATGTTACAACCCGTTGGTGAAGGAAAGGGTCAGGCATTTAGGCCTCTATGATGCATACTGGAAGTTCAACACTTGGGATGTTCCACAATGTCTACCACTTCTCAAAACACTACCAATATTTGAGGGAACTGTTCTACAGCAAGTTCTCACAACAGGGAAGCGTCTGTGCTCAGTTGGAAAGTGTAGGACGTGTCTGGGTAGCAGTCATGAAGTGTCTCATACAGACCCCTTAGAGGGGATGCGGAGGAAGGTATCTGCTCTGGGAACGTACTTCACGTGCTTACTCATTCGTAACAGTGTTTCTCCTTTGAAGATGAAGATAGAAAAGGGAAAGACTACGGGCACAGTAGGTACTGTGAGTAAAGGTCAGGCTATGGCGCTTAGCTTGACAAACACATATTGGATGTTCACCACCAGTGGTGATCCGCACTTAGTTTCTGCGTCTAAAACGCTTCCAACACTGAGAGGGAAGTGTGCTTTAGGAGGGATTCACTGCAGTGTTAGGTCTTTTAAAGAAGGAAGCTTTTGGGACTGACTCTGTGGTAACCGCATTAGGCGCACATAGCTTTCCATTCAAAGACGTTTAACCATTGGACTATAGCAAATTCAGTTTAAGGGAAACTCCTTCATGCGGAATGTCATTTCTCACTTTGTCTTTCCAGTGGAGGAAAGAAGATAGAACAAGGACGGAGCACAGAGAATATTAAACCCTTTGGTGAAGTAAAGGGTAAGGCATTTAGGCCTCTATGATGCATACTGGAAGTTCTACACCTGGGATGTTCCACAGCGTCTACCACCTCTCAAAACACTTCCAATATATGAGGGAACGGTGCTACAGTAATATCTCACGACAGGGATGCGTCTGTACTCAGTTGGAAACTCTAGGACGTGTCGGGTTAGCAATCATGAAGTCTCTCCTACAGGCCCCTTAGAGGGGATGCAAAGGAAAGTATCTGCGCAGCGAACCTACTTCAGTTGCATACTCATTCATAACAGCGTTTCTCCTTTGAGATATGCAGATAGAACAGGGACTGACTAGGGGCACATTAGGTACTGTGAGTAAAGGGCAGGCTATGGCGCTTAAGCCTACCAAACACATATTGGATGTTCACCACCAGTGGTGAGCCGCACTTGGTTTCTGCGTCTAAAACGCTTCCTACACTGAGAGGGAAGTGTGCTTTAGGAGGGATTCACTGCAGTGTTACGTCTGTTAAAGAAGGTTGCTTTTGGGACTGACTCTGTGGTAACCGCAATAGGCGCACATAGCTTTCCATTCACAGACGTCTAACCGTTAGACTATAGCATGTTCTGTTTAAGGGAAACTCCTTCAGGCGGAATGTCACTTCTCACAGTGTCTTTCCAGTGGAGGAAAGATGATAGAACAAGGACGGACAGAGAGAACGTTGCAAACCGTGAGTGAAGTACAGGGTAAGGCACTTAGGCCTCTAGGATGCATACTGGAATTACAACACCGGTGATGTTCCACAGTGTCTACCTCTTCTCTTAAACACTTCCAATATATAAGGAACTGTGCTACAGTAATTTTTCACGAAGGGGATGCATCTGTGCTCCGTTGAAAACTCTACAATGTGTCTGGGTAGCAATCATGAAGTGTCTCATACAGGCCCCTTGGAGGGGAGGCGTAGGAAGGTATCTGCTCAGGGAACCTACTTTAGGTGCGTACTCATTCATAACAGTGTTTCTCCTTTTGGAATGAAGATAGAACAGGGACGAACTAGGGGCACATTAGGTCCTTTGAGTAAAGGGCAAGCTATGGCGCTTAAGCCTGCCAAACACATATTGGAGGTTCACCACCAGTGGTGTTCCGCACTTAGTTTCTGCGTCTATAACGCTTCCAACACTGAGAGGGAAGTGTGCTTTAGGAGGGATTCACTGCAGTGTTACGTCTGTTAAAGAAGAAAGCTTTGGGGACTGACTCTTTGGTAACCACAATAGGCGCACATAGCTTTCCAGTCTCTGACGTCTATCCGTTGGACTATAGCAAGTTCTGTGTAAGGGAAACATCTTCATGAGGAATGTCCCTTCTAACAGTGTCTTTCCAGTGGAGGAAAGAAGATAGAACAAGGACGGAGCAGAGAGAATGTTACAACCCGTTGGTGAAGGAAAGGGTCAGGCATTTAGGCCTCTATGATGCATACTGGAAGTTCAACACTTGGGATGTTCCACAGTGTCTACCACTTCTCAAAACACTTCCAATATTTGAGGGAACTGTTCTACAGCAAGTTCTCACAACAGGGAAGCGTCTGTGCTCAGTTGGAAAGTGTAGGACGTGTCTGGGTAGCAGTCATGAAGTGTCTCATACAGACCCCTTAGAGGGGATGCGGAGGAAGGTATCTGCTCTGGGAACGTACTTCACGTGCTTACTCATTCGTAACAGTGTTTCTCCTTTGAAGATGAAGACAGAAAAGGGAAAGAATACGGGCACAGTAGGTACTGTGAGTAAAGGGCAGGCTATGGCGCTTAGCCTGACAAACACATATTGGATGTTCACCACCAGTGGTGATCCGCACTTAGTTTCTGCGTCTAAAACGCTTCCAACACTGAGAGGGAAGTGTGCTTTAGGAGGGATTCACTGCAGTGTTAGGTCTTTTAAAGAAGGAAGCTTTTGGGACTGACTCTGTGGTAACCGCATTAGGCGCACATAGCTTTCCATTCAAAGACGTTTAACCATTGGACTATAGCAAATTCAGTTTAAGGGAAACTCCTTCATACGGAAGGTCATTTCTCACTTTGTCTTTCCAGTGGAGGAAAGAAGATAGAACAAGGACGGAGCACAGAGAATATTAAACCCTTTGGTGAAGTAAAGGGTAAGGCATTTAGGCCTCTATGATGCATACTGGAAGTTCTACACCTGGGATGTTCCACAGCGTCTACCACCTCTCAAAACACTTCCAATATATGAGGGAACTGTGCTACAGTAAGTTCTCACGACAGGGATGCGTCTGTACACAGTTGTGAACTCTAGGATGTGTCTGGATAGCAATCATGAAGTCTCTCCTACAGGCCCCTTAGAGGGGATGCAAAGGAAAGTATCTGCTCAGCGAACCTACTTCAGTTGCATGCTCATCATAACAGCGTTTCTCCTTTGAGATATGGAGATAGAACAGGGACTGACTAGGGGCACATTAGGTACTGTGAGTAAAGGGCAGGCTATGGCGCTTAAGCCTACCAAACACATATTGGATGTTCACCACCAGTGGTGATCCGCACTTGGTTTCTGCGTCTAAAACGCTTCCTACACTGAGAGGGAAGTGTGCTTTAGGAGGGATTCACTGCAGTGTTACATCTGTTAAAGAAGGAAGCTTTTGGGACTGACTCTGTGGTAACCGCAATAGGCGCACATAGCTTTCCATTCACAGACGTCTAACCGTTAGACTATAGCATGTTCTGTTTAAGGGAAACTCCTTCAGGCGGAATGTCACTTCTCACAGTGTCTTTCCAGTGGAGGAAAGATGATAGAACAAGGACGGACAGAGAGAACGTTGCAAACCGTGAGTGAAGTACAGGGTAAGGCACTTAGGCCTCTAGGATGCATACTGGAATTACACCACCGGTGATGTTCCACAGTGTCTACCTCTTCTCTTAAACACTTCCAATATATAAGGGAACTGTGCTACAGTAATTTTTCACGAAGGGGATGCATCTGTGCTCAGTTGAAAACTCTACAATGTGTCTGGGTAGCAATCATGAAGTGTCTCATACAGGCCCCTTGGAGGGGAGGCGTAGGAAGGTATCTGCTCAGGGAACCTACTTTAGGTGCGTACTCATTCATAACAGTGTTTCTCCTTTTGGAATGAAGATAGAACAGGGACGAACTAGGGGCACATTAGGTCCTTTGAGTAAAGGGCAAGCTATGGCGCTTAAGCCTGCCAAACACATATTGGAGGTTCACCACCAGTGGTGTTCCGCACTTAGTTTCTGCGTCTATAACGCTTCCAACACTGAGAGGGAAGTGTGCTTTAGGAGGGATTCACTGCAGTGTTACGTCTGTTAAAGAAGAAAGCTTTGGGGACTGACTCTTTGGTAACCACAATAGGCGCACATAGCTTTCCAGTCTCTGACGTCTATCCGTTGGACTATAGCAAGTTCTGTGTAAGGGAAACATCTTCATGAGGAATGTCCCTTCTAACAGTGTCTTTCCAGTGGAGGAAAGAAGATAGAACAAGGACGGAGCAGAGAGAATGTTACAACCCGTTGGTGAAGGAAAGGGTCAGGCATTTAGGCCTCTATGATGCATACTGGAAGTTCAACACTTGGGATGTTCCACAGTGTCTACCACTTCTCAAAACACTTCCAATATTTGAGGGAACTGTTCTACAGCAAGTTCTCACAACAGGGAAGCGTCTGTGCTCAGTTGGAAAGTGTAGGACGTGTCTGGGTAGCAATCATGAAGTGTCTCATACAGACCCCTTAGAGGGGATGCGGAGGAAGGTATCTGCGCTGGGAACGTACTTCACGTGCTTACTCATTCGTAACAGTGTTTCTCCTTTGAAGATGAAGATAGAAAAGGGAAAGACTACGGGCATATTAGGTACTGTGAGTAAAGGGCAGGCTATGGCGCTTAGCCTGACAAACACATATTGGATGTTCACCACCAGTGGTGATCCGCACTTAATTTCTGCGTCTAAAACGCTTCCAACACTGAGAGGGAAGTGTGCTTTAGGAGGGATTCACTGCAGTGTTACGTCTGTTAAAAAGGAAGCTTTTGGGACTGACTCTGTGGTAACCGCATTAGGCGCACATAGCTTTCCATTCAAAGACGTCTAACCATTGGACTATAGCAAGTTCAGTTTAAGGGAAACTCCTTCATGCGGAATGTCATTTCTCACATTGTCTTTCCAGTGGAGGAAAGAAGATAGAACAAGGACGGAGCACAGAGAATGTTAAACCCTTTGGTGAAGTAAAGGGTAAGGCATTTAGGCCTCTATGATGCATACTGGAAGTTTTACACCTGGGATGTTCCACAGCGTCTACCACCTCTCAAAACACTTCCAATATATGAGGGAACTGTGCTACAGTAAGTTCTCACGACAGGGATGCGTCTGTACGCAGTTGTGAACTCTCGGATGTGTCTGGTTAGCAATCATGAAGTCTCTCCTACAGGCCCCTTAGAGGGGATGCAAAGGAAAGTATCTGCTCAGCGAACCTACTTCAGTTGCATACTCATTCATAAGAGCGTTTCTCCTTTGAGATATGGAGATAGAACAGGGACAGACTAGGGGCACATTAGGTACTGTGAGTAAAGGGCAGGCTATGGCGCTTAAGCCTACCAAACATATATTGGAAGTTCACCACCAGTGGTGATCCGCACTTGGTTTCTGCGTCTAAAACGCTTCCTACACTGAGAGGGAAGTGTGCTTTAGGAGGGATTCACTGCAGTGTTACGTCTGTTAAAGAAGGAAGCTTTTGGTACTGACTCTGTGGTAACCGCAATAGGCGCACATAGCTTTCCATTCACAGACGTCTAACCGTTAGACTATAGCATGTTCTGTTTAAGGGAAACTCCTTCAGGCGGAATGTCACTTCTCACAGTGTCTTTCCAGTGGAGAAAAGATGATAGAACAAGGACGGACAGAGAGAACGTTGCAAACCGTGAGTGAAGTAGAGGGTAAGGCACTTAGGCCTCTATGATGCATACTGGAATTACAACACCGGTGATGTTCCACAGTGTCTACCTCTTCTCTTAAACACTTCCAGTATATAAGGGAACTGTGCTACAGTAATTTTTCACGAAGGGGATGCATCTGTGCTCAGTTGAAAACTCTACAATGTGTCTGGGTAGCAATCATGAAGTGTCTCATACAGGCCCCTTGGAGGGGAGGCGTAGGAAGGTATCTGCTCAGGGAACCTACTTCAGGTGCGTACTCATTCATAACAGTGTTTCTCCTTTTGGAATGAAGATAGAACAGGGACGAACTAGGGGCACATTAGGTCCTTTGAGTAAAGGGCAAGCTATGGCGCTTAAGCCTGCCAAACACATATTGGAGGTTCACCACCAGTGGTGTTCCGCACTTAGTTTCTGCGTCTATAACGCTTCCAACACTGAGAGGGAAGTGTGCTTTAGGAGGGATTCACTGCAGTGTTACGTCTGTTAAAGAAGAAAGCTTTGGGGACTGACTCTTTGGTAACCACAATAGGCGCACATAGCTTTCCAGTCTCTGACGTCTATCCGTTGGACTATAGCAAGTTCTGTGTAAGGGAAACATCTTCATGAGGAATGTCCCTTCTAACAGTGTCTTTCCAGTGGAGGAAAGAAGATAGAACAAGGACGGAGCAGAGAGAATGTTACAACCCGTTGGTGAAGGAAAGGGTCAGGCATTTAGGCCTCTATGATGCATACTGGAAGTTCAACACGTGGGATGTTCCACAGTGTCTAACACTTCTCAAAACACTTCCAATATTTGAGGGAACTGTTCTACAGCAAGTTCTCACAACAGGGAAGCGTCTGTGCTCAGTTGGAAAGTGTAGGACGTGTCTGGGTAGCAGTCATGAAGTGTCTCATACAGACCCCTTAGAGGGGATGCGGAGGAAGGTATCTGCTCTGGGAACGTACTTCACGTGCTTACTCATTCGTAACAGTGTTTCTCCTTTGAAGATGAAGATAGAAAAGGAAAAGACTACGGGCACAGTAGGTACTGTGAGTAAAGGGCAGGCTATGGCGCTTAGCCTGACAAACACATATTGGATGTTCACCACCAGTGGTGATCCGCACTTAGTTTCTGCGTCTAAAACGCTTCCAACACTGAGAGGGAAGTGTGCTTTAGGAGGGATTCACTGCAGTGTTACGTCTGTTAAAGAAGGAAGCTTTTGGGACTGACTCTGTGGTACCCGCATTAGGCGCACATAGCTTTCCATTCAAAGACGTTTAACCATTGGACTATAGCAAATTCAGTTTAAGGGAAACTCCTTCATGCGGAAGGTCATTTCTCACTTTGTCTTTCCAGTGGAGGAAAGAAGATAGAACAAGGACGGAGCACAGAGAATATTAAACCCTTTGGTGAAGTAAAGGGTAAGGCATTTAGGCCTCTATGATGCATACTGGAAGTTCTACACCTGGGATGTTCCACAGCGTCTACCACCTCTCAAAACACTTCCAATATATGAGGGAACGGTGCTACAGTAAGTTCTCACGACAGGGATGCGTCTGTACTCAGTTGGAAACTCTAGGACGTGTCGGGTTAGCAATCATGAAGTCTCTCCTACAGGCCCCTTAGAGGGGATGCAAAGGAAAGTATCTGTTCAGCGAACCTACTTCAGTTGCATGCTCATTTTTAACAGCGTTTCTCCTTTGAGATATGCAGATAGAACAGGGACTGACTAGGGGCACATTAGGTACTGTGAGTAAAGGGCAGGCTATGGCGCTTAAGCCTACCAAACACATATTGGATGTTCACCACCAGTGGTGATCCGCACTTGGTTTCTGCGTCTAAAACGCTTCCTACACTGAGAGGGAAGTGTGCTTTAGGAGGGATTCACTGCAGTGTTACGTCTGTTAAAGAAGGAAGCTTTGGGGACTGACTCTGTGGTAACCGCAATAGGCGCACATAGCTTTCCATTCACAGACGTCTAACCGTTAGACTATAGCATGTTCTGTTTAAGGGAAACTCCTTCAGGCGGAATGTCACTTCTCACAGTGTCTTTCCAGTGGAGGAAAGATGATAGAACAAGGACGGACAGAGAGAACGTTGCAAACCGTGAGTGAAGTACAGGGTAAGGCACTTAGGCCTCTATGATGCATACTGGAATTACAACACCGGTGATGTTCCACAGTGTCTACCTCTTCTCTTAAACACTTCCAATATATAAGGAACTGTGCTACAGTAATTTTTCACGAAGGGGATGCATCTGTGCTCAGTTGAAAACTCTACAATGTGTCTGGGTAGCAATCATGAAGTGTCTCATACAGGCCCCTTGGAGGGGAGGCGTAGGAAGGTATCTGCTCAGGGAACCTACTTTAGGTGCGTACTCATTCATAACAGTGTTTCTCCTTTTGGAATGAAGATAGAACAGGGACGAACTAGGGGCACATTAGGTCCTTTGAGTAAAGGGCAAGCTATGGCGCTTAAGCCTGCCAAACACATATTGGAGGTTCACCACCAGTGGTGTTCCGCACTTAGTTTCTGCGTCTATAACGCTTCCAACACTGAGAGGGAAGTGTGCTTTAGGAGGGATTCACTGCAGTGTTACGTCTGTTAAAGAAGAAAGCTTTGGGGACTGACTCTTTGGTAACCACAATAGGCGCACATAGCTTTCCAGTCTCTGACGTCTATCCGTTGGACTATAGCAAGTTCTGTGTAAGGGAAACATCTTCATGAGGAATGTCCCTTCTAACAGTGTCTTTCCAGTGGAGGAAAGAAGATAGAACAAGGACGGAGCAGAGAGAATGTTACAACCCGTTGGTGAAGGAAAGGGTCAGGCATTTAGGCCTCTATGATGCATACTGGAAGTTCAACACGTGGGATGTTCCACAGTGTCTAACACTTCTCAAAACACTTCCAATATTTGAGGGAACTGTTCTACAGCAAGTTCTCACAACAGGGAAGCGTCTGTGCTCAGTTGGAAAGTGTAGGACGTGTCTGGGTAGCAGTCATGAAGTGTCTCATACAGACCCCTTAGAGGGGATGTGGAGGAAGGTATCTGCTCTGGGAACGTACTTCACGTGCTTACTCATTCGTAACAGTGTTTCTCCTTTGAAGATGAAGACAGAAAAGGGAAAGACGACGGGCACCGTAGGTACTGTGAGTAAAGGGCAGGCTATGGCGCTTAGCCTGACAAACACATATTGGATGTTCACCACCAGTGGTGATCCGCACTTAGTTTCTGCGTCTAAAACGCTTCCAACACTGAGAGGGAAGTGTGCTTTAGGAGGGATTCACTGCAGTGTTAGGTCTTTTAAAGAAGGAAGCTTTTGGGACTGACTCTGTGGTAACCGCATTAGGCGCACATAGCTTTCCATTCAAAGACGTTTAACCATTGGACTATAGCAAATTCAGTTTAAGGGAAACTCCTTCATGCGGAAGGTCATTTCTCACTTTGTCTTTCCAGTGGAGGAAAGAAGATAGAACAAGGACGGAGCACAGAGAATATTAAACCCTTTGGTGAAGTAAAGGGTAAGGCATTTAGGCCTCTATGATGCATACTGGAAGTCTACACCTGGGATGTTCCACAGCGTCTACCACTTCTCAAAACACTTCCAATATATGAGGGAACTGTGCTACAGTAAGTTCTCACGACAGGGATGCGTCGGTACACAGTTGTGAACTCTAGGATGTGTCTGGATAGCAATCATGAAGTCTCTCCTACAGGCCCCTTAGAGGGGATGCAAAGGAAAGTATCTGCTCAGCGAACCTACTTCAGTTGCATACTCATTCATAACAGCGTTTCTCCTTTGAGATATGGAGATAGAACAGGGACTGACTAGGGGCACATTAGGTACTGTGAGTAAAGGGTAGGCTATGGCGCTTAAGCCTACCAAACACATATTGGAAGTTCACCAACAGTGGTGATCCGCACTTGGTTTCTGCGTCTAAAACGCTTCCTACACTGAGAGGGAAGTGTGCTTTAGGAGGGATTCACTGCAGTGTTACGTCTGTTAAAGAAGGAAGCTTTTGGTACTGACTCTGTGGTAACCGCAATAGGCGCACATAGCTTTCCATTCACAGACGTCTAACCGTTAGACTATAGCATGTTCTGTTTAAGGGAAACTCCTTCAGGCGGAATGTCACTTCTCACAGTGTCTTTCCAGTGGAGAAAAGATGATAGAACAAGGACGGACAGAGAGAACGTTGCAAACCGTGAGTGAAGTAGAGGGTAAGGCACTTAGGCCTCTATGATGCATACTGGAATTACAACACCGGTGATGTTCCACAGTGTCTACCTCTTCTCTTAAACACTTCCAGTATATAAGGGAACTGTGCTACAGTAATTTTTCACGAAGGGGATGCATCTGTGCTCAGTTGAAAACTCTACAATGTGTCTGGGTAGCAATCATGAAGTGTCTCATACAGGCCCCTTGGAGGGGAGGCGTAGGAAGGTATCTGCTCAGGGAACCTACTTCAGGTGCGTACTCATTCATAACAGTGTTTCTCCTTTTGGAATGAAGATAGAACAGGGACGAACTAGGGGCACATTAGGTCCTTTGAGTAAAGGGCAAGCTATGGCGCTTAAGCCTGCCAAACACATATTGGAGGTTCACCACCAGTGGTGTTCCGCACTTAGTTTCTGCGTCTATAACGCTTCCAACACTGAGAGGGAAGTGTGCTTTAGGAGGGATTCACTGCAGTGTTACGTCTGTTAAAGAAGAAAGCTTTGGGGACTGACTCTTTGGTAACCACAATAGGCGCACATAGCTTTCCAGTCTCTGACGTCTATCCGTTGGACTATAGCAAGTTCTGTGTAAGGGAAACATCTTCATGAGGAATGTCCCTTCTAACAGTGTCTTTCCAGTGGAGGAAAGAAGATAGAACAAGGACGGAGCAGAGAGAATGTTACAACCCGTTGGTGAAGGAAAGGGTCAGGCATTTAGGCCTCTATGATGCATACTGGAAGTTCAACACGTGGGATGTTCCACAGTGTCTAACACTTCTCAAAACACTTCCAATATTTGAGGGAACTGTTCTACAGCAAGTTCTCACAACAGGGAAGCGTCTGTGCTCAGTTGGAAAGTGTAGGACGTGTCTGGGTAGCAGTCATGAAGTGTCTCATACAGACCCCTTAGAGGGGATGCGGAGGAAGGTATCTGCTCTGGGAACGTACTTCACGTGCTTACTCATTCGTAACAGTGTTTCTCCTTTGAAGATGAAGATAGAAAAGGAAAAGACTACGGGCACAGTAGGTACTGTGAGTAAAGGGCAGGCTATGGCGCTTAGCCTGACAAACACATATTGGATGTTCACCACCAGTGGTGATCCGCACTTAGTTTCTGCGTCTAAAACGCTTCCAACACTGAGAGGGAAGTGTGCTTTAGGAGGGATTCACTGCAGTGTTACGTCTGTTAAAGAAGGAAGCTTTTGGGACTGACTCTGTGGTACCCGCATTAGGCGCACATAGCTTTCCATTCAAAGACGTTTAACCATTGGACTATAGCAAATTCAGTTTAAGGGAAACTCCTTCATGCGGAAGGTCATTTCTCACTTTGTCTTTCCAGTGGAGGAAAGAAGATAGAACAAGGACGGAGCACAGAGAATATTAAACCCTTTGGTGAAGTAAAGGGTAAGGCATTTAGGCCTCTATGATGCATACTGGAAGTTCTACACCTGGGATGTTCCACAGCGTCTACCACCTCTCAAAACACTTCCAATATATGAGGGAACGGTGCTACAGTAAGTTCTCACGACAGGGATGCGTCTGTACTCAGTTGGAAACTCTAGGACGTGTCGGGTTAGCAATCATGAAGTCTCTCCTACAGGCCCCTTAGAGGGGATGCAAAGGAAAGTATCTGTTCAGCGAACCTACTTCAGTTGCATGCTCATTTTTAACAGCGTTTCTCCTTTGAGATATGCAGATAGAACAGGGACTGACTAGGGGCACATTAGGTACTGTGAGTAAAGGGCAGGCTATGGCGCTTAAGCCTACCAAACACATATTGGATGTTCACCACCAGTGGTGATCCGCACTTGGTTTCTGCGTCTAAAACGCTTCCTACACTGAGAGGGAAGTGTGCTTTAGGAGGGATTCACTGCAGTGTTACGTCTGTTAAAGAAGGAAGCTTTGGGGACTGACTCTGTGGTAACCGCAATAGGCGCACATAGCTTTCCATTCACAGACGTCTAACCGTTAGACTATAGCATGTTCTGTTTAAGGGAAACTCCTTCAGGCGGAATGTCACTTCTCACAGTGTCTTTCCAGTGGAGGAAAGATGATAGAACAAGGACGGACAGAGAGAACGTTGCAAACCGTGAGTGAAGTACAGGGTAAGGCACTTAGGCCTCTATGATGCATACTGGAATTACAACACCGGTGATGTTCCACAGTGTCTACCTCTTCTCTTAAACACTTCCAATATATAAGGAACTGTGCTACAGTAATTTTTCACGAAGGGGATGCATCTGTGCTCAGTTGAAAACTCTACAATGTGTCTGGGTAGCAATCATGAAGTGTCTCATACAGGCCCCTTGGAGGGGAGGCGTAGGAAGGTATCTGCTCAGGGAACCTACTTTAGGTGCGTACTCATTCATAACAGTGTTTCTCCTTTTGGAATGAAGATAGAACAGGGACGAACTAGGGGCACATTAGGTCCTTTGAGTAAAGGGCAAGCTATGGCGCTTAAGCCTGCCAAACACATATTGGAGGTTCACCACCAGTGGTGTTCCGCACTTAGTTTCTGCGTCTATAACGCTTCCAACACTGAGAGGGAAGTGTGCTTTAGGAGGGATTCACTGCAGTGTTACGTCTGTTAAAGAAGAAAGCTTTGGGGACTGACTCTTTGGTAACCACAATAGGCGCACATAGCTTTCCAGTCTCTGACGTCTATCCGTTGGACTATAGCAAGTTCTGTGTAAGGGAAACATCTTCATGAGGAATGTCCCTTCTAACAGTGTCTTTCCAGTGGAGGAAAGAAGATAGAACAAGGACGGAGCAGAGAGAATGTTACAACCCGTTGGTGAAGGAAAGGGTCAGGCATTTAGGCCTCTATGATGCATACTGGAAGTTCAACACGTGGGATGTTCCACAGTGTCTAACACTTCTCAAAACACTTCCAATATTTGAGGGAACTGTTCTACAGCAAGTTCTCACAACAGGGAAGCGTCTGTGCTCAGTTGGAAAGTGTAGGACGTGTCTGGGTAGCAGTCATGAAGTGTCTCATACAGACCCCTTAGAGGGGATGTGGAGGAAGGTATCTGCTCTGGGAACGTACTTCACGTGCTTACTCATTCGTAACAGTGTTTCTCCTTTGAAGATGAAGACAGAAAAGGGAAAGACGACGGGCACCGTAGGTACTGTGAGTAAAGGGCAGGCTATGGCGCTTAGCCTGACAAACACATATTGGATGTTCACCACCAGTGGTGATCCGCACTTAGTTTCTGCGTCTAAAACGCTTCCAACACTGAGAGGGAAGTGTGCTTTAGGAGGGATTCACTGCAGTGTTAGGTCTTTTAAAGAAGGAAGCTTTTGGGACTGACTCTGTGGTAACCGCATTAGGCGCACATAGCTTTCCATTCAAAGACGTTTAACCATTGGACTATAGCAAATTCAGTTTAAGGGAAACTCCTTCATGCGGAAGGTCATTTCTCACTTTGTCTTTCCAGTGGAGGAAAGAAGATAGAACAAGGACGGAGCACAGAGAATATTAAACCCTTTGGTGAAGTAAAGGGTAAGGCATTTAGGCCTCTATGATGCATACTGGAAGTCTACACCTGGGATGTTCCACAGCGTCTACCACTTCTCAAAACACTTCCAATATATGAGGGAACTGTGCTACAGTAAGTTCTCACGACAGGGATGCGTCGGTACACAGTTGTGAACTCTAGGATGTGTCTGGATAGCAATCATGAAGTCTCTCCTACAGGCCCCTTAGAGGGGATGCAAAGGAAAGTATCTGCTCAGCGAACCTACTTCAGTTGCATACTCATTCATAACAGCGTTTCTCCTTTGAGATATGGAGATAGAACAGGGACTGACTAGGGGCACATTAGGTACTGTGAGTAAAGGGTAGGCTATGGCGCTTAAGCCTACCAAACACATATTGGAAGTTCACCAACAGTGGTGATCCGCACTTGGTTTCTGCGTCTAAAACGCTTCCTACACTGAGAGGGAAGTGTGCTTTAGGAGGGATTCACTGCAGTGTTACGTCTGTTAAAGAAGGAAGCTTTTGGTACTGACTCTGTGGTAACCGCAATAGGCGCACATAGCTTTCCATTCACAGACGTCTAACCGTTAGACTATAGCATGTTCTGTTTAAGGGAAACTCCTTCAGGCGGAATGTCACTTCTCACAGTGTCTTTCCAGTGGAGAAAAGATGATAGAACAAGGACGGACAGAGAGAACGTTGCAAACCGTGAGTGAAGTAGAGGGTAAGGCACTTAGGCCTCTATGATGCATACTGGAATTACAACACCGGTGATGTTCCACAGTGTCTACCTCTTCTCTTAAACACTTCCAGTATATAAGGGAACTGTGCTACAGTAATTTTTCACGAAGGGGATGCATCTGTGCTCAGTTGAAAACTCTACAATGTGTCTGGGTAGCAATCATGAAGTGTCTCATACAGGCCCCTTGGAGGGGAGGCGTAGGAAGGTATCTGCTCAGGGAACCTACTTCAGGTGCGTACTCATTCATAACAGTGTTTCTCCTTTTGGAATGAAGATAGAACAGGGACGAACTAGGGGCACATTAGGTCCTTTGAGTAAAGGGCAAGCTATGGCGCTTAAGCCTGCCAAACACATATTGGAGGTTCACCACCAGTGGTGTTCCGCACTTAGTTTCTGCGTCTATAACGCTTCCAACACTGAGAGGGAAGTGTGCTTTAGGAGGGATTCACTGCAGTGTTACGTCTGTTAAAGAAGAAAGCTTTGGGGACTGACTCTTTGGTAACCACAATAGGCGCACATAGCTTTCCAGTCTCTGACGTCTATCCGTTGGACTATAGCAAGTTCTGTGTAAGGGAAACATCTTCATGAGGAATGTCCCTTCTAACAGTGTCTTTCCAGTGGAGGAAAGAAGATAGAACAAGGACGGAGCAGAGAGAATGTTACAACCCGTTGGTGAAGGAAAGGGTCAGGCATTTAGGCCTCTATGATGCATACTGGAAGTTCAACACGTGGGATGTTCCACAGTGTCTAACACTTCTCAAAACACTTCCAATATTTGAGGGAACTGTTCTACAGCAAGTTCTCACAACAGGGAAGCGTCTGTGCTCAGTTGGAAAGTGTAGGACGTGTCTGGGTAGCAGTCATGAAGTGTCTCATACAGACCCCTTAGAGGGGATGCGGAGGAAGGTATCTGCTCTGGGAACGTACTTCACGTGCTTACTCATTCGTAACAGTGTTTCTCCTTTGAAGATGAAGACAGAAAAGGGAAAGACTACGGGCACAGTAGGTACTGTGAGTAAAGGGCAGGCTATGGCGCTTAGCCTGACAAACACATATTGGATGTTCACCACCAGTGGTGATCCGCACTTAGTTTCTGCGTCTAAAACGCTTCCAACACTGAGAGGGAAGTTTGCTTTAGGAGGGATTCACTGCAGTGTTAGGTCTTTTAAAGAAGGAAGCTTTTGGGACTGACTCTGTGGTAACCGCATTAGGCGCACATAGCTTTCCATTCAAAGACGTTTAACCATTGGACTATAGCAAATTCAGTTTAAGGGAAACTCCTTCATGCGGAAGGTCATTTCTCACTTTGTCTTTCCAGTGGAGGAAAGAAGATAGAACAAGGACGGAGCACAGAGAATATTAAACCCTTTGGTGAAGTAAAGGGTAAGGCATTTAGGCCTCTATGATGCATACTGGAAGTTCAACACTTGGGATGTTCCACAGTGTCTAACACTTCTCAAAACACTTCCAATATTTGAGGGAACTGTTCTACAGCAAGTTCTCACAACAGGGAAGCGTCTGTGCTCAGTTGGAAAGTGTAGGACGTGTCTGGGTAGCAGTCATGAAGTGTCTCATACAGACCCCTTAGAGGGGATGCGGAGGAAGGTATCTGCTCTGGGAACGTACTTCACGTGCTTACTGATTCGTAACAGTGTTTCTCCTTTGAAGATGAAGATAGAAAAGGGAAAGACTACGGGCACAGTAGGTACTGTGAGTAAAGGGCAGGCTATGGCGCTTAGCCTGACAAACACATATTGGATGTTCACCACCAGTGGTGATCCGCACTTAGTTTCTGCGTCTAAAACGCTTCCAACACTGAGAGGGAAGTGTGCTTTAGGAGGGATTCACTGCAGTGTTACGTCTGTTAAAGAAGGAAGCTTTTGGGACTGACTCTGTGGTACCCGCATTAGGCGCACATAGCTTTCCATTCAAAGACGTTTAACCATTGGACTATAGCAAATTCAGTTTAAGGGAAACTCCTTCATGCGGAAGGTCATTTCTCACTTTGTCTTTCCAGTGGAGGAAAGAAGATAGAACAAGGACGGAGCACAGAGAATATTAAACCCTTTGGTGAAGTAAAGGGTAAGGCATTTAGGCCTCTATGATGCATACTGGAAGTTCTACACCTGGGATGTTCCACAGCGTCTACCACCTCTCAAAACACTTCCAATATATGAGGGAACGGTGCTACAGTAAGTTCTCACGACAGGGATGCGTCTGTACTCAGTTGGAAACTCTAGGACGTGTCGGGTTAGCAATCATGAAGTCTCTCCTACAGGCCCCTTAGAGGGGATGCAAAGGAAAGTATCTGTTCAGCGAACCTACTTCAGTTGCATGCTCATTTTTAACAGCGTTTCTCCTTTGAGATATGCAGATAGAACAGGGACTGACTAGGGGCACATTAGGTACTGTGAGTAAAGGGCAGGCTATGGCGCTTAAGCCTACCAAACACATATTGGATGTTCACCACCAGTGGTGATCCGCACTTGGTTTCTGCGTCTAAAACGCTTCCTACACTGAGAGGGAAGTGTGCTTTAGGAGGGATTCACTGCAGTGTTACGTCTGTTAAAGAAGGAAGCTTTGGGGACTGACTCTGTGGTAACCGCAATAGGCGCACATAGCTTTCCATTCACAGACGTCTAACCGTTAGACTATAGCATGTTCTGTTTAAGGGAAACTCCTTCAGGCGGAATGTCACTTCTCACAGTGTCTTTCCAGTGGAGGAAAGATGATAGAACAAGGACGGACAGAGAGAACGTTGCAAACCGTGAGTGAAGTACAGGGTAAGGCACTTAGGCCTCTATGATGCATACTGGAATTACAACACCGGTGATGTTCCACAGTGTCTACCTCTTCTCTTAAACACTTCCAATATATAAGGAACTGTGCTACAGTAATTTTTCACGAAGGGGATGCATCTGTGCTCAGTTGAAAACTCTACAATGTGTCTGGGTAGCAATCATGAAGTGTCTCATACAGGCCCCTTGGAGGGGAGGCGTAGGAAGGTATCTGCTCAGGGAACCTACTTTAGGTGCGTACTCATTCATAACAGTGTTTCTCCTTTTGGAATGAAGATAGAACAGGGACGAACTAGGGGCACATTAGGTCCTTTGAGTAAAGGGCAAGCTATGGCGCTTAAGCCTGCCAAACACATATTGGAGGTTCACCACCAGTGGTGTTCCGCACTTAGTTTCTGCGTCTATAACGCTTCCAACACTGAGAGGGAAGTGTGCTTTAGGAGGGATTCACTGCAGTGTTACGTCTGTTAAAGAAGAAAGCTTTGGGGACTGACTCTTTGGTAACCACAATAGGCGCACATAGCTTTCCAGTCTCTGACGTCTATCCGTTGGACTATAGCAAGTTCTGTGTAAGGGAAACATCTTCATGAGGAATGTCCCTTCTAACAGTGTCTTTCCAGTGGAGGAAAGAAGATAGAACAAGGACGGAGCAGAGAGAATGTTACAACCCATTGGTGAAGGAAAGGGTCAGGCATTTAGGCCTCTATGATGCATACTGGAAGTTCAACACGTGGGATGTTCCACAGTGTCTAACACTTCTCAAAACACTTCCAATATTTGAGGGAACTGTTCTACAGCAAGTTCTCACAACAGGGAAGCGTCTGTGCTCAGTTGGAAAGTGTAGGACGTGTCTGGGTAGCAGTCATGAAGTGTCTCATACAGACCCCTTAGAGGGGATGTGGAGGAAGGTATCTGCTCTGGGAACGTACTTCACGTGCTTACTCATTCGTAACAGTGTTTCTCCTTTGAAGATGAAGACAGAAAAGGGAAAGACGACGGGCACCGTAGGTACTGTGAGTAAAGGGCAGGCTATGGCGCTTAGCCTGACAAACACATATTGGATGTTCACCAACAGTGGTGATCCGCACTTAGTTTCTGCGTCTAAAACGCTTCCAACACTGAGAGGGAAGTGTGCTTTAGGAGGGATTCACTGCAGTGTTAGGTCTTTTAAAGAAGGAAGCTTTTGGGACTGACTCTGTGGTAACCGCATTAGGCGCACATAGCTTTCCATTCAAAGACGTTTAACCATTGGACTATAGCAAATTCAGTTTAAGGGAAACTCCTTCATGCGGAAGGTCATTTCTCACTTTGTCTTTCCAGTGGAGGAAAGAAGATAGAACAAGGACGGAGCACAGAGAATATTAAACCCTTTGGTGAAGTAAAGGGTAAGGCATTTAGGCCTCTATGATGCATACTGGAAGTCTACACCTGGGATGTTCCACAGCGTCTACCACTTCTCAAAACACTTCCAATATATGAGGGAACTGTGCTACAGTAAGTTCTCACGACAGGGATGCGTCGGTACACAGTTGTGAACTCTAGGATGTGTCTGGATAGCAATCATGAAGTCTCTCCTACAGGCCCCTTAGAGGGGATGCAAAGGAAAGTATCTGCTCAGCGAACCTACTTCAGTTGCATACTCATTCATAACAGCGTTTCTCCTTTGAGATATGGAGATAGAACAGGGACTGACTAGGGGCACATTAGGTACTGTGAGTAAAGGGTAGGCTATGGCGCTTAAGCCTACCAAACACATATTGGAAGTTCACCAACAGTGGTGATCCGCACTTGGTTTCTGCGTCTAAAACGCTTCCTACACTGAGAGGGAAGTGTGCTTTAGGAGGGATTCACTGCAGTGTTACGTCTGTTAAAGAAGGAAGCTTTTGGTACTGACTCTGTGGTAACCGCAATAGGCGCACATAGCTTTCCATTCACAGACGTCTAACCGTTAGACTATAGCATGTTCTGTTTAAGGGAAACTCCTTCAGGCGGAATGTCACTTCTCACAGTGTCTTTCCAGTGGAGAAAAGATGATAGAACAAGGACGGACAGAGAGAACGTTGCAAACCGTGAGTGAAGTAGAGGGTAAGGCACTTAGGCCTCTATGATTCATACTGGAATTACAACACCGGTGATGTTCCACAGTGTCTACCTCTTCTCTTAAACACTTCCAGTATATAAGGGAACTGTGCTACAGTAATTTTTCACGAAGGGGATGCATCTGTGCTCAGTTGAAAACTCTACAATGTGTCTGGGTAGCAATCATGAAGTGTCTCATACAGGCCCCTTGGAGGGGAGGCGTAGGAAGGTATCTGCTCAGGGAACCTACTTTAGGTGCGTACTCATTCATAACAGTGTTTCTCCTTTTGGAATGAAGATAGAACAGGGACGAACTAGGGGCACATTAGGTCCTTTGAGTAAAGGGCAAGCTATGGCGCTTAAGCCTGCCAAACACATATTGGAGGTTCACCACCAGTGGTGTTCCGCACTTAGTTTCTGCGTCTATAACGCTTCCAACACTGAGAGGGAAGTGTGCTTTAGGAGGGATTCACTGCAGTGTTACGTCTGTTAAAGAAGAAAGCTTTGGGGACTGACTCTTTGGTAACCACAATAGGCGCACATAGCTTTCCAGTCTCTGACGTCTATCCGTTGGACTATAGCAAGTTCTGTGTAAGGGAAACATCTTCATGAGGAATGTCCCTTCTAACAGTGTCTTTCCAGTGGAGGAAAGAAGATAGAACAAGGACGGAGCAGAGAGAATGTTACAACCCGTTGGTGAAGGAAAGGGTCAGGCATTTAGGCCTCTATGATGCATACTGGAAGTTCAACACGTGGGATGTTCCACAGTGTCTACCACTTCTCAAAACACTTCCCATATAGGAGGGAACTGTTCTACAGCAAGTTCTCACAACAGGGAAGCGTCTGTGCTCAGTTGGAAAGTGTAGGACGTGTCTGGGTAGCAGTCATGAAGTGTCTCATACAGACCCCTTAGAGGGGATGCGGAGGAGGTATCTGCTCTGGGAACGTACTTCACGTGCTTACTCATTCGTAACAGTGTTTCTCCTTTGAAGATGAAGATAGAAAAGGGAAAGACTACGGGCACAGTAGGTACTGTGAGTAAAGGGCAGGCTATGGCGCTTAGCCTGACAAACACATATTGGATGTTCACCACCAGTGGTGATCCGCACTTAGTTTCTGCGTCTAAAACGCTTCCAACACTGAGAGGGAAGTGTGCTTTAGGAGGGATTCACTGCAGTGTTAGGTCTTTTAAAGAAGGAAGCTTTTGGGACTGAGTCTGTGGTAACTGCATTAGGCGCACATAGCTTTCCATTCAAAGACGTTTAACCATTGGACTATAGCAAATTCAGTTTAAGGGAAACTCCTTCATGCGGAAGGTCATTTCTCACTTTGTCTTTCCAGTGGAGGAAAGAAGATAGAACAAGGACGGAGCAGAGAGAATGTTACAACCCGTTGGTGAAGGAAAGGGTCAGGCATTTAGGCCTCTATGATGCATACTGGAAGTTCAACACTTGGGATGTTCCACAGTGTCTACCACTTCTCAAAACACTTCCAATATTTGAGGGAACTGTTCTACAGCAAGTTCTCACAACAGGGAAGCGTCTGTGCTCAGTTGGAAAGTGTAGGACGTGTCTGGGTAGCAATCATGAAGTGTCCCATACAGACCCCTTAGAGGGGATGCTGAGGAAGGTATCTGCTCTGAGAACCTACTTCAGGTACGTACTCATTCATAACAGTGTTTCTCCTTTGAAGATGAAGATAGAACAGGGAAGACTACGGGCACAAAGGTACTGTGATTAAAGGGCAGGCATTGGCGCTTAGCCTGACAAACACTTATTGGATGTTCACCACCAGTGGTGATCCGCACTTAGTTTCTGCGTCTAAAACGCTTCCAACACTGAGAGGGAAGTGTGCTTTAGGAGGGATTCACTGCAGTGTTACGTCTGTTAAAGAAGGAAGCTTTTGGGACTGACTCTGTGGTACCCGCATTAGGCGCACATAGCTTTCCATTCAAAGACGTTTAACCATTGGACTATAGCAAATTCAGTTTAAGGGAAACTCCTTCATGCGGAAGGTCATTTCTCACTTTGTCTTTCCAGTGGAGGAAAGAAGATAGAACAAGGACGGAGCACAGAGAATATTAAACCCTTTGGTGAAGTAAAGGGTAAGGCATTTAGGCCTCTATGATGCATACTGGAAGTTCTACACCTGGGATGTTCCACAGCGTCTACCACCTCTCAAAACACTTCCAATATATGAGGGAACTGTGCTACTGTAAGTTCTCACGACAGGGATGCGTCTGTACGCAGTTGTGAACTCTCGGATGTGTCTGGTTAGCAATCATGAAGTCTCTCCTACAGGCCCCTTAGAGGGGATGCAAAGGAAAGTATCTGCTCAGCGAACCTACTTCAGTTGCATACTCATTCATAAGAGCGTTTCTCCTTTGAGATATGGAGATAGAACAGGGACAGACTAGGGGCACATTAGGTACTGTGAGTAAAGGGCAGGCTATGGCGCTTAAGCCTACCAAACATATATTGGAAGTTCACCACCAGTGGTGATCCGCACTTGGTTTCTGCGTCTAAAACGCTTCCTACACTGAGAGGGAAGTGTGCTTTAGGAGGGATTCACTGCAGTGTTACGTCTGTTAAAGAAGGAAGCTTTTGGTACTGACTCTGTGGTAACCGCAATAGGCGCACATAGCTTTCCATTCACAGACGTCTAACCGTTAGACTATAGCATGTTCTGTTTAAGGGAAACTCCTTCAGGCGGAATGTCACTTCTCACAGTGTCTTTCCAGTGGAGAAAAGATGATAGAACAAGGACGGACAGAGAGAACGTTGCAAACCGTGAGTGAAGTAGAGGGTAAGGCACTTAGGCCTCTATGATGCATACTGGAATTACAACACCGGTGATGTTCCACAGTGTCTACCTCTTCTCTTAAACACTTCCAGTATATAAGGGAACTGTGCTACAGTAATTTTTCACGAAGGGGATGCATCTGTGCTCAGTTGAAAACTCTACAATGTGTCTGGGTAGCAATCATGAAGTGTCTCATACAGGCCCCTTGGAGGGGAGGCGTAGGAAGGTATCTGCTCAGGGAACCTACTTCAGGTGCGTACTCATTCATAACAGTGTTTCTCCTTTTGGAATGAAGATAGAACAGGGACGAACTAGGGGCACATTAGGTCCTTTGAGTAAAGGGCAAGCTATGGCGCTTAAGCCTGCCAAACACATATTGGAGGTTCACCACCAGTGGTGTTCCGCACTTAGTTTCTGCATCTATAACGCTTCCAACACTGAGAGGGAAGTGTGCTTTAGGAGGGATTCACTGCAGTGTTACGTCTGTTAAAGAAGAAAGCTTTGGGGACTGACTCTTTGGTAACCACAATAGGCGCACATAGCTTTCCAGTCTCTGACGTCTATCCGTTGGACTATAGCAAGTTCTGTGTAAGGGAAACATCTTCATGAGGAATGTCCCTTCTAACAGTGTCTTTCCAGTGGAGGAAAGAAGATAGAACAAGGACGGAGCAGAGAGAATGTTACAACCCGTTGGTGAAGGAAAGGGTCAGGCATTTAGGCCTCTATGATGCATACTGGAAGTTCAACACGTGGGATGTTCCACAGTGTCTAACACTTCTCAAAACACTTCCAATATTTGAGGGAACTGTTCTACAGCAAGTTCTCACAACAGGGAAGCGTCTGTGCTCAGTTGGAAAGTGTAGGACGTGTCTGGGTAGCAGTCATGAAGTGTCTCATACAGACCCCTTAGGGGGGATGCGGAGGAAGGTATCTGCTCTGGGAACGTACTTCACGTGCTTACTCATTCGTAACAGTGTTTCTCCTTTGAAGATGAAGACAGAAAAGGGAAAGACTACGGGCACAGTAGGTACTGTGAGTAAAGGGCAGGCTATGGCGCTTAGCCTGACAAACACATATTGGATGTTCACCACCAGTGGTGATCCGCACTTAGTTTCTGCGTCTAAAACGCTTCCAACACTGAGAGGGAAGTTTGCTTTAGGAGGGATTCACTGCAGTGTTATGTCTTTTAAAGAAGGAAGCTTTTGGGACTGACTCTGTGGTAACCGCATTAGGCGCACATAGCTTTCCATTCAAAGACGTTTAACCATTGGACTATAGCAAATTCAGTTTAAGGGAAACTCCTTCATGCGGAAGGTCATTTCTCACTTTGTCTTTCCAGTGGAGGAAAGAAGATAGAACAAGGACGGAGCACAGAGAATATTAAACCCTTTGGTGAAGTAAAGGGTAAGGCATTTAGGCCTCTATGATGCATACTGGAAGTTCAACACTTGGGATGTTCCACAGTGTCTAACACTTCTCAAAACACTTCCAATATTTGAGGGAACTGTTCTACAGCAAGTTCTCACAACAGGGAAGCGTCTGTGCTCAGTTGGAAAGTGTAGGACGTGTCTGGGTAGCAGTCATGAAGTGTCTCATACAGACCCCTTAGAGGGGATGCGGAGGAAGGTATCTGCTCTGGGAACGTACTTCACGTGCTTACTGATTCGTAACAGTGTTTCTCCTTTGAAGATGAAGATAGAAAAGGGAAAGACTACGGGCACAGTAGGTACTGTGAGTAAAGGGCAGGCTATGGCGCTTAGCCTGACAAACACATATTGGATGTTCACCACCAGTGGTGATCCGCACTTAGTTTCTGCGTCTAAAACGCTTCCAACACTGAGAGGGAAGTGTGCTTTAGGAGGGATTCACTGCAGTGTTACGTCTGTTAAAGAAGGAAGCTTTTGGGACTGACTCTGTGGTACCCGCATTAGGCGCACATAGCTTTCCATTCAAAGACGTTTAACCATTGGACTATAGCAAATTCAGTTTAAGGGAAACTCCTTCATGCGGAAGGTCATTTCTCACTTTGTCTTTCCAGTGGAGGAAAGAAGATAGAACAAGGACGGAGCACAGAGAATATTAAACCCTTTGGTGAAGTAAAGGGTAAGGCATTTAGGCCTCTATGATGCATACTGGAAGTTCTACACCTGGGATGTTCCACAGCGTCTACCACCTCTCAAAACACTTCCAATATATGAGGGAACGGTGCTACAGTAAGTTCTCACGACAGGGATGCGTCTGTACTCAGTTGGAAACTCTAGGACGTGTCGGGTTAGCAATCATGAAGTCTCTCCTACAGGCCCCTTAGAGGGGATGCAAAGGAAAGTATCTGTTCAGCGAACCTACTTCAGTTGCATGCTCATTTTTAACAGCGTTTCTCCTTTGAGATATGCAGATAGAACAGGGACTGACTAGGGGCACATTAGGTACTGTGAGTAAAGGGCAGGCTATGGCGCTTAAGCCTACCAAACACATATTGGATGTTCACCACCAGTGGTGATCCGCACTTGGTTTCTGCGTCTAAAACGCTTCCTACACTGAGAGGGAAGTGTGCTTTAGGAGGGATTCACTGCAGTGTTACGTCTGTTAAAGAAGGAAGCTTTGGGGACTGACTCTGTGGTAACCGCAATAGGCGCACATAGCTTTCCATTCACAGACGTCTAACCGTTAGACTATAGCATGTTCTGTTTAAGGGAAACTCCTTCAGGCGGAATGTCACTTCTCACAGTGTCTTTCCAGTGGAGGAAAGATGATAGAACAAGGACGGACAGAGAGAACGTTGCAAACCGTGAGTGAAGTAGAGGGTAAGGCACTTAGGCCTCTAGGATGCATACTGGAATTACAACACCGGTGATGTTCCACAGTGTCTACCTCTTCTCTTAAACACTTCCAGTATATAAGGGAACTGTGCTACAGTAATTTTTCACGAAGGGGATGCATCTGTGCTCAGTTGAAAACTCTACAATGTGTCTGGGTAGCAATCATGAAGTGTCTCATACAGGCCCCTTGGAGGGGAGGCGTAGGAAGGTATCTGCTCAGGGAACCTACTTTAGGTGCGTACTCATTCATAACAGTGTTTCTCCTTTTGGAATGAAGATAGAACAGGGACGAACTAGGGGCACATTAGGTCCTTTGAGTAAAGGGCAAGCTATGGCGCTTAAGCCTGCCAAACACATATTGGAGGTTCACCACCAGTGGTGTTCCGCACTTAGTTTCTGCGTCTATAACGCTTCCAACACTGAGAGGGAAGTGTGCTTTAGGAGGGATTCACTGCAGTGTTACGTCTGTTAAAGAAGAAAGCTTTGGGGACTGACTCTTTGGTAACCACAATAGGCGCACATAGCTTTCCAGTCTCTGACGTCTATCCGTTGGACTATAGCAAGTTCTGTGTAAGGGAAACATCTTCATGAGGAATGTCCCTTCTAACAGTGTCTTTCCAGTGGAGGAAAGAAGATAGAACAAGGACGGAGCAGAGAGAATGTTACAGCCCGTTGGTGAAGGAAAGGGTCATGCATTTAGGCCTCTATGATGCATACTGGAAGTTCAACACTTGGGATGTTCCACAGTGTCTACCACTTCTCAAAACACTTCCAATATAGGAGGGAACTGTTCTACAGCAAGTTCTCACAACAGGGAAGCGTCTGTGCTCAGTTGGAAAGTGTAGGACGTGTCTGGGTAGCAGTCATGAAGTGTCTCATACAGACCCCTTAGAGGGGATGCGGAGGAAGGTATCTGCTCTGGGAACCTACTTCAGGTACGTACTCATTCATAACAGTGTTTCTCCTTTGAAGATGAAGATAGAACAGGGAAGGACTACAGGCACATTAGGTACTGTGAGTAAAGGGCAGGCTAAGGGTCTTAGCCTGACAAACACATATTGGATGTTCACCACCAGTGGTGATCCGCACTTAGTTTCTGCGTCTAAAACGCTTCCAACACTGAGAGGGATGTGTGCTTTAGGAGGGATTCACTGCAGTGTTAGGTCTTTTAAAGAAGGAAGCTTTTGGGACTGACTCTGTGGTAACCGCATTAGGCGCACATAGCTTTCCATTCAAAGACGTCTAACCATTGGACTATAGCAAATTCAATTTAAGGGAAACTCCTTCATGCGGAATGTCATTTCTCAATTTGTCTTTCCAGTGAAGGAAAGAAGATAGAACAAGGACGGAGCACAGAGAATATTAAACCCTTTGGTGAAGTAAAGGGTAAGGCATTTAGGCCTCTATGATGCATACTGGAAGTTCTACACCTGGGATGTTCCACAGCGTCTACCACCTCTCAAAACACTTCCAATATATGAGGGAACTGTGCTACAGTAAGTTCTCACGACAGGGATGCGTCTGTACTCAGTTGTGAACTCTAGGATGTGTCTGGTTAGCAATCATGAAGTCTCTCCTACAGGCCCCTTAGAGGGGATGCAAAGGAAAGTATCTGCTCAGCGAACCTACTTCAGTTGCATACTCATTCATAACAGCGTTTCTCCTTTGAGATATGGAGATAGAACAGGGACTGACTAGGGGCACATTAGGTACTGTGAGTAAAGGGCAGGCTATGGCGCTTGAGCCTACCAAACACATATTGGATGTTCACCACCAGTGGTGATCCGCACTTGGTTTCTGCGTCTAAAACGCTTCCTACACTGAGAGGGAAGTGTGCTTTAGGAGGGATTCGCTGCAGTGTTACGTCTGTTAAAGAAGGAAGCTTTGGGGACTGACTCTGTGGTAACCGCAATAGGCGCACATAGCTTTCCATTCACAGACGTCTAACCGTTAGACTATAGCATGTTCTGTTTAAGGGAAACTCCTTCAGGCGGAATGTCACTTCTCACAGTGTCTTTCCAGTGGAGGAAAGATGATAGAACAAGGACGGACAGAGAGAACGTTGCAAACCGTGAGTGAAGTAGAGGGTAAGGCACTTAGGCCTCTAGGATGCATACTGGAATTACAACACCGGTGATGTTCCACAGTGTCTACCTCTTCTCTTAAACACTTCCAGTATATAAGGGAACTGTGCTACAGTAATTTTTCAGGAAGGGGATGCATCTGTGCTCAGTTGAAAACTCTACAATGTGTCTGGGTAGCAATCATGAAGTGTCTCATACAGGCCCCTTGGAGGGGAGGCGTAGGAAGGTATCTGCTCAGGGAACCTACTTTAGGTGCGTACTCATTCATAACAGTGTTTCTCCTTTTGGAATGAAGATAGAACAGGGACGAACTAGGGGCACATTAGGTCCTTTGAGTAAAGGGCAAGCTATGGCGCTTAAGCCTGCCAAACACATATTGGAGGTTCACCACCAGTGGTGTTCCGCACTTAGTTTCTGCGTCTATAACGCTTCCAACACTGAGAGGGACGTGTGCTTTAGGAGGGATTCACTGCAGTGTTACGTCTGTTAAAGAAGAAAGCTTTGGGGACTGACTCTTTGGTAACCACAATAGGCGCACATAGCTTTCCAGTCTCTGACGTCTATCCGTTGGACTATAGCAAGTTCTGTGTAAGGGAAACATCTTCATGAGGAATGTCCCTTCTAACAGTGTCTTTCCAGTGGAGGAAAGAAGCTAGAACAAGGACGGAGCAGAGAGAATGTTACAGCCCGTTGATGAAGGAAAGGGTCATGCATTTAGGCCTCTATGATGCATACTGGAAGTTCAACACTTGGGATGTTCCACAGTGTCTACCACTTCTCAAAACACTTCCAATATAAGAGGGAACTGTTCTACAGCAAGTTCTCACAACAGGGAAGCGTCTGTGCTCAGTTGGAAAGTGTAGGCCGTGTCTGGGTAGCAGTCATGAAGTGTCTCATACAGACCCCTTAGAGGGGATGCGGAGGAAGGTATCTGCTCTGGGAACGTACTTCACGTGCTTACTCATTCGTAAAGGTGTTTCTCCTTTGAAGATGAAGATAGAAAAGGGAAAGACTACGGGCACATTAGGTACTGTGAGTAAAGGGCAGGCTATGGCGCTTAGCCTGACAAACACATATTGGATGTTCACCACCAGTGGTGATCCGCACTTAGTTTCTGCTTCTAAAACGCTTCCAACACTGAGAGGGATGTGTGCTTTAGGAGGGATTCACTGCAGTGTTAGGTCTTTTAAAGAAGGAAGCTTTTGGGACTGACTCTGTGGTAACCGCATTAGGCGCACATAGCTTTCCATTCAAAGACGTTTAACCATTGGACTATAGCAAATTCCGTTTAAGGGAAACTCCTTCATGCGGAATGTCATTTCTCACTTTGTCTTTCCAGTGGAGGAAAGAAGATAGAACAAGGACGGAGCACAGAGAATATTAAACCCTTGGTGAAGTAAAGGGTAAGGCATTTAGGCCTCTATGATGCATACTGGAAGTTCTACACCTGGGATGTTCCACAGCGTCTACCACCTCTCAAAACACTTCCAATATATGAGGGAACTGTGCTACAGTAAGTTCTCACGACAGGGGTGCGTCTGTACTCAGTTGGAAACTCTAGGACGTGTCGGGTTAGCAATCATGAAGTCTCTCCTACAGGCCCCTTAGAGGGGATGCAAAGGAAAGTATCTGCTCAGCGAACCTACTTCAGTTGCATGCTCATTTTTAACAACGTTTCTCCTTTGAGATATGGAGATAGAACAGGGACTGACTAGGGGCACATTAGGTACTGTGAGTAAAGGGCAGGCTATGGCGCTTAAGCCTACCAAACACATATTGGATGTTCACCACCAGTGGTGATCCGCACTTGGTTTCTACGTCTAAAACGCTTCCTACACTGAGAGGGAAGTGTGCTTTAGGAGGGATTCACTGCAGGGTTACGTCTGTAAAAGAAGGAAGCTTTTGGGACTGACTCTGTGGTAACCGCAATAGGCGCACATAGCTTTCCATTCACAGACGTCTAACCGTTAGACTATAGCATGTTCTGTTTAAGGGAAACTCCTTCAGGCGGAATGTAACTTCTCACAGTGTCTTTCCAGTGGAGAAAAGATGATAGAACAAGGACGGACAGAGAGAACGTTGCAAACCGTGAGTGAAGTAGAGGGTAAGGCACTTAGGCCTCTATGATGCATACTGGAATTACAACACCGGTGATGTTCCACAGTGTCTACCTCTTCTCTTAAACACTTCCAGTATATAAGGGAACTGTGCTACAGTAATTTTTCACGAAGGAGATGCATCTGTGCTCAGTTGAAAACTCTACAATGTGTCTGGGTAGCAATCATGAAGTGTCTCATACAGGCCCCTTGGAGGGGAGGCGTAGGAAGGTATCTGCTCAGGGAACCTACTTTAGGTCCGTACTCATTCATAACAGTGTTTCTCCTTTTGGAATGAAGATAGAACAGGGACGAACTAGGGGCACATTAGGTCCTTTGAGTAAAGGGCAGGCTATGGCGCTTAGCCTGACAAACACATATTGGATGTTCACCACCAGTGGTGATCCGCACTTAGTTTCTGCGTCTAAAACGCTTCCAACACTGAGAGGGAAGTGTGCTTTAGGAGGGATGCACTGCAGTGTTAGGTCTTTTAAAGAAGGAAGCTTTTGGGACTGACTCTGTGGTAACCGCATTAGGCGCACATAGCTTTCCATTCAAAGACGTCTAACCATTGGACTATAGCAAGTTCAGTTTAAGGGAAACTCCTTCATGCGGAATGTCATTTCTCACTTTGTCTTTCCAGTGGAGGAAAGAAGATAGAACAAGGACGGAGCACAGAGAATATTAAACCCTTTGGTGAAGTAAAGGGTAAGGCATTTAGGCCTCTATGATGCATACTGGAAGTTCTACACCTGGGATGTTCCACAGCGTCTACCACCTCTCAAAACACTTCCAATATATGAGGGAACTGTACTACAGTAAGTTCTCACGACAGGGATGCTTCTGTACTCAGTTGGAAACTCTAGGACGTGTCGGGTTAGCAATCACGAAGTCTCTCCTACAGGCCCCTTAGAGGGGATGCAAAGGAAAGTATCTGCTCAGCGAACCTACTTCAGTTGCATGCTCATTTTTAACAGCGTTTCTCCTTTGAGATATGGAGATAGAACAGGGACTGACTAGGGGCACATTAGGTACTGTGAGTAAAGGGCAGGCTATGGCGCTTAAGCCTACCAAACACATATTGGATGTTCACCACCAGTGGTGATTCGCACTTGGTTTCTGCGTCTAAAACGCTTCCTACACTGAGAGGGAAGTGTTCTTTAGGAGGGATTCACTGCAGTGTTACGTCTGTTAAAGAAGGAAGCTTTGGGGACTGACTCTGTGGTAACCGCAATAGGCGCACATAGCTTTCCATTCACAGACGTCTAACCGTTAGACTATAGCATGTTCTGTTTAAGGGAAACTCCTTCAGGCGGAATGTCACTTCTCACAGTGTCTTTCCAGTGGAGAAAAGATGATAGAACAAGGACGGACAGAGAGAACGTTGCAAACCGTGAGTGAAGTAGAGGGTAAGGCACTTAGGCCTCTATGATGCATACTGGAATTACAACACCGTTGATGTTCCACAGTGTCTACCTCTTCTCTTAAACACTTCCAATATATAAGGGAACTGTGCTACAGTAATTTTTCACGAAGGGGATGCATCTGTGCTCAGTTGAAAACTCTACAATGTGTCTGGGTAGCAATCATGAAGTGTCTCATACAGGCCCCTTGGAGGGGAGGCGTAGGAAGGTATCTGCTCAGGGAACCTACTTTAGGTGCGTACTCATTCATAACAGTGTTTCTCCTTTTGGAATGAAGATAGAACAGGGACGAACTAGGGGCACATTAGGTCCTTTGAGTAAAGGGCAAGCTATGGCGCTTAAGCCTGCCAAACACATATTGGAGGTTCACCACCAGTGGTGTTCCGCACTTAGTTTCTGCGTCTATAACGCTTCCAACACTGAGAGGGAAGTGTGCTTTAGGAGGGATTCACTGCAGTGTTACGTCTGTTAAAGAAGAAAGCTTTGGGGACAGACTCTTTGGTAACCACAATAGGCGCACATAGCTTTCCAGTCTCTGACGTCTATCCGTTGGACTATAGCAAGTTCTGTGTAAGGGAAACATCTTCATGAGGAATGTCCCTTCTAACAGTGTCTTTCCAGTGGAGGAAAGAAGCTAGAACAAGGACGGAGCAGAGAGAATGTTACAACCCGTTGGTGAAGGAAAGGGTCAGGCATTTAGGCCTCTATGATGCATACTGGAAGTTCAACACTTGGGATGTTCCACAGTGTCTACCACTTCTCAAAACACTTCCAATATTTGAGGGAACTGTTCTACAGCAAGTTCTCACAACAGGGAAGCGTCTGTGCTCAGTTGGAAAGTGTAGGCCGTGTCTGGGTAGCAGTCATGAAGTGTCTCATACAGACCCCTTAGAGGGGATGCGGAGGAAGGTATCTGCTCTGGGAACGTACTTCACGTGCTTACTCATTCGTAACAGTGTTTCTCCTTTGAAGATGAAGATAGAAAAAGGAAAAACTACGGGCACAGTAGGTACTGTGAGTAAAGGGCAGGCTATGGCGCTTAGCCTGACAAACACATATTGGATGTTCACCACCAGTGGTGATCCGCACTTAGTTTCTGCGTCTAAAACGCTTCCAACACTGAGAGGGAAGTGTGCTTTAGGAGGGATTCACTGCAGTGTTAGGTCTTTTAAAGAAGGAAGCTTTTGGGACTGACTCTGTGGTAACCGCATTAGGCGCACATAGCTTTCCATTCAAAGACGTTTAACCATTGGACTCTAGCAAATTCAGTTTAAGGGAAACTCCTTCATGCGGAATGTCATTTCTCACTTTGTCTTTCCAGTGGAGGAAAGAAGATAGAACAAGGACGGAGCACAGAGAATATTAAACCCTTTGGTGAAGTAAAGGGTAAGGCATTTAGGCCTCTATGATGCATACTGGAAGTTCTACACCTGGGATGTTCCACAGCGTCTACCACCACTCAAAACACTTCCAATATATGAGGGAACTGTGCTACAGTAAGTTCTCACGACAGGGGTGCGTCTGTACTCAGTTGGAAACTCTAGGACGTGTCGGGTTAGCAATCATGAAGTCTCTCCTACAGGCCCCTTAGAGGGGATGCAAAGGAAAGTATCTGCTCAGCGAACCTACTTCAGTTGCATGCTCATTTTTAACAGCGTTTCTCCTTTGAGATATGGAGATAGAACAGGGACTGACTAGGGGAACATTAGGTACTGTGAGTAAAGGGCAGGCTATGGCGCTTAAGCCTACCAAACACATATTGGATGTTCACCACCAGTGGTGATCCACACATGGTTTCTGCGTCTAAAACGCTTCCTACACTGAGAGGGAAGTGTGCTTTAGGAGGGATTCACTGCAGTGTTACGTCTGTTAAAGAAGGAAGCTTTGGGGACTGACTCTGTGGTGACCGCAATAGGCGCACATAGCTTTCCATTCACAGACGTCTAACCGTTAGACTATAGCATGTTCTGTTTAAGGGAAACTCCTTCAGGCGGAATGTCACTTCTCACAGTGTCTTTCCAGTGGAGGAAAGATGATAGAACAAGGACGGACAGAGAGAACGTTGCAAACCGTGAGTGAAGTAGAGGGTAAGGCACTTAGGCCTCTAGGATGCATACTGGAATTACAACACCGGTGATGTTCCACAGTGTCTACCTCTTCTCTTAAACACTTCCAGTATATAAGGGAACTGTGCTACAGTAATTTTTCACGAAGGGGATGCATCTGTGCTCAGTTGAAAACTCTACAATGTGTCTGGGTAGCAATCATGAAGTGTCTCATACAGGCCCCTTGGAGGGGAGGCGTAGGAAGGTATCTGCTCAGGGAACCTACTTTAGGTGCGTACTCATTCATAACAGTGTTTCTCCTTTTGGAATGAAGATAGAACAGGGACGAACTAGGGGCACATTAGGTCCTTTGAGTAAAGGGCAAGCTATGGCGCTTAAGCCTGCCAAACACATATTGGAGGTTCACCACCAGTGGTGTTCCGCACTTAGTTTCTGCGTCTATAACGCTTCCAACACTGAGAGGGAAGTGTGCTTTAGGAGGGATTCACTGCAGTGTTACGTCTGTTAAAGAAGAAAGCTTTGGGGACTGACTCTTTGGTAACCACAATAGGCGCACATAGCTTTCCAGTCTCTGACGTCTATCCGTTGGACTATAGCAAGTTCTGTGTAAGGGAAACATCTTCATGAGGAATGTCCCTTCTAACAGTGTCTTTCCAGTGGAGGAAAGAAGATAGAACAAGGACGGAGCAGAGAGAATGTTACAGCCCGTTGGTGAAGGAAAGGGTCATGCATTTAGGCCTCTATGATGCATACTGGAAGTTCAACACTTGGGATGTTCCACAGTGTCTACCACTTCTCAAAACACTTCCAATATAGGAGGGAACTGTTCTACAGCAAGTTCTCACAACAGGGAAGCGTCTGTGCTCAGTTGGAAAGTGTAGGACGTGTCTGGGTAGCAGTCATGAAGTGTCTCATACAGACCCCTTAGAGGGGATGTGGAGGAAGGTATCTGCTCTGGGAACGTACTTCACGTGCTTACTCATTCGTAACAGTGTTTCTCCTTTGAAGATGAAGACAGAAAAGGGAAAGACGACGGGCACCGTAGGTACTGTGAGTAAAGGGCAGGCTATGGCGCTTAGCCTGACAAACACATATTGGATGTTCACCACCAGTGGTGATCCGCACTTAGTTTCTGCGTCTAAAACGCTTCCAACACTGAGAGGGAAGTGTGCTTTAGGAGGGATTCACTGCAGTGTTAGGTCTTTTAAAGAAGGAAGCTTTTGGGACTGACTCTGTGGTAACCGCATTAGGCGCACATAGCTTTCCATTCAAAGACGTTTAACCATTGGACTATAGCAAATTCAGTTTAAGGGAAACTCCTTCATGCGGAAGGTCATTTCTCACTTTGTCTTTCCAGTGGAGGAAAGAAGATAGAACAAGGACGGAGCACAGAGAATATTAAACCCTTTGGTGAAGTAAAGGGTAAGGCATTTAGGCCTCTATGATGCATACTGGAAGTCTACACCTGGGATGTTCCACAGCGTCTACCACTTCTCAAAACACTTCCAATATATGAGGGAACTGTGCTACAGTAAGTTCTCACGACAGGGATGCGTCGGTACACAGTTGTGAACTCTAGGATGTGTCTGGATAGCAATCATGAAGTCTCTCCTACAGGCCCCTTAGAGGGGATGCAAAGGAAAGTATCTGCTCAGCGAACCTACTTCAGTTGCATACTCATTCATAACAGCGTTTCTCCTTTGAGATATGGAGATAGAACAGGGACTGACTAGGGGCACATTAGGTACTGTGAGTAAAGGGTAGGCTATGGCGCTTAAGCCTACCAAACACATATTGGAAGTTCACCAACAGTGGTGATCCGCACTTGGTTTCTGCGTCTAAAACGCTTCCTACACTGAGAGGGAAGTGTGCTTTAGGAGGGATTCACTGCAGTGTTACGTCTGTTAAAGAAGGAAGCTTTTGGTACTGACTCTGTGGTAACCGCAATAGGCGCACATAGCTTTCCATTCACAGACGTCTAACCGTTAGACTATAGCATGTTCTGTTTAAGGGAAACTCCTTCAGGCGGAATGTCACTTCTCACAGTGTCTTTCCAGTGGAGAAAAGATGATAGAACAAGGACGGACAGAGAGAACGTTGCAAACCGTGAGTGAAGTAGAGGGTAAGGCACTTAGGCCTCTATGATGCATACTGGAATTACAACACCGGTGATGTTCCACAGTGTCTACCTCTTCTCTTAAACACTTCCAGTATATAAGGGAACTGTGCTACAGTAATTTTTCACGAAGGGGATGCATCTGTGCTCAGTTGAAAACTCTACAATGTGTCTGGGTAGCAATCATGAAGTGTCTCATACAGGCCCCTTGGAGGGGAGGCGTAGGAAGGTATCTGCTCAGGGAACCTACTTTAGGTGCGTACTCATTCATAACAGTGTTTCTCCTTTTGGAATGAAGATAGAACAGGGACGAACTAGGGGCACATTAGGTCCTTTGAGTAAAGGGCAAGCTATGGCGCTTAAGCCTGCCAAACACATATTGGAGGTTCACCACCAGTGGTGTTCCGCACTTAGTTTCTGCGTCTATAACGCTTCCAACACTGAGAGGGAAGTGTGCTTTAGGAGGGATTCACTGCAGTGTTACGTCTGTTAAAGAAGAAAGCTTTGGGGACTGACTCTTTGGTAACCACAATACGCGCACATAGCTTTCCAGTCTCTGACGTCTATCCGTTGGACTATAGCAAGTTCTGTGTAAGGGAAACATCTTCATGAGGAATGTCCCTTCTAACAGTGTCTTTCCAGTGGAGGAAAGAAGATAGAACAAGGACGGAGCAGAGAGAATGTTACAACCCGTTGGTGAAGGAAAGGGTCAGGCATTTAGGCCTCTATGATGCATACTGGAAGTTCAACACGTGGGATGTTCCACAGTGTCTAACACTTCTCAAAACACTTCCAATATTTGAGGGAACTGTTCTACAGCAAGTTCTCACAACAGGGAAGCGTCTGTGCTCAGTTGGAAAGTGTAGGACGTGTCTGGGTAGCAGTCATGAAGTGTCTCATACAGACCCCTTAGAGGGGATGCGGAGGAAGGTATCTGCTCTGGGAACGTACTTCACGTGCTTACTCATTCGTAACAGTGTTTCTCCTTTGAAGATGAAGACAGAAAAGGGAAAGACTACGGGCACAGTAGGTACTGTGAGTAAAGGGCAGGCTATGGCGCTTAGCCTGACAAACACATATTGGATGTTCACCACCAGTGGTGATCCGCACTTAGTTTCTGCGTCTAAAACGCTTCCAACACTGAGAGGGAAGTTTGCTTTAGGAGGGATTCACTGCAGTGTTAGGTCTTTTAAAGAAGGAAGCTTTTGGGACTGACTCTGTGGTAACCGCATTAGGCGCACATAGCTTTCCATTCAAAGACGTTTAACCATTGGACTATAGCAAATTCAGTTTAAGGGAAACTCCTTCATGCGGAAGGTCATTTCTCACTTTGTCTTTCCAGTGGAGGAAAGAAGATAGAACAAGGACGGAGCACAGAGAATATTAAACCCTTTGGTGAAGTAAAGGGTAAGGCATTTAGGCCTCTATGATGCATACTGGAAGTTCAACACTTGGGATGTTCCACAGTGTCTAACACTTCTCAAAACACTTCCAATATTTGAGGGAACTGTTCTACAGCAAGTTCTCACAACAGGGAAGCGTCTGTGCTCAGTTGGAAAGTGTAGGACGTGTCTGGGTAGCAGTCATGAAGTGTCTCATACAGACCCCTTAGAGGGGATGCGGAGGAAGGTATCTGCTCTGGGAACGTACTTCACGTGCTTACTGATTCGTAACAGTGTTTCTCCTTTGAAGATGAAGATAGAAAAGGGAAAGACTACGGGCACAGTAGGTACTGTGAGTAAAGGGCAGGCTATGGCGCTTAGCCTGACAAACACATATTGGATGTTCACCACCAGTGGTGATCCGCACTTAGTTTCTGCGTCTAAAACGCTTCCAACACTGAGAGGGAAGTGTGCTTTAGGAGGGATTCACTGCAGTGTTACGTCTGTTAAAGAAGGAAGCTTTTGGGACTGACTCTGTGGTACCCGCATTAGGCGCACATAGCTTTCCATTCAAAGACGTTTAACCATTGGACTATAGCAAATTCAGTTTAAGGGAAACTCCTTCATGCGGAAGGTCATTTCTCACTTTGTCTTTCCAGTGGAGGAAAGAAGATAGAACAAGGACGGAGCACAGAGAATATTAAACCCTTTGGTGAAGTAAAGGGTAAGGCATTTAGGCCTCTATGATGCATACTGGAAGTTCTACACCTGGGATGTTCCACAGCGTCTACCACCTCTCAAAACACTTCCAATATATGAGGGAACGGTGCTACAGTAAGTTCTCACGACAGGGATGCGTCTGTACTCAGTTGGAAACTCTAGGACGTGTCGGGTTAGCAATCATGAAGTCTCTCCTACAGGCCCCTTAGAGGGGATGCAAAGGAAAGTATCTGTTCAGCGAACCTACTTCAGTTGCATGCTCATTTTTAACAGCGTTTCTCCTTTGAGATATGCAGATAGAACAGGGACTGACTAGGGGCACATTAGGTACTGTGAGTAAAGGGCAGGCTATGGCGCTTAAGCCTACCAAACACATATTGGATGTTCACCACCAGTGGTGATCCGCACTTGGTTTCTGCGTCTAAAACGCTTCCTACACTGAGAGGGAAGTGTGCTTTAGGAGGGATTCACTGCAGTGTTACGTCTGTTAAAGAAGGAAGCTTTGGGGACTGACTCTGTGGTAACCGCAATAGGCGCACATAGCTTTCCATTCACAGACGTCTAACCGTTAGACTATAGCATGTTCTGTTTAAGGGAAACTCCTTCAGGCGGAATGTCACTTCTCACAGTGTCTTTCCAGTGGAGGAAAGATGATAGAACAAGGACGGACAGAGAGAACGTTGCAAACCGTGAGTGAAGTACAGGGTAAGGCACTTAGGCCTCTATGATGCATACTGGAATTACAACACCGGTGATGTTCCACAGTGTCTACCTCTTCTCTTAAACACTTCCAATATATAAGGAACTGTGCTACAGTAATTTTTCACGAAGGGGATGCATCTGTGCTCAGTTGAAAACTCTACAATGTGTCTGGGTAGCAATCATGAAGTGTCTCATACAGGCCCCTTGGAGGGGAGGCGTAGGAAGGTATCTGCTCAGGGAACCTACTTTAGGTGCGTACTCATTCATAACAGTGTTTCTCCTTTTGGAATGAAGATAGAACAGGGACGAACTAGGGGCACATTAGGTCCTTTGAGTAAAGGGCAAGCTATGGCGCTTAAGCCTGCCAAACACATATTGGAGGTTCACCACCAGTGGTGTTCCGCACTTAGTTTCTGCGTCTATAACGCTTCCAACACTGAGAGGGAAGTGTGCTTTAGGAGGGATTCACTGCAGTGTTACGTCTGTTAAAGAAGAAAGCTTTGGGGACTGACTCTTTGGTAACCACAATAGGCGCACATAGCTTTCCAGTCTCTGACGTCTATCCGTTGGACTATAGCAAGTTCTGTGTAAGGGAAACATCTTCATGAGGAATGTCCCTTCTAACAGTGTCTTTCCAGTGGAGGAAAGAAGATAGAACAAGGACGGAGCAGAGAGAATGTTACAACCCATTGGTGAAGGAAAGGGTCAGGCATTTAGGCCTCTATGATGCATACTGGAAGTTCAACACGTGGGATGTTCCACAGTGTCTAACACTTCTCAAAACACTTCCAATATTTGAGGGAACTGTTCTACAGCAAGTTCTCACAACAGGGAAGCGTCTGTGCTCAGTTGGAAAGTGTAGGACGTGTCTGGGTAGCAGTCATGAAGTGTCTCATACAGACCCCTTAGAGGGGATGTGGAGGAAGGTATCTGCTCTGGGAACGTACTTCACGTGCTTACTCATTCGTAACAGTGTTTCTCCTTTGAAGATGAAGACAGAAAAGGGAAAGACGACGGGCACCGTAGGTACTGTGAGTAAAGGGCAGGCTATGGCGCTTAGCCTGACAAACACATATTGGATGTTCACCAACAGTGGTGATCCGCACTTAGTTTCTGCGTCTAAAACGCTTCCAACACTGAGAGGGAAGTGTGCTTTAGGAGGGATTCACTGCAGTGTTAGGTCTTTTAAAGAAGGAAGCTTTTGGGACTGACTCTGTGGTAACCGCATTAGGCGCACATAGCTTTCCATTCAAAGACGTTTAACCATTGGACTATAGCAAATTCAGTTTAAGGGAAACTCCTTCATGCGGAAGGTCATTTCTCACTTTGTCTTTCCAGTGGAGGAAAGAAGATAGAACAAGGACGGAGCACAGAGAATATTAAACCCTTTGGTGAAGTAAAGGGTAAGGCATTTAGGCCTCTATGATGCATACTGGAAGTCTACACCTGGGATGTTCCACAGCGTCTACCACTTCTCAAAACACTTCCAATATATGAGGGAACTGTGCTACAGTAAGTTCTCACGACAGGGATGCGTCGGTACACAGTTGTGAACTCTAGGATGTGTCTGGATAGCAATCATGAAGTCTCTCCTACAGGCCCCTTAGAGGGGATGCAAAGGAAAGTATCTGCTCAGCGAACCTACTTCAGTTGCATACTCATTCATAACAGCGTTTCTCCTTTGAGATATGGAGATAGAACAGGGACTGACTAGGGGCACATTAGGTACTGTGAGTAAAGGGTAGGCTATGGCGCTTAAGCCTACCAAACACATATTGGAAGTTCACCAACAGTGGTGATCCGCACTTGGTTTCTGCGTCTAAAACGCTTCCTACACTGAGAGGGAAGTGTGCTTTAGGAGGGATTCACTGCAGTGTTACGTCTGTTAAAGAAGGAAGCTTTTGGTACTGACTCTGTGGTAACCGCAATAGGCGCACATAGCTTTCCATTCACAGACGTCTAACCGTTAGACTATAGCATGTTCTGTTTAAGGGAAACTCCTTCAGGCGGAATGTCACTTCTCACAGTGTCTTTCCAGTGGAGAAAAGATGATAGAACAAGGACGGACAGAGAGAACGTTGCAAACCGTGAGTGAAGTAGAGGGTAAGGCACTTAGGCCTCTATGATTCATACTGGAATTACAACACCGGTGATGTTCCACAGTGTCTACCTCTTCTCTTAAACACTTCCAGTATATAAGGGAACTGTGCTACAGTAATTTTTCACGAAGGGGATGCATCTGTGCTCAGTTGAAAACTCTACAATGTGTCTGGGTAGCAATCATGAAGTGTCTCATACAGGCCCCTTGGAGGGGAGGCGTAGGAAGGTATCTGCTCAGGGAACCTACTTTAGGTGCGTACTCATTCATAACAGTGTTTCTCCTTTTGGAATGAAGATAGAACAGGGACGAACTAGGGGCACATTAGGTCCTTTGAGTAAAGGGCAAGCTATGGCGCTTAAGCCTGCCAAACACATATTGGAGGTTCACCACCAGTGGTGTTCCGCACTTAGTTTCTGCGTCTAAAACGCTTCCAACACTGAGAGGGAAGTGTGCTTTAGGAGGGATTCACTGCAGTGTTACGTCTGTTAAAGAAGAAAGCTTTGGGGACTGACTCTTTGGTAACCACAATAGGCGCACATAGCTTTCCAGTCTCTGACGTCTATCCGTTGGACTATAGCAAGTTCTGTGTAAGGGAAACATCTTCATGAGGAATGTCCCTTCTAACAGTGTCTTTCCAGTGGAGGAAAGAAGATAGAACAAGGACGGAGCAGAGAGAATGTTACAACCCGTTGGTGAAGGAAAGGGTCAGGCATTTAGGCCTCTATGATGCATACTGGAAGTTCAACACGTGGGATGTTCCACAGTGTCTACCACTTCTCAAAACACTTCCCATATAGGAGGGAACTGTTCTACAGCAAGTTCTCACAACAGGGAAGCGTCTGTGCTCAGTTGGAAAGTGTAGGACGTGTCTGGGTAGCAGTCATGAAGTGTCTCATACAGACCCCTTAGAGGGGATGCGGAGGAGGTATCTGCTCTGGGAACGTACTTCACGTGCTTACTCATTCGTAACAGTGTTTCTCCTTTGAAGATGAAGATAGAAAAGGGAAAGACTACGGGCACAGTAGGTACTGTGAGTAAAGGGCAGGCTATGGCGCTTAGCCTGACAAACACATATTGGATGTTCACCACCAGTGGTGATCCGCACTTAGTTTCTGCGTCTAAAACGCTTCCAACACTGAGAGGGAAGTGTGCTTTAGGAGGGATTCACTGCAGTGTTAGGTCTTTTAAAGAAGGAAGCTTTTGGGACTGAGTCTGTGGTAACTGCATTAGGCGCACATAGCTTTCCATTCAAAGACGTTTAACCATTGGACTATAGCAAATTCAGTTTAAGGGAAACTCCTTCATGCGGAAGGTCATTTCTCACTTTGTCTTTCCAGTGGAGGAAAGAAGATAGAACAAGGACGGAGCAGAGAGAATGTTACAACCCGTTGGTGAAGGAAAGGGTCAGGCATTTAGGCCTCTATGATGCATACTGGAAGTTCAACACTTGGGATGTTCCACAGTGTCTACCACTTCTCAAAACACTTCCAATATTTGAGGGAACTGTTCTACAGCAAGTTCTCACAACAGGGAAGCGTCTGTGCTCAGTTGGAAAGTGTAGGACGTGTCTGGGTAGCAATCATGAAGTGTCCCATACAGACCCCTTAGAGGGGATGCTGAGGAAGGTATCTGCTCTGAGAACCTACTTCAGGTACGTACTCATTCATAACAGTGTTTCTCCTTTGAAGATGAAGATAGAACAGGGAAGACTACGGGCACAAAGGTACTGTGATTAAAGGGCAGGCATTGGCGCTTAGCCTGACAAACACTTATTGGATGTTCACCACCAGTGGTGATCCGCACTTAGTTTCTGCGTCTAAAACGCTTCCAACACTGAGAGGGAAGTGTGCTTTAGGAGGGATTCACTGCAGTGTTACGTCTGTTAAAGAAGGAAGCTTTTGGGACTGACTCTGTGGTACCCGCATTAGGCGCACATAGCTTTCCATTCAAAGACGTTTAACCATTGGACTATAGCAAATTCAGTTTAAGGGAAACTCCTTCATGCGGAAGGTCATTTCTCACTTTGTCTTTCCAGTGGAGGAAAGAAGATAGAACAAGGACGGAGCACAGAGAATATTAAACCCTTTGGTGAAGTAAAGGGTAAGGCATTTAGGCCTCTATGATGCATACTGGAAGTTCTACACCTGGGATGTTCCACAGCGTCTACCACCTCTCAAAACACTTCCAATATATGAGGGAACTGTGCTACTGTAAGTTCTCACGACAGGGATGCGTCTGTACTCAGTTGTGAACTATAGGATGTGTCTGGATAGCAATCATGAAGTCTCTCCTACAGGCCCTTTAGAGGGGATGCAAAGGAAAGTATCTGCTCAGCGAACCTACTTCAGTTGCATACTCATTCATAACAGCGTTTCTCCTTTGAGATATGGAGATAGAACAGGGACTGACTAGGGGCACATTAGGAACTGTGAGTAAAGGGCAGGCTATGGCGCTTAAGCCTACCAAACACATATTGGATGTTCACCACCAGTGGTGATCCGCACTTGGTTTCTGCGTCTAAAACGCTTCCTACGCTGAGAGGGAAGTGTGCTTTAGGAGGGATTCACTGCAGTGTTAGGTCTTTTAAAGAAGGAAGCTTTTGGGACTGACTCTGTGGTAACCGCATTAGGCGCATATAGCTTTCCATTCAAAGACGTTTAACCATTGGACTATAGCAAATTCAGTTTAAGGGAAACTCCTTCATGCGGAAGGTCATTTCTCACTTTGTCTTTCCAGTGGAGGAAAGAAGATAGAACAAGGACGGAGCACAGAGAATATTAAACCCTTTGGTGAAGTAAAGGGTAAGGCATTTAGGCCTCTATGATGCATACTGGAAGTTTTACACCTGGGATGTTCCACAGCGTCTACCACCTCTCAAAACACTTCCAATATATGAGGGAACTGTGCTACAGTAAGTTCTCACGACAGGGATGCGTCTGTACGCAGTTGTGAACTCTCGGATGTGTCTGGTTAGCAATCATGAAGTCTCTCCTACAGGCCCCTTAGAGGGGATGCAAAGGAAAGTATCTGCTCAGCGAACCTACTTCAGTTGCATACTCATTCATAAGAGCGTTTCTCCTTTGAGATATGCAGATAGAACAGGGACTGACTAGGGGCACATTAGGTACTGTGAGTAAAGGGCAGGCTATGGCGCTTAAGCCTACCAAACACATATTGGATGTTCACCACCAGTGGTGATCCGCACTTGGTTTCTGCGTCTAAAACGCTTCCTACACTGAGAGGGAAGTGTGCTTTAGGAGGGATTCACTGCAGTGTTACGTCTGTTAAAGAAGGAAGCTTTGGGGACTGACTCTGTGGTAACCGCAATAGGCGCACATAGCTTTCCATTCACAGACGTCTAACCGTTAGACTATAGCATGTTCTGTTTAAGGGAAACTCCTTCAGGCGGAATGTCACTTCTCACAGTTTCTTTCCAGTGGAGGAAAGATGATAGAACAAGGACGGACAGAGAGAACGTTGCAAACCGTGAGTGAAGTACAGGGTAAGGCACTTAGGCCTCTATGATGCATACTGGAATTACAACACCGGTGATGTTCCACAGTGTCTACCTCTTCTCTTAAACACTTCCAATATATAAGGAACTGTGCTACAGTAATTTTTCACGAAGGGGATGCATCTGTGCTCAGTTGAAAACTCTACAATGTGTCTGGGTAGCAATCATGAAGTGTCTCATACAGGCCCCTTGGAGGGGAGGCGTAGGAAGGTATCTGCTCAGGGAACCTACTTTAGGTGCGTACTCATTCATAACAGTGTTTCTCCTTTTGGAATGAAGATAGAACAGGGACGAACTAGGGGCACATTAGGTCCTTTGAGTAAAGGGCAAGCTATGGCGCTTAAGCCTGCCAAACACATATTGGAGGTTCACCACCAGTGGTGTTCCGCACTTAGTTTCTGCGTCTATAACGCTTCCAACACTGAGAGGGAAGTGTGCTTTAGGAGGGATTCACTGCAGTGTTACGTCTGTTAAAGAAGAAAGCTTTGGGGACTGACTCTTTGGTAACCACAATAGGCGCACATAGCTTTCCAGTCTCTGACGTCTATCCGTTGGACTATAGCAAGTTCTGTGTAAGGGAAACATCTTCATGAGGAATGTCCCTTCTAACAGTGTCTTTCCAGTGGAGGAAAGAAGATAGAACAAGGACGGAGCAGAGAGAATGTTACAACCCGTTGGTGAAGGAAGGGTCAGGCATTTAGGCCTCTATGATGCATACTGGAAGTTCAACACTTGGGATGTTCCACAGTGTCTACCACTTCTCAAAACACTTCCAATATTTGAGGGAACTGTTCTACAGCAAGTTCTCACAACAGGGAAGCGTCTGTGCTCAGTTGGAAAGTGTAGGACGTGTCTGGGTAGCAGTCATGAAGTGTCTCATACAGACCCCTTAGAGGGGATGCGGAGGAAGGTATCTGCTCTGGGAACGTACTTCACGTGCTTACTCATTCGTAACAGTGTTTCTCCTTTGAAGATGAAGACAGAAAAGGGAAAGAATACGGGCACAGTAGGTACTGTGAGTAAAGGGCAGGCTATGGCGCTTAGCCTGACAAACACATATTGGATGTTCACCACCAGTGGTGATCCGCACTTAGTTTCTGCGTCTAAAACGCTTCCAACACTGAGAGGGAAGTGTGCTTTAGGAGGGATGCACTGCAGTGTTAGGTCTTTTAAAGAAGGAAGCTTTTGGGACTGACTCTGTGGTAACCGCAATAGGCGCACATAGCTTTCCATTCACAGACGTCTAACCGTTAGACTATAGCATGTTCTGTTTAAGGGAAACTCCTTCAGGCGGAATGTCACTTCTCACAGTGTCTTTCCAGTGGAGGAAAGATGATAGAACAAGGACGGACAGAGAGAACGTTGCAAACCGTGAGTGAAGTACAGGGTAAGGCACTTAGGCCTCTAGGATGCATACTGGAATTACAACACCGGTGATGTTCCACAGTGTCTACCTCTTCTCTTAAACACTTCCAATATATAAGGGAACTGTGCTACAGTAATTTTTCACGAAGGGGATGCATCTGTGCTCAGTTGAAAACTCTACAATGTGTCTGGGTAGCAATCATGAAGTGTCTCATACAGGCCCCTTGGAGGGGAGGCGTAGGAAGGTATCTGCTCAGGGAACCTACTTTAGGTGCGTACTCATTCATAACAGTGTTTCTCCTTTTGGAATGAAGATAGAACAGGGACGAACTAGGGGCACATTAGGTCCTTTGAGTAAAGGGCAAGCTATGGCGCTTAAGCCTGCCAAACACATATTGGAGGTTCACCACCAGTGGTGTTCCGCACTTAGTTTCTGCGTCTATAACGCTTCCAACACTGAGAGGGAAGTGTGCTTTAGGAGGGATTCACTGCAGTGTTACGTCTGTTAAAGAAGAAAGCTTTGGGGACTGACTCTTTGGTAACCACAATAGGCGCACATAGCTTTCCAGTCTCTGACGTCTATCCGTTGGACTATAGCAAGTTCTGTGTAAGGGAAACATCTTCATGAGGAATGTCCCTTCTAACAGTGTCTTTCCAGTGGAGGAAAGAAGATAGAACAAGGACGGAGCAGAGAGAATGTTACAACCCGTTGGTGAAGGAAAGGGTCAGGCATTTAGGCCTCTATGATGCATACTGGAAGTTCAACACTTGGGATGTTCCACAGTGTCTACCACTTCTCAAAACACTTCCAATATTTGAGGGAACTGTTCTACAGCAAGTTCTCACAACAGGGAAGCGTCTGTGCTCAGTTGGAAAGTGTAGGACGTGTCTGGGTAGCAATCATGAAGTGTCTCATACAGACCCCTTAGAGGGGATGCGGAGGAAGGTATCTGCGCTGGGAACGTACTTCACGTGCTTACTCATTCGTAACAGTGTTTCTCCTTTGAAGATGAAGATAGAAAAGGGAAAGACTACGGGCACATTAGGTACTGTGAGTAAAGGGCAGGCTATGGCGCTTAGCCTGACAAACACATATTGGATGTTCACCACCAGTGGTGATCCGCACTTAATTTCTGCGTCTAAAACGCTTCCAACACTGAGAGGGAAGTGTGCTTTAGGAGGGATTCACTGCAGTGTTACGTCTGTTAAAGAAGGAAGCTTTTGGGACTGACTCTGTGGTAACCGCATTAGGCGCACATAGCTTTCCATTCAAAGACGTCTAACCATTGGACTATAGCAAGTTCAGTTTAAGGGAAACTCCTTCATGCGGAATGTCATTTCTCACATTGTCTTTCCAGTGGAGGAAAGAAGATAGAACAAGGACGGAGCACAGAGAATGTTAAACCCTTTGGTGAAGTAAAGGGTAAGGCATTTAGGCCTCTATGATGCATACTGGAAGTTTTACACCTGGGATGTTCCACAGAGTCTACCACCTCTCAAAACACTTCCAATATATGAGGGAACTGTGCTACAGTAAGTTCTCACGACAGGGATGCGTCTGTACGCAGTTGTGAACTCTCGGATGTGTCTGGTTAGCAATCATGAAGTCTCTCCTACAGGCCCCTTAGAGGGGATGCAAAGGAAAGTATCTGCTCAGCGAACCTACTTCAGTTGCATACTCATTCATAAGAGCGTTTCTCCTTTGAGATATGGAGATAGAACAGGGACAGACTAGGGGCACATTAGGTACTGTGAGTAAAGGGCAGGCTATGGCGCTTAAGCCTACCAAACATATATTGGAAGTTCACCACCAGTGGTGATCCGCACTTGGTTTCTGCGTCTAAAACGCTTCCTACACTGAGAGGGAAGTGTGCTTTAGGAGGGATTCACTGCAGTGTTACGTCTGTTAAAGAAGGAAGCTTTTGGTACTGACTCTGTGGTAACCGCAATAGGCGCACATAGCTTTCCATTCACAGACGTCTAACCGTTAGACTATAGCATGTTCTGTTTAAGGGAAACTCCTTCAGGCGGAATGTCACTTCTCACAGTGTCTTTCCAGTGGAGAAAAGATGATAGAACAAGGACGGACAGAGAGAACGTTGCAAACCGTGAGTGAAGTAGAGGGTAAGGCACTTAGGCCTCTATGATGCATACTGGAATTACAACACCGGTGATGTTCCACAGTGTCTACCTCTTCTCTTAAACACTTCCAGTATATAAGGGAACTGTGCTACAGTAATTTTTCACGAAGGGGATGCATCTGTGCTCAGTTGAAAACTCTACAATGTGTCTGGGTAGCAATCATGAAGTGTCTCATACAGGCCCCTTGGAGGGGAGGCGTAGGAAGGTATCTGCTCAGGGAACCTACTTCAGGTGCGTACTCATTCATAACAGTGTTTCTCCTTTTGGAATGAAGATAGAACAGGGACGAACTAGGGGCACATTAGGTCCTTTGAGTAAAGGGCAAGCTATGGCGCTTAAGCCTGCCAAACACATATTGGAGGTTCACCACCAGTGGTGTTCCGCACTTAGTTTCTGCATCTATAACGCTTCCAACACTGAGAGGGAAGTGTGCTTTAGGAGGGATTCACTGCAGTGTTACGTCTGTTAAAGAAGAAAGCTTTGGGGACTGACTCTTTGGTAACCACAATAGGCGCACATAGCTTTCCAGTCTCTGACGTCTATCCGTTGGACTATAGCAAGTTCTGTGTAAGGGAAACATCTTCATGAGGAATGTCCCTTCTAACAGTGTCTTTCCAGTGGAGGAAAGAAGATAGAACAAGGACGGAGCAGAGAGAATGTTACAACCCGTTGGTGAAGGAAAGGGTCAGGCATTTAGGCCTCTATGATGCATACTGGAAGTTCAACACGTGGGATGTTCCACAGTGTCTAACACTTCTCAAAACACTTCCAATATTTGAGGGAACTGTTCTACAGCAAGTTCTCACAACAGGGAAGCGTCTGTGCTCAGTTGGAAAGTGTAGGACGTGTCTGGGTAGCAGTCATGAAGTGTCTCATACAGACCCCTTAGGGGGGATGCGGAGGAAGGTATCTGCTCTGGGAACGTACTTCACGTGCTTACTCATTCGTAACAATGTTTCTCCTTTGAAGATGAAGACAGAAAAGGGAAAGACTACGGGCACAGTAGGTACTGTGAGTAAAGGGCAGGCTATGGCGCTTAGCCTGACAAACACATATTGGATGTTCACCACCAGTGGTGATCCGCACTTAGTTTCTGCGTCTAAAACGCTTCCAACACTGAGAGGGAAGTTTGCTTTAGGAGGGATTCACTGCAGTGTTATGTCTTTTAAAGAAGGAAGCTTTTGGGACTGACTCTGTGGTAACCGCATTAGGCGCACATAGCTTTCCATTCAAAGACGTTTAACCATTGGACTATAGCAAATTCAGTTTAAGGGAAACTCCTTCATGCGGAAGGTCATTTCTCACTTTGTCTTTCCAGTGGAGGAAAGAAGATAGAACAAGGACGGAGCACAGAGAATATTAAACCCTTTGGTGAAGTAAAGGGTAAGGCATTTAGGCCTCTATGATGCATACTGGAAGTTCAACACTTGGGATGTTCCACAGTGTCTAACACTTCTCAAAACACTTCCAATATTTGAGGGAACTGTTCTACAGCAAGTTCTCACAACAGGGAAGCGTCTGTGCTCAGTTGGAAAGTGTAGGACGTGTCTGGGTAGCAGTCATGAAGTGTCTCATACAGACCCCTTAGAGGGGATGCGGAGGAAGGTATCTGCTCTGGGAACGTACTTCACGTGCTTACTGATTCGTAACAGTGTTTCTCCTTTGAAGATGAAGATAGAAAAGGGAAAGACTACGGGCACAGTAGGTACTGTGAGTAAAGGGCAGGCTATGGCGCTTAGCCTGACAAACACATATTGGATGTTCACCACCAGTGGTGATCCGCACTTAGTTTCTGCGTCTAAAACGCTTCCAACACTGAGAGGGAAGTGTGCTTTAGGAGGGATTCACTGCAGTGTTACGTCTGTTAAAGAAGGAAGCTTTTGGGACTGACTCTGTGGTACCCGCATTAGGCGCACATAGCTTTCCATTCAAAGACGTTTAACCATTGGACTATAGCAAATTCAGTTTAAGGGAAACTCCTTCATGCGGAAGGTCATTTCTCACTTTGTCTTTCCAGTGGAGGAAAGAAGATAGAACAAGGACGGAGCACAGAGAATATTAAACCCTTTGGTGAAGTAAAGGGTAAGGCATTTAGGCCTCTATGATGCATACTGGAAGTTCTACACCTGGGATGTTCCACAGCGTCTACCACCTCTCAAAACACTTCCAATATATGAGGGAACGGTGCTACAGTAAGTTCTCACGACAGGGATGCGTCTGTACTCAGTTGGAAACTCTAGGACGTGTCGGGTTAGCAATCATGAAGTCTCTCCTACAGGCCCCTTAGAGGGGATGCAAAGGAAAGTATCTGTTCAGCGAACCTACTTCAGTTGCATGCTCATTTTTAACAGCGTTTCTCCTTTGAGATATGCAGATAGAACAGGGACTGACTAGGGGCACATTAGGTACTGTGAGTAAAGGGCAGGCTATGGCGCTTAAGCCTACCAAACACATATTGGATGTTCACCACCAGTGGTGATCCGCACTTGGTTTCTGCGTCTAAAACGCTTCCTACACTGAGAGGGAAGTGTGCTTTAGGAGGGATTCACTGCAGTGTTACGTCTGTTAAAGAAGGAAGCTTTGGGGACTGACTCTGTGGTAACCGCAATAGGCGCACATAGCTTTCCATTCACAGACGTCTAACCGTTAGACTATAGCATGTTCTGTTTAAGGGAAACTCCTTCAGGCGGAATGTCACTTCTCACAGTGTCTTTCCAGTGGAGGAAAGATGATAGAACAAGGACGGACAGAGAGAACGTTGCAAACCGTGAGTGAAGTAGAGGGTAAGGCACTTAGGCCTCTAGGATGCATACTGGAATTACAACACCGGTGATGTTCCACAGTGTCTACCTCTTCTCTTAAACACTTCCAGTATATAAGGGAACTGTGCTACAGTAATTTTTCACGAAGGGGATGCATCTGTGCTCAGTTGAAAACTCTACAATGTGTCTGGGTAGCAATCATGAAGTGTCTCATACAGGCCCCTTGGAGGGGAGGCGTAGGAAGGTATCTGCTCAGGGAACCTACTTTAGGTGCGTACTCATTCATAACAGTGTTTCTCCTTTTGGAATGAAGATAGAACAGGGACGAACTAGGGGCACATTAGGTCCTTTGAGTAAAGGGCAAGCTATGGCGCTTAAGCCTGCCAAACACATATTGGAGGTTCACCACCAGTGGTGTTCCGCACTTAGTTTCTGCGTCTATAACGCTTCCAACACTGAGAGGGAAGTGTGCTTTAGGAGGGATTCACTGCAGTGTTACGTCTGTTAAAGAAGAAAGCTTTGGGGACTGACTCTTTGGTAACCACAATAGGCGCACATAGCTTTCCAGTCTCTGACGTCTATCCGTTGGACTATAGCAAGTTCTGTGTAAGGGAAACATCTTCATGAGGAATGTCCCTTCTAACAGTGTCTTTCCAGTGGAGGAAAGAAGATAGAACAAGGACGGAGCAGAGAGAATGTTACAGCCCGTTGGTGAAGGAAAGGGTCATGCATTTAGGCCTCTATGATGCATACTGGAAGTTCAACACTTGGGATGTTCCACAGTGTCTACCACTTCTCAAAACACTTCCAATATAGGAGGGAACTGTTCTACAGCAAGTTCTCACAACAGGGAAGCGTCTGTGCTCAGTTGGAAAGTGTAGGACGTGTCTGGGTAGCAGTCATGAAGTGTCTCATACAGACCCCTTAGAGGGGATGCGGAGGAAGGTATCTGCTCTGGGAACCTACTTCAGGTACGTACTCATTCATAACAGTGTTTCTCCTTTGAAGATGAAGATAGAACAGGGAAGGACTACAGGCACATTAGGTACTGTGAGTAAAGGGCAGGCTAAGGGTCTTAGCCTGACAAACACATATTGGATGTTCACCACCAGTGGTGATCCGCACTTAGTTTCTGCGTCTAAAACGCTTCCAACACTGAGAGGGATGTGTGCTTTAGGAGGGATTCACTGCAGTGTTAGGTCTTTTAAAGAAGGAAGCTTTTGGGACTGACTCTGTGGTAACCGCATTAGGCGCACATAGCTTTCCATTCAAAGACGTCTAACCATTGGACTATAGCAAATTCAATTTAAGGGAAACTCCTTCATGCGGAATGTCATTTCTCAATTTGTCTTTCCAGTGAAGGAAAGAAGATAGAACAAGGACGGAGCACAGAGAATATTAAACCCTTTGGTGAAGTAAAGGGTAAGGCATTTAGGCCTCTATGATGCATACTGGAAGTTCTACACCTGGGATGTTCCACAGCGTCTACCACCTCTCAAAACACTTCCAATATATGAGGGAACTGTGCTACAGTAAGTTCTCACGACAGGGATGCGTCTGTACTCAGTTGTGAACTCTAGGATGTGTCTGGTTAGCAATCATGAAGTCTCTCCTACAGGCCCCTTAGAGGGGATGCAAAGGAAAGTATCTGCTCAGCGAACCTACTTCAGTTGCATACTCATTCATAAGAGCGTTTCTCCTTTGAGATATGGAGATAGAACAGGGACTGACTAGGGGCACATTAGGTACTGTGAGTAAAGGGCAGGCTATGGCGCTTGAGCCTACCAAACACATATTGGATGTTCACCACCAGTGGTGATCCGCACTTGGTTTCTGCGTCTAAAACGCTTCCTACACTGAGAGGGAAGTGTGCTTTAGGAGGGATTCGCTGCAGTGTTACGTCTGTTAAAGAAGGAAGCTTTGGGGACTGACTCTGTGGTAACCGCAATAGGCGCACATAGCTTTCCATTCACAGACGTCTAACCGTTAGACTATAGCATGTTCTGTTTAAGGGAAACTCCTTCAGGCGGAATGTCACTTCTCACAGTGTCTTTCCAGTGGAGGAAAGATGATAGAACAAGGACGGACAGAGAGAACGTTGCAAACCGTGAGTGAAGTAGAGGGTAAGGCACTTAGGCCTCTAGGATGCATACTGGAATTACAACACCGGTGATGTTCCACAGTGTCTACCTCTTCTCTTAAACACTTCCAGTATATAAGGGAACTGTGCTACAGTAATTTTTCAGGAAGGGGATGCATCTGTGCTCAGTTGAAAACTCTACAATGTGTCTGGGTAGCAATCATGAAGTGTCTCATACAGGCCCCTTGGAGGGGAGGCGTAGGAAGGTATCTGCTCAGGGAACCTACTTTAGGTGCGTACTCATTCATAACAGTGTTTCTCCTTTTGGAATGAAGATAGAACAGGGACGAACTAGGGGCACATTAGGTCCTTTGAGTAAAGGGCAAGCTATGGCGCTTAAGCCTGCCAAACACATATTGGAGGTTCACCACCAGTGGTGTTCCGCACTTAGTTTCTGCGTCTATAACGCTTCCAACACTGAGAGGGACGTGTGCTTTAGGAGGGATTCACTGCAGTGTTACGTCTGTTAAAGAAGAAAGCTTTGGGGACTGACTCTTTGGTAACCACAATAGGCGCACATAGCTTTCCAGTCTCTGACGTCTATCCGTTGGACTATAGCAAGTTCTGTGTAAGGGAAACATCTTCATGAGGAATGTCCCTTCTAACAGTGTCTTTCCAGTGGAGGAAAGAAGCTAGAACAAGGACGGAGCAGAGAGAATGTTACAGCCCGTTGATGAAGGAAAGGGTCATGCATTTAGGCCTCTATGATGCATACTGGAAGTTCAACACTTGGGATGTTCCACAGTGTCTACCACTTCTCAAAACACTTCCAATATAAGAGGGAACTGTTCTACAGCAAGTTCTCACAACAGGGAAGCGTCTGTGCTCAGTTGGAAAGTGTAGGCCGTGTCTGGGTAGCAGTCATGAAGTGTCTCATACAGACCCCTTAGAGGGGATGCGGAGGAAGGTATCTGCTCTGGGAACGTACTTCACGTGCTTACTCATTCGTAAAGGTGTTTCTCCTTTGAAGATGAAGATAGAAAAGGGAAAGACTACGGGCACATTAGGTACTGTGAGTAAAGGGCAGGCTATGGCGCTTAGCCTGACAAACACATATTGGATGTTCACCACCAGTGGTGATCCGCACTTAGTTTCTGCTTCTAAAACGCTTCCAACACTGAGAGGGATGTGTGCTTTAGGAGGGATTCACTGCAGTGTTAGGTCTTTTAAAGAAGGAAGCTTTTGGGACTGACTCTGTGGTAACCGCATTAGGCGCACATAGCTTTCCATTCAAAGACGTTTAACCATTGGACTATAGCAAATTCCGTTTAAGGGAAACTCCTTCATGCGGAATGTCATTTCTCACTTTGTCTTTCCAGTGGAGGAAAGAAGATAGAACAAGGACGGAGCACAGAGAATATTAAACCCTTGGTGAAGTAAAGGGTAAGGCATTTAGGCCTCTATGATGCATACTGGAAGTTCTACACCTGGGATGTTCCACAGCGTCTACCACCTCTCAAAACACTTCCAATATATGAGGGAACTGTGCTACAGTAAGTTCTCACGACAGGGGTGCGTCTGTACTCAGTTGGAAACTCTAGGACGTGTCGGGTTAGCAATCATGAAGTCTCTCCTACAGGCCCCTTAGAGGGGATGCAAAGGAAAGTATCTGCTCAGCGAACCTACTTCAGTTGCATGCTCATTTTTAACAACGTTTCTCCTTTGAGATATGGAGATAGAACAGGGACTGACTAGGGGCACATTAGGTACTGTGAGTAAAGGGCAGGCTATGGCGCTTAAGCCTACCAAACACATATTGGATGTTCACCACCAGTGGTGATCCGCACTTGGTTTCTACGTCTAAAACGCTTCCTACACTGAGAGGGAAGTGTGCTTTAGGAGGGATTCACTGCAGTGTTACGTCTGTAAAAGAAGGAAGCTTTTGGGACTGACTCTGTGGTAACCGCAATAGGCGCACATAGCTTTCCATTCACAGACGTCTAACCGTTAGACTATAGCATGTTCTGTTTAAGGGAAACTCCTTCAGGCGGAATGTAACTTCTCACAGTGTCTTTCCAGTGGAGAAAAGATGATAGAACAAGGACGGACAGAGAGAACGTTGCAAACCGTGAGTGAAGTAGAGGGTAAGGCACTTAGGCCTCTATGATGCATACTGGAATTACAACACCGGTGATGTTCCACAGTGTCTACCTCTTCTCTTAAACACTTCCAGTATATAAGGGAACTGTGCTACAGTAATTTTTCACGAAGGAGATGCATCTGTGCTCAGTTGAAAACTCTACAATGTGTCTGGGTAGCAATCATGAAGTGTCTCATACAGGCCCCTTGGAGGGGAGGCGTAGGAAGGTATCTGCTCAGGGAACCTACTTTAGGTCCGTACTCATTCATAACAGTGTTTCTCCTTTTGGAATGAAGATAGAACAGGGACGAACTAGGGGCACATTAGGTCCTTTGAGTAAAGGGCAGGCTATGGCGCTTAGCCTGACAAACACATATTGGATGTTCACCACCAGTGGTGATCCGCACTTAGTTTCTGCGTCTAAAACGCTTCCAACACTGAGAGGGAAGTGTGCTTTAGGAGGGATGCACTGCAGTGTTAGGTCTTTTAAAGAAGGAAGCTTTTGGGACTGACTCTGTGGTAACCGCATTAGGCGCACATAGCTTTCCATTCAAAAACGTCTAACCATTGGACTATAGCAAGTTCAGTTTAAGGGAAACTCCTTCATGCGGAATGTCATTTCTCACTTTGTCTTTCCAGTGGAGGAAAGAAGATAGAACAAGGACGGAGCACAGAGAATATTAAACCCTTTGGTGAAGTAAAGGGTAAGGCATTTAGGCCTCTATGATGCATACTGGAAGTTCTACACCTGGGATGTTCCACAGCGTCTACCACCTCTCAAAACACTTCCAATATATGAGGGAACTGTACTACAGTAAGTTCTCACGACAGGGATGCTTCTGTACTCAGTTGGAAACTCTAGGACGTGTCGGGTTAGCAATCACGAAGTCTCTCCTACAGGCCCCTTAGAGGGGATGCAAAGGAAAGTATCTGCTCAGCGAACCTACTTCAGTTGCATGCTCATTTTTAACAGCGTTTCTCCTTTGAGATATGGAGATAGAACAGGGACTGACTAGGGGCACATTAGGTACTGTGAGTAAAGGGCAGGCTATGGCGCTTAAGCCTACCAAACACATATTGGATGTTCACCACCAGTGGTGATTCGCACTTGGTTTCTGCGTCTAAAACGCTTCCTACACTGAGAGGGAAGTGTTCTTTAGGAGGGATTCACTGCAGTGTTACGTCTGTTAAAGAAGGAAGCTTTGGGGACTGACTCTGTGGTAACCGCAATAGGCGCACATAGCTTTCCATTCACAGACGTCTAACCGTTAGACTATAGCATGTTCTGTTTAAGGGAAACTCCTTCAGGCGGAATGTCACTTCTCACAGTGTCTTTCCAGTGGAGAAAAGATGATAGAACAAGGACGGACAGAGAGAACGTTGCAAACCGTGAGTGAAGTAGAGGGTAAGGCACTTAGGCCTCTATGATGCATACTGGAATTACAACACCGTTGATGTTCCATAGTGTCTACCTCTTCTCTTAAACACTTCCAATATATAAGGGAACTGTGCTACAGTAATTTTTCACGAAGGGGATGCATCTGTGCTCAGTTGAAAACTCTACAATGTGTCTGGGTAGCAATCATGAAGTGTCTCATACAGGCCCCTTGGAGGGGAGGCGTAGGAAGGTATCTGCTCAGGGAACCTACTTTAGGTGCGTACTCATTCATAACAGTGTTTCTCCTTTTGGAATGAAGATAGAACAGGGACGAACTAGGGGCACATTAGGTCCTTTGAGTAAAGGGCAAGCTATGGCGCTTAAGCCTGCCAAACACATATTGGAGGTTCACCACCAGTGGTGTTCCGCACTTAGTTTCTGCGTCTATAACGCTTCCAACACTGAGAGGGAAGTGTGCTTTAGGAGGGATTCACTGCAGTGTTACGTCTGTTAAAGAAGAAAGCTTTGGGGACAGACTCTTTGGTAACCACAATAGGCGCACATAGCTTTCCAGTCTCTGACGTCTATCCGTTGGACTATAGCAAGTTCTGTGTAAGGGAAACATCTTCATGAGGAATGTCCCTTCTAACAGTGTCTTTCCAGTGGAGGAAAGAAGCTAGAACAAGGACGGAGCAGAGAGAATGTTACAACCCGTTGGTGAAGGAAAGGGTCAGGCATTTAGGCCTCTATGATGCATACTGGAAGTTCAACACTTGGGATGTTCCACAGTGTCTACCACTTCTCAAAACACTTCCAATATTTGAGGGAACTGTTCTACAGCAAGTTCTCACAACAGGGAAGCGTCTGTGCTCAGTTGGAAAGTGTAGGCCGTGTCTGGGTAGCAGTCATGAAGTGTCTCATACAGACCCCTTAGAGGGGATGCGGAGGAAGGTATCTGCTCTGGGAACGTACTTCACGTGCTTACTCATTCGTAACAGTGTTTCTCCTTTGAAGATGAAGATAGAAAAAGGAAAAACTACGGGCACAGTAGGTACTGTGAGTAAAGGGCAGGCTATGGCGCTTAGCCTGACAAACACATATTGGATGTTCACCACCAGTGGTGATCCGCACTTAGTTTCTGCGTCTAAAACGCTTCCAACACTGAGAGGGAAGTGTGCTTTAGGAGGGATTCACTGCAGTGTTAGGTCTGTTAAAGAAGGAAGCTTTTGGGACTGACTCTGTGGTACCCGCATTAGGCGCACATAGCTTTCCATTCAAAGACGTTTAACCATTGGACTATAGCAAATTCAGTTTAAGGGAAACTCCTTCATGCGGAAGGTCATTTCTCACTTTGTCTTTCCAGTGGAGGAAAGAAGATAGAACAAGGACGGAGCACAGAGAATATTAAACCCTTTGGTGAAGTAAAGGGTAAGGCATTTAGGCCTCTATGATGCATACTGGAAGTTCTACACCTGGGATGTTCCACAGCGTCTACCACCTCTCAAAACACTTCCAATATATGAGGGAACGGTGCTACAGTAAGTTCTCACGACAGGGATGCGTCTGTACTCAGTTGGAAACTCTAGGACGTGTCGGGTTAGCAATCATGAAGTCTCTCCTACAGGCCCCTTAGAGGGGATGCAAAGGAAAGTATCTGTTCAGCGAACCTACTTCAGTTGCATGCTCATTTTTAACAGCGTTTCTCCTTTGAGATATGCAGATAGAACAGGGACTGACTAGGGGCACATTAGGTACTGTGAGTAAAGGGCAGGCTATGGCGCTTAAGCCTACCAAACACATATTGGATGTTCACCACCAGTGGTGATCCGCACTTGGTTTCTGCGTCTAAAACGCTTCCTACACTGAGAGGGAAGTGTGCTTTAGGAGGGATTCACTGCAGTGTTACGTCTGTTAAAGAAGGAAGCTTTGGGGACTGACTCTGTGGTAACCGCAATAGGCGCACATAGCTTTCCATTCACAGACGTCTAACCGTTAGACTATAGCATGTTCTGTTTAAGGGAAACTCCTTCAGGCGGAATGTCACTTCTCACAGTGTCTTTCCAGTGGAGGAAAGATGATAGAACAAGGACGGACAGAGAGAACGTTGCAAACCGTGAGTGAAGTAGAGGGTAAGGCACTTAGGCCTCTAGGATGCATACTGGAATTACAACACCGGTGATGTTCCACAGTGTCTACCTCTTCTCTTAAACACTTCCAGTATATAAGGGAACTGTGCTACAGTAATTTTTCACGAAGGGGATGCATCTGTGCTCAGTTGAAAACTCTACAATGTGTCTGGGTAGCAATCATGAAGTGTCTCATACAGGCCCCTTGGAGGGGAGGCGTAGGAAGGTATCTGCTCAGGGAACCTACTTTAGGTGCGTACTCATTCATAACAGTGTTTCTCCTTTTGGAATGAAGATAGAACAGGGACGAACTAGGGGCACATTAGGTCCTTTGAGTAAAGGGCAAGCTATGGCGCTTAAGCCTGCCAAACACATATTGGAGGTTCACCACCAGTGGTGTTCCGCACTTAGTTTCTGCGTCTATAACGCTTCCAACACTGAGAGGGAAGTGTGCTTTAGGAGGGATTCACTGCAGTGTTACGTCTGTTAAAGAAGAAAGCTTTGGGGACTGACTCTTTGGTAACCACAATAGGCGCACATAGCTTTCCAGTCTCTGACGTCTATCCGTTGGACTATAGCAAGTTCTGTGTAAGGGAAACATCTTCATGAGGAATGTCCCTTCTAACAGTGTCTTTCCAGTGGAGGAAAGAAGATAGAACAAGGACGGAGCAGAGAGAATGTTACAGCCCGTTGGTGAAGGAAAGGGTCATGCATTTAGGCCTCTATGATGCATACTGGAAGTTCAACACTTGGGATGTTCCACAGTGTCTACCACTTCTCAAAACACTTCCAATATAGGAGGGAACTGTTCTACAGCAAGTTCTCACAACAGGGAAGCGTCTGTGCTCAGTTGGAAAGTGTAGGACGTGTCTGGGTAGCAGTCATGAAGTGTCTCATACAGACCCCTTAGAGGGGATGCGGAGGAAGGTATCTGCTCTGGGAACCTACTTCAGGTACGTACTCATTCATAACAGTGTTTCTCCTTTGAAGATGAAGATAGAACAGGGAAGGACTACAGGCACATTAGGTACTGTGAGTAAAGGGCAGGCTAAGGGTCTTAGCCTGACAAACACATATTGGATGTTCACCACCAGTGGTGATCCGCACTTAGTTTCTGCGTCTAAAACGCTTCCAACACTGAGAGGGATGTGTGCTTTAGGAGGGATTCACTGCAGTGTTAGGTCTTTTAAAGAAGGAAGCTTTTGGGACTGACTCTGTGGTAACCGCATTAGGCGCACATAGCTTTCCATTCAAAGACGTCTAACCATTGGACTATAGCAAATTCAATTTAAGGGAAACTCCTTCATGCGGAATGTCATTTCTCAATTTGTCTTTCCAGTGAAGGAAAGAAGATAGAACAAGGACGGAGCACAGAGAATATTAAACCCTTTGGTGAAGTAAAGGGTAAGGCATTTAGGCCTCTATGATGCATACTGGAAGTTCTACACCTGGGATGTTCCACAGCGTCTACCACCTCTCAAAACACTTCCAATATATGAGGGAACTGTGCTACAGTAAGTTCTCACGACAGGGATGCGTCTGTACTCAGTTGTGAACTCTAGGATGTGTCTGGTTAGCAATCATGAAGTCTCTCCTACAGGCCCCTTAGAGGGGATGCAAAGGAAAGTATCTGCTCAGCGAACCTACTTCAGTTGCATACTCATTCATAAGAGCGTTTCTCCTTTGAGATATGGAGATAGAACAGGGACTGACTAGGGGCACATTAGGTACTGTGAGTAAAGGGCAGGCTATGGCGCTTGAGCCTACCAAACACATATTGGATGTTCACCACCAGTGGTGATCCGCACTTGGTTTCTGCGTCTAAAACGCTTCCTACACTGAGAGGGAAGTGTGCTTTAGGAGGGATTCGCTGCAGTGTTACGTCTGTTAAAGAAGGAAGCTTTGGGGACTGACTCTGTGGTAACCGCAATAGGCGCACATAGCTTTCCATTCACAGACGTCTAACCGTTAGACTATAGCATGTTCTGTTTAAGGGAAACTCCTTCAGGCGGAATGTCACTTCTCACAGTGTCTTTCCAGTGGAGGAAAGATGATAGAACAAGGACGGACAGAGAGAACGTTGCAAACCGTGAGTGAAGTAGAGGGTAAGGCACTTAGGCCTCTAGGATGCATACTGGAATTACAACACCGGTGATGTTCCACAGTGTCTACCTCTTCTCTTAAACACTTCCAGTATATAAGGGAACTGTGCTACAGTAATTTTTCAGGAAGGGGATGCATCTGTGCTCAGTTGAAAACTCTACAATGTGTCTGGGTAGCAATCATGAAGTGTCTCATACAGGCCCCTTGGAGGGGAGGCGTAGGAAGGTATCTGCTCAGGGAACCTACTTTAGGTGCGTACTCATTCATAACAGTGTTTCTCCTTTTGGAATGAAGATAGAACAGGGACGAACTAGGGGCACATTAGGTCCTTTGAGTAAAGGGCAAGCTATGGCGCTTAAGCCTGCCAAACACATATTGGAGGTTCACCACCAGTGGTGTTCCGCACTTAGTTTCTGCGTCTATAACGCTTCCAACACTGAGAGGGACGTGTGCTTTAGGAGGGATTCACTGCAGTGTTACGTCTGTTAAAGAAGAAAGCTTTGGGGACTGACTCTTTGGTAACCACAATAGGCGCACATAGCTTTCCAGTCTCTGACGTCTATCCGTTGGACTATAGCAAGTTCTGTGTAAGGGAAACATCTTCATGAGGAATGTCCCTTCTAACAGTGTCTTTCCAGTGGAGGAAAGAAGCTAGAACAAGGACGGAGCAGAGAGAATGTTACAGCCCGTTGATGAAGGAAAGGGTCATGCATTTAGGCCTCTATGATGCATACTGGAAGTTCAACACTTGGGATGTTCCACAGTGTCTACCACTTCTCAAAACACTTCCAATATAAGAGGGAACTGTTCTACAGCAAGTTCTCACAACAGGGAAGCGTCTGTGCTCAGTTGGAAAGTGTAGGCCGTGTCTGGGTAGCAGTCATGAAGTGTCTCATACAGACCCCTTAGAGGGGATGCGGAGGAAGGTATCTGCTCTGGGAACGTACTTCACGTGCTTACTCATTCGTAAAGGTGTTTCTCCTTTGAAGATGAAGATAGAAAAGGGAAAGACTACGGGCACATTAGGTACTGTGAGTAAAGGGCAGGCTATGGCGCTTAGCCTGACAAACACATATTGGATGTTCACCACCAGTGGTGATCCGCACTTAGTTTCTGCTTCTAAAACGCTTCCAACACTGAGAGGGATGTGTGCTTTAGGAGGGATTCACTGCAGTGTTAGGTCTTTTAAAGAAGGAAGCTTTTGGGACTGACTCTGTGGTAACCGCATTAGGCGCACATAGCTTTCCATTCAAAGACGTTTAACCATTGGACTATAGCAAATTCCGTTTAAGGGAAACTCCTTCATGCGGAATGTCATTTCTCACTTTGTCTTTCCAGTGGAGGAAAGAAGATAGAACAAGGACGGAGCACAGAGAATATTAAACCCTTGGTGAAGTAAAGGGTAAGGCATTTAGGCCTCTATGATGCATACTGGAAGTTCTACACCTGGGATGTTCCACAGCGTCTACCACCTCTCAAAACACTTCCAATATATGAGGGAACTGTGCTACAGTAAGTTCTCACGACAGGGGTGCGTCTGTACTCAGTTGGAAACTCTAGGACGTGTCGGGTTAGCAATCATGAAGTCTCTCCTACAGGCCCCTTAGAGGGGATGCAAAGGAAAGTATCTGCTCAGCGAACCTACTTCAGTTGCATGCTCATTTTTAACAACGTTTCTCCTTTGAGATATGGAGATAGAACAGGGACTGACTAGGGGCACATTAGGTACTGTGAGTAAAGGGCAGGCTATGGCGCTTAAGCCTACCAAACACATATTGGATGTTCACCACCAGTGGTGATCCGCACTTGGTTTCTACGTCTAAAACGCTTCCTACACTGAGAGGGAAGTGTGCTTTAGGAGGGATTCACTGCAGTGTTACGTCTGTAAAAGAAGGAAGCTTTTGGGACTGACTCTGTGGTAACCGCAATAGGCGCACATAGCTTTCCATTCACAGACGTCTAACCGTTAGACTATAGCATGTTCTGTTTAAGGGAAACTCCTTCAGGCGGAATGTAACTTCTCACAGTGTCTTTCCAGTGGAGAAAAGATGATAGAACAAGGACGGACAGAGAGAACGTTGCAAACCGTGAGTGAAGTAGAGGGTAAGGCACTTAGGCCTCTATGATGCATACTGGAATTACAACACCGGTGATGTTCCACAGTGTCTACCTCTTCTCTTAAACACTTCCAGTATATAAGGGAACTGTGCTACAGTAATTTTTCACGAAGGAGATGCATCTGTGCTCAGTTGAAAACTCTACAATGTGTCTGGGTAGCAATCATGAAGTGTCTCATACAGGCCCCTTGGAGGGGAGGCGTAGGAAGGTATCTGCTCAGGGAACCTACTTTAGGTCCGTACTCATTCATAACAGTGTTTCTCCTTTTGGAATGAAGATAGAACAGGGACGAACTAGGGGCACATTAGGTCCTTTGAGTAAAGGGCAGGCTATGGCGCTTAGCCTGACAAACACATATTGGATGTTCACCACCAGTGGTGATCCGCACTTAGTTTCTGCGTCTAAAACGCTTCCAACACTGAGAGGGAAGTGTGCTTTAGGAGGGATGCACTGCAGTGTTAGGTCTTTTAAAGAAGGAAGCTTTTGGGACTGACTCTGTGGTAACCGCATTAGGCGCACATAGCTTTCCATTCAAAAACGTCTAACCATTGGACTATAGCAAGTTCAGTTTAAGGGAAACTCCTTCATGCGGAATGTCATTTCTCACTTTGTCTTTCCAGTGGAGGAAAGAAGATAGAACAAGGACGGAGCACAGAGAATATTAAACCCTTTGGTGAAGTAAAGGGTAAGGCATTTAGGCCTCTATGATGCATACTGGAAGTTCTACACCTGGGATGTTCCACAGCGTCTACCACCTCTCAAAACACTTCCAATATATGAGGGAACTGTACTACAGTAAGTTCTCACGACAGGGATGCTTCTGTACTCAGTTGGAAACTCTAGGACGTGTCGGGTTAGCAATCACGAAGTCTCTCCTACAGGCCCCTTAGAGGGGATGCAAAGGAAAGTATCTGCTCAGCGAACCTACTTCAGTTGCATGCTCATTTTTAACAGCGTTTCTCCTTTGAGATATGGAGATAGAACAGGGACTGACTAGGGGCACATTAGGTACTGTGAGTAAAGGGCAGGCTATGGCGCTTAAGCCTACCAAACACATATTGGATGTTCACCACCAGTGGTGATTCGCACTTGGTTTCTGCGTCTAAAACGCTTCCTACACTGAGAGGGAAGTGTTCTTTAGGAGGGATTCACTGCAGTGTTACGTCTGTTAAAGAAGGAAGCTTTGGGGACTGACTCTGTGGTAACCGCAATAGGCGCACATAGCTTTCCATTCACAGACGTCTAACCGTTAGACTATAGCATGTTCTGTTTAAGGGAAACTCCTTCAGGCGGAATGTCACTTCTCACAGTGTCTTTCCAGTGGAGAAAAGATGATAGAACAAGGACGGACAGAGAGAACGTTGCAAACCGTGAGTGAAGTAGAGGGTAAGGCACTTAGGCCTCTATGATGCATACTGGAATTACAACACCGTTGATGTTCCATAGTGTCTACCTCTTCTCTTAAACACTTCCAATATATAAGGGAACTGTGCTACAGTAATTTTTCACGAAGGGGATGCATCTGTGCTCAGTTGAAAACTCTACAATGTGTCTGGGTAGCAATCATGAAGTGTCTCATACAGGCCCCTTGGAGGGGAGGCGTAGGAAGGTATCTGCTCAGGGAACCTACTTTAGGTGCGTACTCATTCATAACAGTGTTTCTCCTTTTGGAATGAAGATAGAACAGGGACGAACTAGGGGCACATTAGGTCCTTTGAGTAAAGGGCAAGCTATGGCGCTTAAGCCTGCCAAACACATATTGGAGGTTCACCACCAGTGGTGTTCCGCACTTAGTTTCTGCGTCTATAACGCTTCCAACACTGAGAGGGAAGTGTGCTTTAGGAGGGATTCACTGCAGTGTTACGTCTGTTAAAGAAGAAAGCTTTGGGGACAGACTCTTTGGTAACCACAATAGGCGCACATAGCTTTCCAGTCTCTGACGTCTATCCGTTGGACTATAGCAAGTTCTGTGTAAGGGAAACATCTTCATGAGGAATGTCCCTTCTAACAGTGTCTTTCCAGTGGAGGAAAGAAGCTAGAACAAGGACGGAGCAGAGAGAATGTTACAACCCGTTGGTGAAGGAAAGGGTCAGGCATTTAGGCCTCTATGATGCATACTGGAAGTTCAACACTTGGGATGTTCCACAGTGTCTACCACTTCTCAAAACACTTCCAATATTTGAGGGAACTGTTCTACAGCAAGTTCTCACAACAGGGAAGCGTCTGTGCTCAGTTGGAAAGTGTAGGCCGTGTCTGGGTAGCAGTCATGAAGTGTCTCATACAGACCCCTTAGAGGGGATGCGGAGGAAGGTATCTGCTCTGGGAACGTACTTCACGTGCTTACTCATTCGTAACAGTGTTTCTCCTTTGAAGATGAAGATAGAAAAAGGAAAAACTACGGGCACAGTAGGTACTGTGAGTAAAGGGCAGGCTATGGCGCTTAGCCTGACAAACACATATTGGATGTTCACCACCAGTGGTGATCCGCACTTAGTTTCTGCGTCTAAAACGCTTCCAACACTGAGAGGGAAGTGTGCTTTAGGAGGGATTCACTGCAGTGTTAGGTCTTTTAAAGAAGGAAGCTTTTGGGACTGACTCTGTGGTAACCGCATTAGGCGCACATAGCTTTCCATTCAAAGACGTTTAACCATTGGACTCTAGCAAATTCAGTTTAAGGGAAACTCCTTCATGCGGAATGTCATTTCTCACTTTGTCTTTCCAGTGGAGGAAAGAAGATAGAACAAGGACGGAGCACAGAGAATATTAAACCCTTTGGTGAAGTAAAGGGTAAGGCATTTAGGCCTCTATGATGCATACTGGAAGTTCTACACCTGGGATGTTCCACAGCGTCTACCACCACTCAAAACACTTCCAATATATGAGGGAACTGTGCTACAGTAAGTTCTCACGACAGGGGTGCGTCTGTACTCAGTTGGAAACTCTAGGACGTGTCGGGTTAGCAATCATGAAGTCTCTCCTACAGGCCCCTTAGAGGGGATGCAAAGGAAAGTATCTGCTCAGCGAACCTACTTCAGTTGCATGCTCATTTTTAACAGCGTTTCTCCTTTGAGATATGGAGATAGAACAGGGACTGACTAGGGGAACATTAGGTACTGTGAGTAAAGGGCAGGCTATGGCGCTTAAGCCTACCAAACACATATTGGATGTTCACCACCAGTGGTGATCCACACATGGTTTCTGCGTCTAAAACGCTTCCTACACTGAGAGGGAAGTGTGCTTTAGGAGGGATTCACTGCAGTGTTACGTCTGTTAAAGAAGGAAGCTTTGGGGACTGACTCTGTGGTGACCGCAATAGGCGCACATAGCTTTCCATTCACAGACGTCTAACCGTTAGACTATAGCATGTTCTGTTTAAGGGAAACTCCTTCAGGCGGAATGTCACTTCTCACAGTGTCTTTCCAGTGGAGGAAAGATGATAGAACAAGGACGGACAGAGAGAACGTTGCAAACCGTGAGTGAAGTAGAGGGTAAGGCACTTAGGCCTCTAGGATGCATACTGGAATTACAACACCGGTGATGTTCCACAGTGTCTACCTCTTCTCTTAAACACTTCCAGTATATAAGGGAACTGTGCTACAGTAATTTTTCACGAAGGGGATGCATCTGTGCTCAGTTGAAAACTCTACAATGTGTCTGGGTAGCAATCATGAAGTGTCTCATACAGGCCCCTTGGAGGGGAGGCGTAGGAAGGTATCTGCTCAGGGAACCTACTTTAGGTGCGTACTCATTCATAACAGTGTTTCTCCTTTTGGAATGAAGATAGAACAGGGACGAACTAGGGGCACATTAGGTCCTTTGAGTAAAGGGCAAGCTATGGCGCTTAAGCCTGCCAAACACATATTGGAGGTTCACCACCAGTGGTGTTCCGCACTTAGTTTCTGCGTCTATAACGCTTCCAACACTGAGAGGGAAGTGTGCTTTAGGAGGGATTCACTGCAGTGTTACGTCTGTTAAAGAAGAAAGCTTTGGGGACTGACTCTTTGGTAACCACAATAGGCGCACATAGCTTTCCAGTCTCTGACGTCTATCCGTTGGACTATAGCAAGTTCTGTGTAAGGGAAACATCTTCATGAGGAATGTCCCTTCTAACAGTGTCTTTCCAGTGGAGGAAAGAAGATAGAACAAGGACGGAGCAGAGAGAATGTTACAGCCCGTTGGTGAAGGAAAGGGTCATGCATTTAGGCCTCTATGATGCATACTGGAAGTTCAACACTTGGGATGTTCCACAGTGTCTACCATTTCTCAAAACACTTCCAATATAGGAGGGAACTGTTCTACAGCAAGTTCTCACAACAGGGAAGCGTCTGTGCTCAGTTGGAAAGTGTAGGCCGTGTCTGGGTAGCAGTCATGAAGTGTCTCATACAGACCCCTTAGAGGGGATGCGGAGGAAGGTATCTGCTCTGGGAACCTACTTCAGGTACGTACTCATTCATAACAGTGTTTCTCCTTTGAAGATGAAGATAGAACAGGGAAGGACTACAGGCACATTAGGTACTGTGAGTAAAGGGCAGGCTAAGGGTCTTAGCCTGACAAACACATATTGGATGTTCACCACCAGTGGTGATCCGCACTTAGTTTCTGCGTCTAAAACGCTTCCAACACTGAGAGGGATGTGTGCTTTAGGAGGGATTCACTGCAGTGTTAGGTCTTTTAAAGAAGGAAGCTTTTGGGACTGACTCTGTGGTAACCGCATTAGGCGCACATAGCTTTCCATTCAAAGACGTCTAACCATTGGACTATAGCAAATTCAATTTAAGGGAAACTCCTTCATGCGGAATGTCATTTCTCAATTTGTCTTTCCAGTGAAGGAAAGAAGATAGAACAAGGACGGAGCACAGAGAATATTAAACCCTTTGGTGAAGTAAAGGGTAAGGCATTTAGGCCTCTATGATGCATACTGGAAGTTCTACACCTGGGATGTTCCACAGCGTCTACCACCTCTCAAAACACTTCCAATATATGAGGGAACTGTGCTACAGTAAGTTCTCACGACAGGGATGCGTCTGTACTCAGTTGTGAACTCTAGGATGTGTCTGGTTAGCAATCATGAAGTCTCTCCTACAGGCCCCTTAGAGGGGATGCAAAGGAAAGTATCTGCTCAGCGAACCTACTTCAGTTGCATACTCATTCATAACAGCGTTTCTCCTTTGAGATATGGAGATAGAACAGGGACTGACTAGGGGCACATTAGGTACTGTGAGTAAAGGGCAGGCTATGGCGCTTAAGCCTACCAAACACATATTGGATGTTCACCACCAGTGGTGATCCGCACTTGGTTTCTGCGTCTAAAACGCTTCCTACACTGAGAGGGAAGTGTGCTTTAGGAGGGATTCACTGCAGTGTTACGTCTGTTAAAGAAGGAAGCTTTGGGGACTGACTCTGTGGTAACCGCAATAGGAGCACATAGCTTTCCATTCACAGACGTCTAACCGTTAGACTATAGCATGTTCTGTTTAAGGGAAACTCCTTCAGGCGGAATGTCACTTCTCACAGTGTCTTTCCAGTGGAGGAAAGATGATAGAACAAGGACGGACAGAGAGAACGTTGCAAACCGTGAGTGAAGTAGAGGGTAAGGCACTTAGGCCTCTAGGATGCATACTGGAATTACAACACCGGTGATGTTCCACAGTGTCTACCTCTTCTCTTAAACACTTCCAGTATATAAGGGAACTGTGCTACAGTAATTTTTCACGAAGGGGATGCATCTGTGCTCAGTTGAAAACTCTACAATGTGTCTGGGTAGCAATCATGAAGTGTCTCATACAGGCCCCTTGGAGGGGAGGCGTAGGAAGGTATCTGCTCAGGGAACCTACTTTAGGTGCGTACTCATTCATAACAGTGTTTCTCCTTTTGGAATGAAGATAGAACAGGGACGAACTAGGGGCACATTAGGTCCTTTGAGTAAAGGGCAAGCTATGGCGCTTAAGCCTGCCAAACACATATTGGAGGTTCACCACCAGTGGTGTTCCGCACTTAGTTTCTGCGTCTATAACGCTTCCAACACTGAGAGGGAAGTGTGCTTTAGGAGGGATTCACTGCAGTGTTACGTCTGTTAAAGAAGAAAGCTTTGGGGACTGACTCTTTGGTAACCACAATAGGCGCACATAGCTTTCCAGTCTCTGACGTCTATCCGTTGGACTATAGCAAGTTCTGTGTAAGGGAAACATCTTCATGAGGAATGTCCCTTCTAACAGTGTCTTTCCAGTGGAGGAAAGAAGCTAGAACAAGGACGGAGCAGAGAGAATGTTACAGCCCGTTGATGAAGGAAAGGGTCATGCATTTAGGCCTCTATGATGCATACTGGAAGTTCAACACTTGGGATGTTCCACAGTGTCTACCACTTCTCAAAACACTTCCAATATAGGAGGGAACTGTTCTACAGCAAGTTCTCACAACAGGGAAGCGTCTGTGCTCAGTTGGAAAGTGTAGGCCGTGTCTGGGTAGCAGTCATGAAGTGTCTCATACAGACCCCTTAGAGGGGATGCGGAGGAAGGTATCTGCTCTGGGAACGTACTTCACGTGCTTACTCATTCGTAAAGGTGTTTCTCCTTTGAAGATGAAGATAGAAAAGGGAAAGACTACGGGCACATTAGGTACTGTGAGTAAAGGGCAGGCTATGGCGCTTAGCCTGACAAACACATATTGGATGTTCACCACCAGTGGTGATCCGCACTTAGTTTCTGCTTCTAAAACGCTTCCAACACTGAGAGGGATGTGTGCTTTAGGAGGGATTCACTGCAGTGTTAGGTCTTTTAAAGAAGGAAGCTTTTGGGACTGACTCTGTGGTAACCGCATTAGGCGCACATAGCTTTCCATTCAAAGACGTTTAACCATTGGACTCTAGCAAATTCCGTTTAAGGGAAACTCCTTCATGCGGAATGTCATTTCTCACTTTGTCTTTCCAGTGGAGGAAAGAAGATAGAACAAGGACGGAGCACAGAGAATATTAAACCCTTGGTGAAGTAAAGGGTAAGGCATTTAGGCCTCTATGATGCATACTGGAAGTTCTACACCTGGGATGTTCCACAGCGTCTACCACCTCTCAAAACACTTCCAATATATGAGGGAACTGTGCTACAGTAATTTCTCACGACAGGGATGCGTCTGTACTCAGTTGGAAACTCTAGGACGTGTCGGGTTAGCAATAATGAAGTCTCTCCTACAGGCCCCTTAGAGGGGATGCAAAGGAAAGTATCTGCTCAGCGAACCTACTTCAGTTGCATGCTCATTTTTAACAGCGTTTCTCCTTTGAGATATGGAGATAGAACAGGGACTGACTAGGGGCACATTAGGTACTGTGAGTAAAGGGCAGGCTATGGCGCTTAAGCCTACCAAACACATATTGGATGTTCACCACCAGTGGTGATCCGCACTTGGTTTCTGCGTCTAAAACGCTTCCTACACTGAGAGGGAAGTGTGCTTTAGGAGGGATTCACTGCAGTGTTACGTCTGTAAAAGAAGGAAGCTTTTGGGACTAACTCTGTGGTAACCGCAATAGGCGCACATAGCTTTCCATTCACAGACGTCTAACCGTTAGACTATAGCATGTTCTGTTTAAGGGAAACTCCTTCAGGCGGAATGTCACTTCTCACAGTGTCTTTCCAGTGGAGGAAAGATGATAGAACAAGGACGGACAGAGAGAACGTTGCAAACCGTGAGTGAAGTAGAGGGTAAGGCACTTAGGCCTCTAGGATGCATACTGGAATTACAACACCGGTGATGTTCCACAGTGTCTACCTCTTCTCTTAAACACTTCCAGTATATAAGGGAACTGTGCTACAGTAATTTTTCACGAAGGGGATGCATCTGTGCTCAGTTGAAAACTCTACAATGTGTCTGGGTAGCAATCATGAAGTGTCTCATACAGGCCCCTTGGAGGGGAGGCGTAGGAAGGTATCTGCTCAGGGAACCTACTTTAGGTGCGTACTCATTCATAACAGTGTTTCTCCTTTTGGAATGAAGATAGAACAGGGACGAACTAGGGGCACATTAGGTCCTTTGAGTAAAGGGCAAGCTATGGCGCTTAAGCCTGCCAAACACATATTGGAGGTTCACCACCAGTGGTGTTCCGCACTTAGTTTCTGCGTCTATAACGCTTCCAACACTGAGAGGGAAGTGTGCTTTAGGAGGGATTCACTGCAGTGTTACGTCTGTTAAAGAAGAAAGCTTTGGGGACAGACTCTTTGGTAACCACAATAGGCGCACATAGCTTTCCAGTCTCTGACGTCTATCCGTTGGACTATAGCAAGTTCTGTGTAAGGGAAACATCTTCATGAGGAATGTCCCTTCTAACAGTGTCTTTCCAGTGGAGGAAAGAAGCTAGAACAAGGACGGAGCAGAGAGAATGTTACAGCCCGTTGATGAAGGAAAGGGTCATGCATTTAGGCCTCTATGATGCATACTGGAAGTTCAACACTTGGGATGTTCCACAGTGTCTACCACTTCTCAAAACACTTCCAATATAGGAGGGAACTGTTCTACAGCAAGTTCTCACAACAGGGAAGCGTCTGTGCTCAGTTGGAAAGTGTAGGCCGTGTCTGGGTAGCAGTCATGAAGTGTCTCATACAGACCCCTTAGAGGGGATGCGGAGGAAGGTATCTGCTCTGGGAACGTACTTCACGTGCTTACTCATTCGTAAAGGTGTTTCTCCTTTGAAGATGAAGATAGAAAAGGGAAAGACTACGGGCACATTAGGTACTGTGAGTAAAGGGCAGGCTATGGCGCTTAGCCTGACAAACACATATTGGATGTTCACCACCAGTGGTGATCCGCACTTAGTTTCTGCTTCTAAAACGCTTCCAACACTGAGAGGGATGTGTGCTTTAGGAGGGATTCACTGCAGTGTTAGGTCTTTTAAAGAAGGAAGCTTTTGGGACTGACTCTGTGGTAACCGCATTAGGCGCACATAGCTTTCCATTCAAAGACGTTTAACCATTGGACTATAGCAAATTCCGTTTAAGGGAAACTCCTTCATGCGGAATGTCATTTCTCACTTTGTCTTTCCAGTGGAGGAAAGAAGATAGAACAAGGACGGAGCACAGAGAATATTAAACCCTTGGTGAAGTAAAGGGTAAGGCATTTAGGCCTCTATGATGCATACTGGAAGTTCTACACCTGGGATGTTCCACAGCGTCTACCACCTCTCAAAACACTTCCAATATATGAGGGAACTGTGCTACAGTAATTTCTCACGACAGGGATGCGTCTGTACTCAGTTGGAAACTCTAGGACGTGTCGGGTTAGCAATCATGAAGTCTCTCCTACAGGCCCCTTAGAGGGGATGCAAAGGAAAGTATCTGCTCAGCGAACCTACTTCAGTTGCATGCTCATTTTTAACAGCGTTTCTCCTTTGAGATATGGAGATAGAACAGGGACTGACTAGGGGCACATTAGGTACTGTGAGTAAAGGGCAGGCTATGGCGCTTAAGCCTACCAAACACATATTGGATGTTCACCACCAGTGGTGATCCGCACTTGGTTTCTGCGTCTAAAACGCTTCCTACACTGAGAGGGAAGTGTGCTTTAGGAGGGATTCACTGCAGTGTTACGTCTGTAAAAGAAGGAAGCTTTTGGGACTAACTCTGTGGTAACCGCAATAGGCGCACATAGCTTTCCATTCACAGACGTCTAACCGTTAGACTATAGCATGTTCTGTTTAAGGGAAACTCCTTCAGGCGGAATGTCACTTCTCACAGTGTCTTTCCAGTGGAGGAAAGATGATAGAACAAGGACGGACAGAGAGAACGTTGCAAACCGTGAGTGAAGTAGAGGGTAAGGCACTTAGGCCTCTAGGATGCATACTGGAATTACAACACCGGTGATGTTCCACAGTGTCTACCTCTTCTCTTAAACACTTCCAGTATATAAGGGAACTGTGCTACAGTAATTTTTCACGAAGGGGATGCATCTGTGCTCAGTTGAAAACTCTACAATGTGTCTGGGTAGCAATCATGAAGTGTCTCATACAGGCCCCTTGGAGGGGAGGCGTAGGAAGGTATCTGCTCAGGGAACCTACTTTAGGTGCGTACTCATTCATAACAGTGTTTCTCCTTTTGGAATGAAGATAGAACAGGGACGAACTAGGGGCACATTAGGTCCTTTGAGTAAAGGGCAGGCTATGGCGCTTAGCCTGACAAACACATATTGGATGTTCACCACCAGTGGTGATCCGCACTAGTTTCTGCGTCTAAAACGCTTCCAACACTGAGAGGGAAGTGTGCTTTAGGAGGGATGCACTGCAGTGTTAGGTCTTTTAAAGAAGGAAGCTTTTGGGACTGACTCTGTGGTAACCGCATTAGGCGCACATAGCTTTCCATTCAAAGACGTCTAAACATTGGACTATAGCAAGTTCAGTTTAAGGGAAACTCCTTCATGCGGAATGTCATTTCTCACTTTGTCTTTCCAGTGGAGGAAAGAAGATAGAACAAGGACGGAGCACAGAGAATATTAAACCCTTTGGTGAAGTAAAGGGTAAGGCATTTAGGCCTCTATGATGCATACTGGAAGTTCTACACCTGGGATGTTCCACAGCGTCTACCACCTCTCAAAACACTTCCAGTATATGAGGGAACTGTGCTACAGTAAGTTCTCACGACAGGGATGCGTCTGTACTCAGTTGGAAACTCTAGGACGTGTCGGGTTAGCAATCATGAAGTCTCTCCTACAGGCCCCTTAGAGGGGATGCAAAGGAAAGTATCTGCTCAGCGAACCTACTTCAGTTGCATGCTCATTTTTAACAGCGTTTCTCCTTTGAGATATGGAGATAGAACAGGGACTGACTAGGGGCACATTAGGTACTGTGAGTAAAGGGCAGGCTATGGCGCTTAAGCCTACCAAACACATATTGGATGTTCACCACCAGTGGTGATCCGCACTTGGTTTCTGCGTCTAAAACGCTTCCTACACTGAGAGGGAAGTGTTCTTTAGGAGGGATTCACTGCAGTGTTACGTCTGTTAAAGAAGGAAGCTTTTGGGACTGACTCTGTGGTAACCGCAATAGGCCCACATAGCTTTCCATTCACAGACGTCTAACCGTTAGACTATAGCATGTTCTGTTTAAGGGAAACTCCTTCAGGCGGAATGTCACTTCTCACAGTGTCTTTCCAGTGGAGGAAAGATGATAGAACAAGGACGGACAGAGAGAACGTTGCAAACCGTGAGTGAAGTAGAGGGTAAGGCACTTAGGCCTCTAGGATGCATACTGGAATTACAACACCGGTGATGTTCCACAGTGTCTACCTCTTCTCTTAAACACTTCCAGTATATAAGGGAACTGTGCTACAGTAATTTTTCACGAAGGGGATGCATCTGTGCTCAGTTGAAAACTTAACAATGTGTCTGGGTAGCAATCATGAAGTGTCTCATACAGGCCCCTTGGAGGGGAGGCGTAGGAAGGTATCTGCTCAGGGAACCTACTTTAGGTGCGTACTCATTCATAACAGTGTTTCTCCTTTTGGAATGAAGATAGAACAGGGACGAACTAGGGGCACATTAGGTCCTTTGAGTAAAGGGCAAGCTATGGCGCTTAAGCCTGCCAAACACATATTGGAGGTTCACCACCAGTGGTGTTCCGCACTTAGTTTCTGCGTCTATAACGCTTCCAACACTGAGAGGGAAGTGTGCTTTAGGAGGGATTCACTGCAGTGTTACGTCTGTTAAAGAAGAAAGCTTTGGGGACTGACTCTTTGGTAACCACAATAGGCGCACATAGCTTTCCAGTCTCTGACGTCTATCCGTTGGACTATAGCAAGTTCTGTGTAAGGGAAACATCTTCATGAGGAATGTCCCTTCTAACAGTGTCTTTCCAGTGGAGGAAAGAAGCTAGAACAAGCACGGAGCAGAGAGAATGTTACAACCCGTTGGTGAAGGAAAGGGTCATGCATTTAGGCCTCTATGATGCATACTGGAAGTTCAACACTTGGGATGTTCCACAGTGTCTACCACTTCTCAAAACAATTCCAATATTTGAGGGAACTGTTCTACAGCAAGTTCTCACAACAGGGAAGCGTCTGTGCTCAGTTGGAAAGTGTAGGCCGTGTCTGGGTAGCAGTCATGAAGTGTCTCATACAGACCCCTTAGAGGGGATGCGGAGGAAGGTATCTGCTCTGGGAACGTACTTCACGTGCTTACTCATTCGTAACAGTGTTTCTCCTTTGAAGATGAAGACAGAAAAGGGAAAGACTACGGGCACAGTAGGTACTGTGAGTAAAGGGCAGGCTATGGCGCTTAGCCTGACAAACACATATTGGATGTTCACCACCAGTGGTGATCCGCACTTAGTTTCTGCTTCTAAAACGCTTCCAACACTGAGAGGGATGTGTGCTTTAGGAGGGATTCACTGCAGTGTTAGGTCTTTTAAAGAAGGAAGCTTTTGGGACTGACTCTGTGGTAACCGCATTAGGCGCACATAGCTTTCCATTCAAAGACGTTTAACCATTGGACTATAGCAAATTCAGTTTAAGGGAAACTCCTTCATGCGGAATGTCATTTCTCACTTTGTCTTTCCAGTGGAGGAAAGAAGATAGAACAAGGACGGAGCACAGAGAATATTAAACCCTTTGGTGAAGTAAAGGGTAAGGCATTTAGGCCTCTATGATGCATACTGGAAGTTCTACACCTGGGATGTTCCACAGCGTCTACCACCTCTCAAAACACTTCCAATATATGAGGGAACTGTGCTACAGTAAGTTCTCACGACAGGGATGCGACTGTACTCAGTTGGAAACTCTAGGACGTGTCGGGTTAGCAATCATGAAGTCTCTCCTACAGGCCCCTTAGAGGGGATGCAAAGGAAAGTATCTGCTCAGCGAACCTACTTCAGTTGCATGCTCATTTTTAACAGCGTTTCTCCTTTGAGATATGGAGATAGAACAGGGACTGACTAGGGGCACATTAGGTACTGTGAGTAAAGGGCAGGCTATGGCGCTTAAGCCTACCAAACACATATTGGATGTTCACCACCAGTGGTGATCCGCACTTGGTTTCTGCGTCTAAAACGCTTCCTACACTGAGAGGGAAGTGTTCTTTAGGAGGGATTCACTGCAGTGTTACGTCTGTTAAAGAAGGAAGCTTTTGGGACTAACTGTGGTAACCGCAATAGGCGCACATAGCTTTCCATTCACAGACGTCTAACCGTTAGACTATAGCATGTTCTGTTTAAGGGAAACTCCTTCAGGCGGAATGTCACTTCTCACAGTGTCTTTCCAGTGGAGAAAAGATGATAGAACAAGGACGGACAGAGAGAACGTTGCAAACCGTGAGTGAAGTAGAGGGTAAGGCACTTAGGCCTCTAGGATGCATACTGGAATTACAACACCGGTGATGTTCCACAGTGTCTACCTCTTCTCTTAAACACTTCCAATATATAAGGGAACTGTGCTACAGTAATTTTTCACGAAGGGGATGCATCTGTGCTCAGTTGAAAACTTTACAATGTGTCTGGGTAGCAATCATGAAGTGTCTCATACAGGCCCCTTGGAGGGGAGGCGTAGGAAGGTATCTGCTCAGGGAACCTACTTTAGGTGCGTACTCATTCATAACAGTGTTTCTCCTTTTGGAATGAAGATAGAACAGGGACGAACTAGGGGCACATTAGGTCCTTTGAGTAAAGGGCAAGCTATGGCGCTTAAGCCTGCCAAACACATATTGGAGGTTCACCACCAGTGGTGTTCCGCACTTAGTTTCTGCGTCTATAACGCTTCCAACACTGAGAGGGAAGTGTGCTTTAGGAGGGATTCACTGCAGTGTTACGTCTGTTAAAGAAGAAAGCTTTGGGGACTGACTCTTTGGTAACCACAATAGGCGCACATAGCTTTCCAGTCTCTGACGTCTATCCGTTGGACTATAGCAAGTTCTGTGTAAGGGAAACATCTTCATGAGGAATGTCCCTTCTAACAGTGTCTTTCCAGTGGAGGAAAGAAGCTAGAACAAGCACGGAGCAGAGAGAATGTTACAACCCGTTGGTGAAGGAAAGGGTCAGGCATTTAGGCCTCTATGATGCATACTGGAAGTTCAACACTTGGGATGTTCCACAGTGTCTACCACTTCTCAAAACACTTCCAATATTTGAGGGAACTGTTCTACAGCAAGTTCTCACAACAGGGAAGCGTCTGTGCTCAGTTGGAAAGTGTAGGCCGTGTCTGGGTAGCAGTCATGAAGTGTCTCATACAGACCCCTTAGAGGGGATGCGGAGGAAGGTATCTGCTCTGGGAACGTACTTCACGTGCTTACTCATTCGTAACAGTGTTTCTCCTTTGAAGATGAAGACAGAAAAGGGAAAGACTACGGGCACAGTAGGTACTGTGAGTAAAGGGCAGGCTATGGCGCTTAGCCTGACAAACACATATTGGATGTTCACCACCAGTGGTGATCCGCACTTAGTTTCTGCTTCTAAAACGCTTCCAACACTGAGAGGGATGTGTGCTTTAGGAGGGATTCACTGCAGTGTTAGGTCTTTTAAAGAAGGAAGCTTTTGGGACTGACTCTGTGGTAACCGCATTAGGCGCACATAGCTTTCCATTCAAAGACGTTTAACCATTGGACTATAGCAAATTCAGTTTAAGGGAAACTCCTTCATGCGGAATGTCATTTCTCACTTTGTCTTTCCAGTGGAGGAAAGAAGATAGAACAAGGACGGAGCACAGAGAATATTAAACCCTTTGGTGAAGTAAAGGGTAAGGCATTTAGGCCTCTATGATGCATACTGGAAGTTCTACACCTGGGATGTTCCACAGCGTCTACCACCTCTCAAAACACTTCCAATATATGAGGGAACTGTGCTACAGTAAGTTCTCACGACAGGGATGCGTCTGTACTCAGTTGGAAACTCTAGGACGTGTCGGGTTAGCAATCATGAAGTCTCTCCTACAGGCCCCTTAGAGGGGATGCAAAGGAAAGTATCTGCTCAGCGAACCTACTTCAGTTGCATGCTCATTTTTAACAGCGTTTCTCCTTTGAGATATGGAGATAGAACAGGGACTGACTAGGGGCACATTAGGTACTGTGAGTAAAGGGCAGGCTATGGCGCTTAAGCCTACCAAACACATATTGGATGTTCACCACCAGTGGTGATCCGCACTTGGTTTCTGCGTCTAAAACGCTTCCTACACTGAGAGGGAAGTGTTCTTTAGGAGGGATTCACTGCAGTGTTACGTCTGTTAAAGAAGGAAGCTTTTGGGACTAACTGTGGTAACCGCAATAGGCGCACATAGCTTTCCATTCACAGACGTCTAACCGTTAGACTATAGCATGTTCTGTTTAAGGGAAACTCCTTCAGGCGGAATGTCACTTCTCACAGTGTCTTTCCAGTGGAGAAAAGATGATAGAACAAGGACGGACAGAGAGAACGTTGCAAACCGTGAGTGAAGTAGAGGGTAAGGCACTTAGGCCTCTAGGATGCATACTGGAATTACAACACCGGTGATGTTCCACAGTGTCTACCTCTTCTCTTAAACACTTCCAATATATAAGGGAACTGTGCTACAGTAATTTTTCACGAAGGGGATGCATCTGTGCTCAGTTGAAAACTTTACAATGTGTCTGGGTAGCAATCATGAAGTGTCTCATACAGGCCCCTTGGAGGGGAGGCGTAGGAAGGTATCTGCTCAGGGAACCTACTTTAGGTGCGTACTCATTCATAACAGTGTTTCTCCTTTTGGAATGAAGATAGAACAGGGACGAACTAGGGGCACATTAGGTCCTTTGAGTAAAGGGCAAGCTATGGCGCTTAAGCCTGCCAAACACATATTGGAGGTTCACCACCAGTGGTGTTCCGCACTTAGTTTCTGCGTCTATAACGCTTCCAACACTGAGAGGGAAGTGTGCTTTAGGAGGGATTCACTGCAGTGTTACGTCTGTTAAAGAAGAAAGCTTTGGGGACTGACTCTTTGGTAACCACAATAGGCGCACATAGCTTTCCAGTCTCTGACGTCTATCCGTTGGACTATAGCAAGTTCTGTGTAAGGGAAACATCTTCATGAGGAATGTCCCTTCTAACAGTGTCTTTCCAGTGGAGGAAAGAAGCTAGAACAAGGACGGAGCAGAGAGAATGTTACAACCCGTTGGTGAAGGAAAGGGTCAGGCATTTAGGCCTCTATGATGCATACTGGAAGTTCAACACTTGGGATGTTCCACAGTGTCTACCACTTCTCAAAACACTTCCAATATTTGAGGGAACTGTTCTACAGCAAGTTCTCACAACAGGGAAGCGTCTGTGCTCAGTTGGAAAGTGTAGGCCGTGTCTGGGTAGCAGTCATGAAGTGTCTCATACAGACCCCTTAGAGGGGATGCGGAGGAAGGTATCTGCTCTGGGAACGTACTTCACGTGCTTACTCATTCGTAACAGTGTTTCTCCTTTGAAGATGAAGATAGAAAAGGGAAAGACTACGGGCACAGTAGGTACTGTGAGTAAAGGGCAGGCTATGGCGCTTAGCCTGACAAACACATATTGGATGTTCACCACCAGTGGTGATCCGCACTTAGTTTCTGCTTCTAAAACGCTTCCAACACTGAGAGGGATGTGTGCTTTAGGAGGGATTCACTGCAGTGTTAGGTCTTTTAAAGAAGGAAGCTTTTGGGACTGACTCTGTGGTAACCGCATTAGGCGCACATAGCTTTCCATTCAAAGACGTTTAACCATTGGACTATAGCAAATTCCGTTTAAGGGAAACTCCTTCATGCGGAATGTCATTTCTCACTTTGTCTTTCCAGTGAAGGAAAGAAGATAGAACAAGGACGGAGCACAGAGAATATTAAACCCTTTGGTGAAGTAAAGGGTAAGGCATTTAGGCCTCTATGATGCATACTGGAAGTTCTACACCTGGGATGTTCCACAGCGTCTACCACCTCTCAAAACACTTCCAATATATGAGGGAACTGTGCTACAGTAAGTTCTCACGACAGGGATGCGTCTGTACTCAGTTGGAAACTCTAGGACGTGTCGGGTTAGCAATCATGAAGTCTCTCCTACAGGCCCCTTAGAGGGGATGCAAAGGAAAGTATCTGCTCAGCGAACCTACTTCAGTTGCATGCTCATTTTTAACAGCGTTTCTCCTTTGAGATATGGAGATAGAACAGGGACTGACTAGGGGCACATTAGGTACTGTGAGTAAAGGGCAGGCTATGGCGCTTAAGCCTACCAAACACATATTGGATGTTCACCACCAGTGGTGATCCGCACTTGGTTTCTGCGTCTAAAACGCTTCCTACACTGAGAGGGAAGTGTGCTTTAGGAGGGATTCACTGCAGTGTTACGTCTGTTAAAGAAGGAAGCTTTGGGGACTGACTCTGTGGTAACCGCAATAGGCGCACATAGCTTTCCATTCACAGACGTCTAACCGTTAGACTATAGCATGTTCTGTTTAAGGGAAACTCCTTCAGGCGGAATGTCACTTCTCACAGTGTCTTTCCAGTGGAGGAAAGATGATAGAACAAGGACGGACAGAGAGAACGTTGCAAACCGTGAGTGAAGTAGAGGGTAAGGCACTTAGGCCTCTAGGATGCATACTGGAATTACAACACCGGTGATGTTCCACAGTGTCTACCTCTTCTCTTAAACACTTCCAGTATATAAGGGAACTGTGCTACAGTAATTTTTCACGAAGGGGATGCATCTGTGCTCAGTTGAAAACTCTACAATGTGTCTGGGTAGCAATCATGAAGTGTCTCATACAGGCCCCTTGGAGGGGAGGCGTAGGAAGGTATCTGCTCAGGGAACCTACTTTAGGTGCGTACTCATTCATAACAGTGTTTCTCCTTTTGGAATGAAGATAGAACAGGGACGAACTAGGGGCACATTAGGTCCTTTGAGTAAAGGGCAGGCTATGGCGCTTAGCCTGACAAACACATATTGGATGTTCACCACCAGTGGTGATCCGCACTTAGTTTCTGCGTCTAAAACGCTTCCAACACTGAGAGGGAAGTGTGCTTTAGGAGGGATGCACTGCAGTGTTAGGTCTTTTAAAGAAGGAAGCTTTTGGGACTGACTCTGTGGTAACCGCATTAGGCGCACATAGCTTTCCATTCAAAGACGTCTAAACATTGGACTATAGCAAGTTCAGTTTAAGGGAAACTCCTTCATGCGGAATGTCATTTCTCACTTTGTCTTTCCAGTGGAGGAAAGAAGATAGAACAAGGACGGAGCACAGAGAATATTAAACCCTTTGGTGAAGTAAAGGGTAAGGCATTTAGGCCTCTATGATGCATACTGGAAGTTCTACACCTGGGATGTTCCACAGCGTCTACCACCTCTCAAAACACTTCCAATATATGAGGGAACTGTGCTACAGTAAGTTCTCACGACAGGGATGCGACTGTACTCAGTTGGAAACTCTAGGACGTGTCGGGTTAGCAATCATGAAGTCTCTCCTACAGGCCCCTTAGAGGGGATGCAAAGGAAAGTATCTGCTCAGCGAACCTACTTCAGTTGCATGCTCATTTTTAACAGCGTTTCTCCTTTGAGATATGGAGATAGAACAGGGACTGACTAGGGGCACATTAGGTACTGTGAGTAAAGGGCAGGCTATGGCGCTTAAGCCTACCAAACACATATTGGATGTTCACCACCAGTGGTGATCCGCACTTGGTTTCTGCGTCTAAAACGCTTCCTACACTGAGAGGGAAGTGTGCTTTAGGAGGGATTCACTGCAGTGTTACGTCTGTTAAAGAAGGAAGCTTTGGGGACTGACTCTGTGGTAACCGCAATAGGCGCACATAGCTTTCCATTCACAGACGTCTAACCGTTAGACTATAGCATGTTCTGTTTAAGGGAAACTCCTTCAGGCGGAATGTCACTTCTCACAGTGTCTTTCCAGTGGAGAAAAGATGATAGAACAAGGACGGACAGAGAGAACGTTGCAAACCGTGAGTGAAGTAGAGGGTAAGGCACTTAGGCCTCTAGGATGCATACTGGAATTACAACACCGTTGATGTTCCACAGTGTCTACCTCTTCTCTTAAACACTTCCAATATATAAGGGAACTGTGCTACAGTAATTTTTCACGAAGGGGATGCATCTGTGCTCAGTTGAAAACTCTACAATGTGTCTGGGTAGCAATCATGAAGTGTCTCATACAGGCCCCTTGGAGGGGAGGCGTAGGAAGGTATCTGCTCAGGGAACCTACTTTCGGTGCGTACTCATTCATAACAGTGTTTCTCCTTTTGGAATGAAGATAGAACAGGGACGAACTAGGGACACATTAGGTCCTTTGAGTAAAGGGCAAGCTATGGCGCTTAAGCCTGCCAAACACATATTGGAGGTTCACCACCAGTGGTGTTCCGCACTTAGTTTCTGCGTCTATAACGCTTCCAACACTGAGAGGGAAGTGTGCTTTAGGAGGGATTCACTGCAGTGTTACGTCTGTTAAAGAAGAAAGCTTTGGGGACTGACTCTTTGGTAACCACAATAGGCGCACATAGCTTTCCAGTCTCTGACGTCTATCCGTTGGACTATAGCAAGTTCTGTGTAAGGGAAACATCTTCATGAGGAATGTCCCTTCTAACAGTGTCTTTCCAGTGGAGGAAAGAAGCTAGAACAAGCACGGAGCAGAGAGAATGTTACAACCCGTTGGTGAAGGAAAGGGTCAGGCATTTAGGCCTCTATGATGCATACTGGAAGTTCAACACTTGGGATGTTCCACAGTGTCTACCACTTCTCAAAACACTTCCAATATTTGAGGGAACTGTTCTACAGCAAGTTCTCACAACAGGGAAGCGTCTGTGCTCAGTTGGAAAGTGTAGGACGTGTCTGGGTAGCAGTCATGAAGTGTCTCATACAGACCCCTTAGAGGGGATGCGGAGGAAGGTATCTGCTCTGGGAACGTACTTCACGTGCTTACTCATTCGTAACAGTGTTTCTCCTTTGAAGATGAAGACAGAAAAGGGAAAGACTACGGGCACAGTAGGTACTGTGAGTAAAGGGCAGGCTATGGCGCTTAGCCTGACAAACACATATTGGATGTTCACCACCAGTGGTGATCCGCACTTAGTTTCTGCTTCTAAAACGCTTCCAACACTGAGAGGGATGTGTGCTTTAGGAGGGATTCACTGCAGTGTTAGGTCTTTTAAAGAAGGAAGCTTTTGGGACTGACTCTGTGGTAACCGCATTAGGCGCACATAGCTTTCCATTCAAAGACGTTTAACCATTGGACTATAGCAAATTCAGTTTAAGGGAAACTCCTTCATGCGGAATGTCATTTCTCACTTTGTCTTTCCAGTGGAGGAAAGAAGATAGAACAAGGACGGAGCACAGAGAATATTAAACCCTTTGGTGAAGTAAAGGGTAAGGCATTTAGGCCTCTATGATGCATACTGGAAGTTCTACACCTGGGATGTTCCACAGCGTCTACCACCTCTCAAAACACTTCCAATATATAAGGGAACTGTGCTACAGTAAGTTCTCACGACAGGGATGCGTCTGTACTCAGTTGGAAACTCTAGGACGTGTCGGGTTAGCAATCATGAAGTCTCTCCTACAGGCCCCTTAGAGGGGATGCAAAGGAAAGTATCTGCTCAGCGAACCTACTTCAGTTGCATGCTCATTTTTAACAGCGTTTCTCCTTTGAGATATGGAGATAGAACAGGGACTGACTAGGGGCACATTAGGTACTGTGAGTAAAGGGCAGGCTATGGCGCTTAAGCCTACCAAACACATATTGGATGTTCACCACCAGTGGTGATCCGCACTTGGTTTCTGCGTCTAAAACGCTTCCTACACTGAGAGGGAAGTGTGCTTTAGGAGGGATTCACTGCAGTGTTACGTCTGTTAAAGAAGGAAGCTTTGGGGACTGACTCTGTGGTAACCGCAATAGGCGCACATAGCTTTCCATTCACAGACGTCTAACCGTTAGACTATAGCATGTTCTGTTTAAGGGAAACTCCTTCAGGCGGAATGTCACTTCTCACAGTGTCTTTCCAGTGGAGAAAAGATGATAGAACAAGGACGGACAGAGAGAACGTTGCAAACCGTGAGTGAAGTAGAGGGTAAGGCACTTAGGCCTCTAGGATGCATACTGGAATTACAACACCGGTGATGTTCCACAGTGTCTACCTCTTCTCTTAAACACTTCCAATATATAAGGGAACTGTGCTACAGTAATTTTTCACGAAGGGGATGCATCTGTGCTCAGTTGAAAACTTTACAATGTGTCTGGGTAGCAATCATGAAGTGTCTCATACAGGCCCCTTGGAGGGGAGGCGTAGGAAGGTATCTGCTCAGGGAACCTACTTTAGGTGCGTACTCATTCATAACAGTGTTTCTCCTTTTGGAATGAAGATAGAACAGGGACGAACTAGGGGCACATTAGGTCCTTTGAGTAAAGGGCAAGCTATGGCGCTTAAGCCTGCCAAACACATATTGGAGGTTCACCACCAGTGGTGTTCCGCACTTAGTTTCTGCGTCTATAACGCTTCCAACACTGAGAGGGAAGTGTGCTTTAGGAGGGATTCACTGCAGTGTTACGTCTGTTAAAGAAGAAAGCTTTGGGGACTGACTCTTTGGTAACCACAATAGGCGCACATAGCTTTCCAGTCTCTGACGTCTATCCGTTGGACTATAGCAAGTTCTGTGTAAGGGAAACATCTTCATGAGGAATGTCCCTTCTAACAGTGTCTTTCCAGTGGAGGAAAGAAGCTAGAACAAGGACGGAGCAGAGAGAATGTTACAACCCGTTGGTGAAGGAAAGGGTCAGGCATTTAGGCCTCTATGATGCATACTGGAAGTTCAACACTTGGGATGTTCCACAGTGTCTACCACTTCTCAAAACACTTCCAATATTTGAGGGAACTGTTCTACAGCAAGTTCTCACAACAGGGAAGCGTCTGTGCTCAGTTGGAAAGTGTAGGACGTGTCTGGGTAGCAGTCATGAAGTGTCTCATACAGACCCCTTAGAGGGGATGCGGAGGAAGGTATCTGCTCTGGGAACGTACTTCACGTGCTTACTCATTCGTAACAGTGTTTCTCCTTTGAAGATGAAGACAGAAAAGGGAAAGACTACGGGCACAGTAGGTACTGTGAGTAAAGGGCAGGCTATGGCGCTTAGCCTGACAAACACATATTGGATGTTCACCACCAGTGGTGATCCGCACTTAGTTTCTGCTTCTAAAACGCTTCCAACACTGAGAGGGATGTGTGCTTTAGGAGGGATTCACTGCAGTGTTAGGTCTTTTAAAGAAGGAAGCTTTTGGGACTGACTCTGTGGTAACCGCATTAGGCGCACATAGCTTTCCATTCAAAGACGTTTAACCATTGGACTATAGCAAATTCAGTTTAAGGGAAACTCCTTCATGCGGAATGTCATTTCTCACTTTGTCTTTCCAGTGGAGGAAAGAAGATAGAACAAGGACGGAGCACAGAGAATATTAAACCCTTTGGTGAAGTAAAGGGTAAGGCATTTAGGCCTCTATGATGCATACTGGAAGTTCTACACCTGGGATGTTCCACAGCGTCTACCACCTCTCAAAACACTTCCAATATATGAGGGAACTGTGCTACAGTAAGTTCTCACGACAGGGATGCGTCTGTACTCAGTTGGAAACTCTAGGACGTGTCGGGTTAGCAATCATGAAGTCTCTCCTACAGGCCCCTTAGAGGGGATGCAAAGGAAAGTATCTGCTCAGCGAACCTACTTCAGTTGCATGCTCATTTTTAACAGCGTTTCTCCTTTGAGATATGGAGATAGAACAGGGACTGACTAGGGGCACATTAGGTACTGTGAGTAAAGGGCAGGCTATGGCGCTTAAGCCTACCAAACACATATTGGATGTTCACCACCAGTGGTGATCCGCACTTGGTTTCTGCGTCTAAAACGCTTCCTACACTGAGAGGGAAGTGTGCTTTAGGAGGGATTCACTGCAGTGTTACGTCTGTTAAAGAAGGAAGCTTTGGGGACTGACTCTGTGGTAACCGCAATAGGCGCACATAGCTTTCCATTCACAGACGTCTAACCGTTAGACTATAGCATGTTCTGTTTAAGGGAAACTCCTTCAGGCGGAATGTCACTTCTCACAGTGTCTTTCCAGTGGAGAAAAGATGATAGAACAAGGACGGACAGAGAGAACGTTGCAAACCGTGAGTGAAGTAGAGGGTAAGGCACTTAGGCCTCTAGGATGCATACTGGAATTACAACACCGGTGATGTTCCACAGTGTCTACCTCTTCTCTTAAACACTTCCAGTATATAAGGGAACTGTGCTACAGTAATTTTTCACGAAGGGGATGCATCTGTGCTCAGTTGAAAACTCTACAATGTGTCTGGGTAGCAATCATGAAGTGTCTCATACAGGCCCCTTGGAGGGGAGGCGTAGGAAGGTATCTGCTCAGGGAACCTACTTTAGGTGCGTACTCATTCATAACAGTGTTTCTCCTTTTGGAATGAAAATAGAACAGGGACGAACTAGGGGCACATTAGGTCCTTTGAGTAAAGGGCAAGCTATGGCGCTTAAGCCTGCCAAACACATATTGGAGGTTCACCACCAGTGGTGTTCCGCACTTAGTTTCTGCGTCTATAACGCTTCCAACACTGAGAGGGAAGTGTGCTTTAGGAGGGATTCACTGCAGTGTTACGTCTGTTAAAGAAGAAAGCTTTGGGGACTGACTCTTTGGTAACCACAATAGGCGCACATAGCTTTCCAGTCTCTGACGTCTATCCGTTGGACTATAGCAAGTTCTGTGTAAGGGAAACATCTTCATGAGGAATGTCCCTTCTAACAGTGTCTTTCCAGTGGAGGAAAGAAGATAGAACAAGGACGGAGCAGAGAGAATGTTACAGCCCGTTGGTGAAGGAAAGGGTCATGCATTTAGGCCTCTATGATGCATACTGGAAGTTCAACACTTGGGATGTTCCACAGTGTCTACCACTTCTCAAAACACTTCCAATATAGGAGGGAACTGTTCTACAGCAAGTTCTCACAACAGGGAAGCGTCTGTGCTCAGTTGGAAAGTGTAGGACGTGTCTGGGTAGCAATCATGAAGTGTCTCATACAGACCCCTTAGAGGGGATGCGGAGGAAGGTATCTGCTCTGGGAACCTACTTCAGGTACGTACTCATTCATAACAGTGTTTCTCCTTTGAAGATGAAGATAGAACAGGGAAGGACTACAGGCACATTAGGTACTGTGAGTAAAGGGCAGGCTAAGGGTCTTAGCCTGACAAACACATATTGGATGTTCACCACCAGTGGTGATCCGCACTTAGTTTCTGCGTCTAAAACGCTTCCAACACTGAGAGGGATGTGTGCTTTAGGAGGGATTCACTGCAGTGTTAGGTCTTTTAAAGAAGGAAGCTTTTGGGACTGACTCTGTGGTAACCGCATTAGGCGCACATAGCTTTCCATTCAAAGACGTCTAACCATTGGACTATAGCAAATTCAATTTAAGGGAAACTCCTTCATGCGGAATGTCATTTCTCACTTTGTCTTTCCAGTGAAGGAAAGAAGATAGAACAAGGACGGAGCACAGAGAATATTAAACCCTTTGGTGAAGTAAAGGGTAAGGCATTTAGGCCTCTATGATGCATACTGGAAGTTCTACACCTGGGATGTTCCACAGCGTCTACCACCTCTCAAAACACTTCCAATATATGAGGGAACTGTGCTACAGTAAGTTCTCACGACAGGGATGCGTCTGTACTCAGTTGTGAACTCTAGGATGTGTCTGGTTAGCAATCATGAAGTCTCTCCTACAGGCCCCTTAGAGGGGATGCAAAGGAAAGTATCTGCTCAGCGAACCTACTTCAGTTGCATACTCATTCATAACAGCGTTTCTCCTTTGAGATATGGAGATAGAACAGGGACTGACTAGGGGCACATTAGGTACTGTGAGTAAAGGGCAGGCTATGGCGCTTGAGCCTACCAAACACATATTGGATGTTCACCACCAGTGGTGATCCGCACTTGGTTTCTGCGTCTAAAACGCTTCCTACACTGAGAGGGAAGTGTTCTTTAGGAGGGATTCACTGCAGTGTTACGTCTGTTAAAGAAGGAAGCTTTGGGGACTGACTCTGTGGTAACCGCAATAGGCGCACATAGCTTTCCATTCACAGACGTCTAACCGTTAGACTATAGCATGTTCTGTTTAAGGGAAACTCCTTCAGGCGGAATGTCACTTCTCACAGTGTCTTTCCAGTGGAGGAAAGATGATAGAACAAGGACGGACAGAGAGAACGTTGCAAACCGTGAGTGAAGTAGAGGGTAAGGCACTTAGGCCTCTAGGATGCATACTGGAATTACAACACCGGTGATGTTCCACAGTGTCTACCTCTTCTCTTAAACACTTCCAGTATATAAGGGAACTGTGCTACAGTAATTTTTCACGAAGGGGATGCATCTGTGCTCAGTTGAAAACTCTACAATGTGTCTGGGTAGCAATCATGAAGTGTCTCATACAGGCCCCTTGGAGGGGAGGCGTAGGAAGGTATCTGCTCAGGGAACCTACTTTAGGTGCGTACTCATTCATAACAGTGTTTCTCCTTTTGGAATGAAGATAGAACAGGGACGAACTAGGGGCACATTAGGTCCTTTGAGTAAAGGGCAAGCTATGGCGCTTAAGCCTGCCAAACACATATTGGAGGTTCACCACCAGTGGTGTTCCGCACTTAGTTTCTGCGTCTATAACGCTTCCAACACTGAGAGGGAAGTGTGCTTTAGGAGGGATTCACTGCAGTGTTACGTCTGTTAAAGAAGAAAGCTTTGGGGACTGACTCTTTGGTAACCACAATAGGCGCACATAGCTTTCCAGTCTCTGACGTCTATCCGTTGGACTATAGCAAGTTCTGTGTAAGGGAAACATCTTCATGAGGAATGTCCCTTCTAACAGTGTCTTTCCAGTGGAGGAAAGAAGATAGAACAAGGACGGAGCAGAGAGAATGTTACAGCCCGTTGATGAAGGAAAGGGTCATGCATTTAGGCCTCTATGATGCATACTGGAAGTTCAACACTTGGGATGTTCCACAGTGTCTACCACTTCTCAAAACACTTCCAATATAGGAGGGAACTGTTCTACAGCAAGTTCTCACAACAGGGAAGCGTCTGTGCTCAGTTGGAAAGTGTAGGCCGTGTCTGGGTAGCAGTCATGAAGTGTCTCATACAGACCCCTTAGAGGGGATGCGGAGGAAGGTATCTGCTCTGGGAACGTACTTCACGTGCTTACTCATTCGTAAAGGTGTTTCTCCTTTGAAGATGAAGATAGAAAAGGGAAAGACTACGGGCACATTAGGTACTGTGAGTAAAGGGCAGGCTATGGCGCTTAGCCTGACAAACACATATTGGATGTTCACCACCAGTGGTGATCCGCACTTAGTTTCTGCTTCTAAAACGCTTCCAACACTGAGAGGGATGTGTGCTTTAGGAGGGATTCACTGCAGTGTTAGGTCTTTTAAAGAAGGAAGCTTTTGGGACTGACTCTGTGGTAACCGCATTAGGCGCACATAGCTTTCCATTCAAAGACGTTTAACCATTGGACTATAGCAAATTCCGTTTAAGGGAAACTCCTTCATGCGGAATGTCATTTCTCACTTTGTCTTTCCAGTGGAGGAAAGAAGATAGAACAAGGACGGAGCACAGAGAATATTAAACCCTTGGTGAAGTAAAGGGTAAGGCATTTAGGCCTCTATGATGCATACTGGAAGTTCTACACCTGGGATGTTCCACAGCGTCTACCACCTCTCAAAACACTTCCAATATATGAGGGAACTGTGCTACAGTAATTTCTCACGACAGGGATGCGTCTGTACTCAGTTGGAAACTCTAGGACGTGTCGGGTTAGCAATCATGAATCTCTCCTACAGGCCCCTTAGAGGGGATGCAAAGGAAAGTATCTGCTCAGCGAACCTACTTCAGTTGCATGCTCACTTTTAACAGCGTTTCTCCTTTGAGATATGGAGATAGAACAGGGACTGACTAGGGGCACATTAGGTACTGTGAGTAAAGGGCAGGCTATGGCGCTTAAGCCTACCAAACACATATTGGATGTTCACCACCAGTGGTGATCCGCACTTGGTTTCTGCGTCTAAAACGCTTCCTACACTGAGAGGGAAGTGTGCTTTAGGAGGGATTCACTGCAGTGTTACGTCTGTAAAAGAAGGAAGCTTTTGGGACTAACTCTGTGGTAACCGCAATAGGCGCACATAGCTTTCCATTCACAGACGTCTAACCGTTAGACTATAGCATGTTCTGTTTAAGGGAAACTCCTTCAGGCGGAATGTCACTTCTCACAGTGTCTTTCCAGTGGAGGAAAGATGATAGAACAAGGACGGACAGAGAGAACGTTGCAAACCGTGAGTGAAGTAGAGGGTAAGGCACTTAGGCCTCTAGGATGCATACTGGAATTACAACACCGGTGATGTTCCACAGTGTCTACCTCTTCTCTTAAACACTTCCAGTATATAAGGGAACTGTGCTACAGTAATTTTTCACGAAGGGGATGCATCTGTGCTCAGTTGAAAACTCTACAATGTGTCTGGGTAGCAATCATGAAGTGTCTCATACAGGCCCCTTGGAGGGGAGGCGTAGGAAGGTATCTGCTCAGGGAACCTACTTTAGGTGCGTACTCATTCATAACAGTGTTTCTCCTTTTGGAATGAAGATAGAACAGGGACGAACTAGGGGCACATTAGGTCCTTTGAGTAAAGGGCAGGCTATGGCGCTTAGCCTGACAAACACATATTGGATGTTCACCACCAGTGGTGATCCGCACTAGTTTCTGCGTCTAAAACGCTTCCAACACTGAGAGGGAAGTGTGCTTTAGGAGGGATGCACTGCAGTGTTAGGTCTTTTAAAGAAGGAAGCTTTTGGGACTGACTCTGTGGTAACCGCATTAGGCGCACATAGCGTTCCATTCAAAGACGTCTAAACATTGGACTATAGCAAGTTCAGTTTAAGGGAAACTCCTTCATGCGGAATGTCATTTCTCACTTTGTCTTTCCAGTGGAGGAAAGAAGATAGAACAAGGACGTAGCACAGAGAATATTAAACCCTTTGGTGAAGTAAAGGGTAAGGCATTTAGGCCTCTATGATGCATACTGGAAGTTCTACACCTGGGATGTTCCACAGCGTCTACCACCTCTCAAAACACTTCCAATATATGAGGGAACTGTGCTACAGTAAGTTCTCACGACAGGGATGCGTCTGTACTCAGTTGGAAACTCTAGGACGTGTCGGGTTAGCAATCATGAAGTCTCTCCTACAGGCCCCTTAGAGGGGATGCAAAGGAAAGTATCTGCTCAGCGAACCTACTTCAGTTGCATGCTCATTTTTAACAGCGTTTCTCCTTTGAGATATGGAGATAGAACAGGGACTGACTAGGGGCACTTTAGGTACTGTGAGTAAAGGGCAGGCTATGGCGCTTAAGCCTACCAAACACATATTGGATGTTCACCACCAGTGGTGATCCGCACTTGGTTTCTGCGTCTAAAACGCTTCCTACACTGAGAGGGAAGTGTTCTTTAGGAGGGATTCACTGCAGTGTTACGTCTGTTAAAGAAGGAAGCTTTTGGGACTGACTCTGTGGTAACCGCAATAGGCCCACATAGCTTTCCATTCACAGACGTCTAACCGTTAGACTATAGCATGTTCTGTTTAAGGGAAACTCCTTCAGGCGGAATGTCACTTCTCACAGTGTCTTTCCAGTGGAGAAAAGATGATAGAACAAGGACGGACAGAGAGAACGTTGCAAACCGTGAGTGAAGTAGAGGGTAAGGCACTTAGGCCTCTAGGATGCATACTGGAATTACAACACCGGTGATGTTCCACAGTGTCTACCTCTTCTCTTAAACACTTCCAGTATATAAGGGAACTGTGCTACAGTAATTTTTCACGAAGGGGATGCATCTGTGCTCAGTTGAAAACTTTACAATGTGTCTGGGTAGCAATCATGAAGTGTCTCATACAGGCCCCTTGGAGGGGAGGCGTAGGAAGGTATCTGCTCAGGGAACCTACTTTAGGTGCGTACTCATTCATAACAGTGTTTCTCCTTTTGGAATGAAGATAGAACAGGGACGAACTAGGGGCACATTAGGTCCTTTGAGTAAAGGGCAAGCTATGGCGCTTAAGCCTGCCAAACACATATTGGAGGTTCACCACCAGTGGTGTTCCGCACTTAGTTTCTGCGTCTATAACGCTTCCAACACTGAGAGGGAAGTGTGCTTTAGGAGGGATTCACTGCAGTGTTACGTCTGTTAAAGAAGAAAGCTTTGGGGACTGACTCTTTGGTAACCACAATAGGCGCACATAGCTTTCCAGTCTCTGACGTCTATCCGTTGGACTATAGCAAGTTCTGTGTAAGGGAAACATCTTCATGAGGAATGTCCCTTCTAACAGTGTCTTTCCAGTGGAGGAAAGAAGCTAGAACAAGCACGGAGCAGAGAGAATGTTACAACCCGTTGGTGAAGGAAAGGGTCAGGCATTTAGGCCTCTATGATGCATACTGGAAGTTCAACACTTGGGATGTTCCACAGTGTCTACCACTTCTCAAAACACTTCCAATATTTGAGGGAACTGTTCTACAGCAAGTTCTCACAACAGGGAAGCGTCTGTGCTCAGTTGGAAAGTGTAGGCCGTGTCTGGGTAGCAGTCATGAAGTGTCTCATACAGACCCCTTAGAGGGGATGCGGAGGAAGGTATCTGCTCTGGGAACGTACTTCACGTGCTTACTCATTCGTAACAGTGTTTCTCCTTTGAAGATGAAGACAGAAAAGGGAAAGACTACGGGCACAGTAGGTACTGTGAGTAAAGGGCAGGCTATGGCGCTTAGCCTGACAAACACATATTGGATGTTCACCACCAGTGGTGATCCGCACTTAGTTTCTGCTTCTAAAACGCTTCCAACACTGAGAGGGATGTGTGCTTTAGGAGGGATTCACTGCAGTGTTAGGTCTTTTAAAGAAGGAAGCTTTTGGGACTGACTCTGTGGTAACCGCATTAGGCGCACATAGCTTTCCATTCAAAGACGTTTAACCATTGGACTATAGCAAATTCAGTTTAAGGGAAACTCCTTCATGCGGAATGTCATTTCTCACTTTGTCTTTCCAGTGGAGGAAAGAAGATAGAACAAGGACGGAGCACAGAGAATATTAAACCCTTTGGTGAAGTAAAGGGTAAGGCATTTAGGCCTCTATGATGCATACTGGAAGTTCTACACCTGGGATGTTCCACAGCGTCTACCACCTCTCAAAACACTTCCAATATATGAGGGAACTGTGCTACAGTAAGTTCTCACGACAGGGATGCGTCTGTACTCAGTTGGAAACTCTAGGACGTGTCGGGTTAGCAATCATGAAGTCTCTCCTACAGGCCCCTTAGAGGGGATGCAAAGGAAAGTATCTGCTCAGCGAACCTACTTCAGTTGCATGCTCATTTTTAACAGCGTTTCTCCTTTGAGATATGGAGATAGAACAGGGACTGACTAGGGGCACATTAGGTACTGTGAGTAAAGGGCAGGCTATGGCGCTTAAGCCTACCAAACACATATTGGATGTTCACCACCAGTGGTGATCCGCACTTGGTTTCTGCGTCTAAAACGCTTCCTACACTGAGAGGGAAGTGTTCTTTAGGAGGGATTCACTGCAGTGTTACGTCTGTTAAAGAAGGAAGCTTTTGGGACTAACTGTGGTAACCGCAATAGGCGCACATAGCTTTCCATTCACAGACGTCTAACCGTTAGACTATAGCATGTTCTGTTTAAGGGAAACTCCTTCAGGCGGAATGTCACTTCTCACAGTGTCTTTCCAGTGGAGAAAAGATGATAGAACAAGGACGGACAGAGAGAACGTTGCAAACCGTGAGTGAAGTAGAGGGTAAGGCACTTAGGCCTCTAGGATGCATACTGGAATTACAACACCGGTGATGTTCCACAGTGTCTACCTCTTCTCTTAAACACTTCCAATATATAAGGGAACTGTGCTACAGTAATTTTTCACGAAGGGGATGCATCTGTGCTCAGTTGAAAACTTTACAATGTGTCTGGGTAGCAATCATGAAGTGTCTCATACAGGCCCCTTGGAGGGGAGGCGTAGGAAGGTATCTGCTCAGGGAACCTACTTTAGGTGCGTACTCATTCATAACAGTGTTTCTCCTTTTGGAATGAAGATAGAACAGGGACGAACTAGGGGCACATTAGGTCCTTTGAGTAAAGGGCAAGCTATGGCGCTTAAGCCTGCCAAACACATATTGGAGGTTCACCACCAGTGGTGTTCCGCACTTAGTTTCTGCGTCTATAACGCTTCCAACACTGAGAGGGAAGTGTGCTTTAGGAGGGATTCACTGCAGTGTTACGTCTGTTAAAGAAGAAAGCTTTGGGGACTGACTCTTTGGTAACCACAATAGGCGCACATAGCTTTCCAGTCTCTGACGTCTATCCGTTGGACTATAGCAAGTTCTGTGTAAGGGAAACATCTTCATGAGGAATGTCCCTTCTAACAGTGTCTTTCCAGTGGAGGAAAGAAGCTAGAACAAGGACGGAGCAGAGAGAATGTTACAACCCGTTGGTGAAGGAAAGGGTCAGGCATTTAGGCCTCTATGATGCATACTGGAAGTTCAACACTTGGGATGTTCCACAGTGTCTACCACTTCTCAAAACACTTCCAATATTTGAGGGAACTGTTCTACAGCAAGTTCTCACAACAGGGAAGCGTCTGTGCTCAGTTGGAAAGTGTAGGCCGTGTCTGGGTAGCAGTCATGAAGTGTCTCATACAGACCCCTTAGAGGGGATGCGGAGGAAGGTATCTGCTCTGGGAACGTACTTCACGTGCTTACTCATTCGTAACAGTGTTTCTCCTTTGAAGATGAAGATAGAAAAGGGAAAGACTACGGGCACAGTAGGTACTGTGAGTAAAGGGCAGGCTATGGCGCTTAGCCTGACAAACACATATTGGATGTTCACCACCAGTGGTGATCCGCACTTAGTTTCTGCTTCTAAAACGCTTCCAACACTGAGAGGGATGTGTGCTTTAGGAGGGATTCACTGCAGTGTTAGGTCTTTTAAAGAAGGAAGCTTTTGGGACTGACTCTGTGGTAACCGCATTAGGCGCACATAGCTTTCCATTCAAAGACGTTAAACCATTGGACTATAGCAAATTCAGTTTAAGGGAAACTCCTTCATGCGGAATGTCATTTCTCACTTTGTCTTTCCAGTGGAGGAAAGAAGATAGAACAAGGACGGAGCACAGAGAATATTAAACCCTTTGGTGAAGTAAAGGGTAAGGCATTTAGGCCTCTATGATGCATACTGGAAGTTCTACACCTGGGATGTTCCACAGCGTCTACCACCTCTCAAAACACTTCCAATATATGAGGGAACTGTGCTACAGTAAGTTCTCACGACAGGGATGCGTCTGTACTCAGTTGGAAACTCTAGGACGTGTCGGGTTAGCAATCATGAAGTCTCTCCTACAGGCCCCTTAGAGGGGATGCAAAGGAAAGTATCTGCTCAGCGAACCTACTTCAGTTGCATGCTCATTTTTAACAGCGTTTCTCCTTTGAGATATGGAGATAGAACAGGGACTGACTAGGGGCACATTAGGTACTGTGAGTAAAGGGCAGGCTATGGCGCTTAAGCCTACCAAACACATATTGGATGTTCACCACCAGTGGTGATCCGCACTTGGTTTCTGCGTCTAAAACGCTTCCTACACTGAGAGGGAAGTGTGCTTTAGGAGGGATTCACTGCAGTGTTACGTCTGTTAAAGAAGGAAGCTTTGGGGACTGACTCTGTGGTAACCGCAATAGGCGCACATAGCTTTCCATTCACAGACGTCTAACCGTTAGACTATAGCATGTTCTGTTTAAGGGAAACTCCTTCAGGCGGAATGTCACTTCTCACAGTGTCTTTCCAGTGGAGGAAAGATGATAGAACAAGGACGGACAGAGAGAACGTTGCAAACCGTGAGTGAAGTAGAGGGTAAGGCACTTAGGCCTCTAGGATGCATACTGGAATTACAACACCGGTGATGTTCCACAGTGTCTACCTCTTCTCTTAAACACTTCCAGTATATAAGGGAACTGTGCTACAGTAATTTTTCACGAAGGGGATGCATCTGTGCTCAGTTGAAAACTCTACAATGTGTCTGGGTAGCAATCATGAAGTGTCTCATACAGGCCCCTTGGAGGGGAGGCGTAGGAAGGTATCTGCTCAGGGAACCTACTTTAGGTGCGTACTCATTCATAACAGTGTTTCTCCTTTTGGAATGAAGATAGAACAGGGACGAACTAGGGGCACATTAGGTCCTTTGAGTAAAGGGCAGGCTATGGCGCTTAGCCTGACAAACACATATTGGATGTTCACCACCAGTGGTGATCCGCACTTAGTTTCTGCGTCTAAAACGCTTCCAACACTGAGAGGGAAGTGTGCTTTAGGAGGGATGCACTGCAGTGTTAGGTCTTTTAAAGAAGGAAGCTTTTGGGACTGACTCTGTGGTAACCGCATTAGGCGCACATAGCTTTCCATTCAAAGACGTCTAAACATTGGACTATAGCAAGTTCAGTTTAAGGGAAACTCCTTCATGCGGAATGTCATTTCTCACTTTGTCTTTCCAGTGGAGGAAAGAAGATAGAACAAGGACGGAGCACAGAGAATATTAAACCCTTTGGTGAAGTAAAGGGTAAGGCATTTAGGCCTCTATGATGCATACTGGAAGTTCTACACCTGGGATGTTCCACAGCGTCTACCACCTCTCAAAACACTTCCAATATATGAGGGAACTGTGCTACAGTAAGTTCTCACGACAGGGATGCGTCTGTACTCAGTTGGAAACTCTAGGACGTGTCGGGTTAGCAATCATGAAGTCTCTCCTACAGGCCCCTTAGAGGGGATGCAAAGGAAAGTATCTGCTCAGCGAACCTACTTCAGTTGCATGCTCATTTTTAACAGCGTTTCTCCTTTGAGATATGGAGATAGAACAGGGACTGACTAGGGGCACATTAGGTACTGTGAGTAAAGGGCAGGCTATGGCGCTTAAGCCTACCAAACACATATTGGATGTTCACCACCAGTGGTGATCCGCACTTGGTTTCTGCGTCTAAAACGCTTCCTACACTGAGAGGGAAGTGTGCTTTAGGAGGGATTCACTGCAGTGTTACGTCTGTTAAAGAAGGAAGCTTTGGGGACTGACTCTGTGGTAACCGCAATAGGCGCACATAGCTTTCCATTCACAGACGTCTAACCGTTAGACTATAGCATGTTCTGTTTAAGGGAAACTCCTTCAGGCGGAATGTCACTTCTCACAGTGTCTTTCCAGTGGAGAAAAGATGATAGAACAAGGACGGACAGAGAGAACGTTGCAAACCGTGAGTGAAGTAGAGGGTAAGGCACTTAGGCCTCTAGGATGCATACTGGAATTACAACACCGTTGATGTTCCACAGTGTCTACCTCTTCTCTTAAACACTTCCAATATATAAGGGAACTGTGCTACAGTAATTTTTCACGAAGGGGATGCATCTGTGCTCAGTTGAAAACTTTACAATGTGTCTGGGTAGCAATCATGAAGTGTCTCATACAGGCCCCTTGGAGGGGAGGCGTAGGAAGGTATCTGCTCAGGGAACCTACTTTAGGTGCGTACTCATTCATAACAGTGTTTCTCCTTTTGGAATGAAGATAGAACAGGGACGAACTAGGGGCACATTAGGTCCTTTGAGTAAAGGGCAAGCTATGGCGCTTAAGCCTGCCAAACACATATTGGAGGTTCACCACCAGTGGTGTTCCGCACTTAGTTTCTGCGTCTATAACGCTTCCAACACTGAGAGGGAAGTGTGCTTTAGGAGGGATTCACTGCAGTGTTACGTCTGTTAAAGAAGAAAGCTTTGGGGACTGACTCTTTGGTAACCACAATAGGCGCACATAGCTTTCCAGTCTCTGACGTCTATCCGTTGGACTATAGCAAGTTCTGTGTAAGGGAAACATCTTCATGAGGAATGTCCCTTCTAACAGTGTCTTTCCAGTGGAGGAAAGAAGCTAGAACAAGGACGGAGCAGAGAGAATGTTACAACCCGTTGGTGAAGGAAAGGGTCAGGCATTTAGGCCTCTATGATGCATACTGGAAGTTCAACACTTGGGATGTTCCACAGTGTCTACCACTTCTCAAAACACTTCCAATATTTGAGGGAACTGTTCTACAGCAAGTTCTCACAACAGGGAAGCGTCTGTGCTCAGTTGGAAAGTGTAGGACGTGTCTGGGTAGCAGTCATGAAGTGTCTCATACAGACCCCTTAGAGGGGATGCGGAGGAAGGTATCTGCTCTGGGAACGTACTTCACGTGCTTACTCATTCGTAACAGTGTTTCTCCTTTGAAGATGAAGACAGAAAAGGGAAAGACTACGGGCACAGTAGGTACTGTGAGTAAAGGGCAGGCTATGGCGCTTAGCCTGACAAACACATATTGGATGTTCACCACCAGTGGTGATCCGCACTTAGTTTCTGCTTCTAAAACGCTTCCAACACTGAGAGGGATGTGTGCTTTAGGAGGGATTCACTGCAGTGTTACGTCTTTTAAAGAAGGAAGCTTTTGGGACTGACTCTGTGGTAACCGCATTAGGCGCACATAGCTTTCCATTCAAAGACGTTTAACCATTGGACTATAGCAAATTCAGTTTAAGGGAAACTCCTTCATGCGGAATGTCATTTCTCACTTTGTCTTTCCAGTGGAGGAAAGAAGATAGAACAAGGACGGAGCACAGAGAATATTAAACCCTTTGGTGAAGTAAAGGGTAAGGCATTTAGGCCTCTATGATGCATACTGGAAGTTCTACACCTGGGATGTTCCACAGCGTCTACCACCTCTCAAAACACTTCCAATATATGAGGGAACTGTGCTACAGTAAGTTCTCACGACAGGGATGCGTCTGTACTCAGTTGGAAACTCTAGGACGTGTCGGGTTAGCAATCATGAAGTCTCTCCTACAGGCCCCTTAGAGGGGATGCAAAGGAAAGTATCTGCTCAGCGAACCTACTTCAGTTGCATGCTCATTTTTAACAGCGTTTCTCCTTTGAGATATGGAGATAGAACAGGGACTGACTAGGGGCACATTAGGTACTGTGAGTAAAGGGCAGGCTATGGCGCTTAAGCCTACCAAACACATATTGGATGTTCACCACCAGTGGTGATCCGCACTTGGTTTCTGCGTCTAAAACGCTTCCTACACTGAGAGGGAAGTGTGCTTTAGGAGGGATTCACTGCAGTGTTACGTCTGTTAAAGAAGGAAGCTTTGGGGACTGACTCTGTGGTAACCGCAATAGGCGCACATAGCTTTCCATTCACAGACGTCTAACCGTTAGACTATAGCATGTTCTGTTTAAGGGAAACTCCTTCAGGCGGAATGTCACTTCTCACAGTGTCTTTCCAGTGGAGGAAAGATGATAGAACAAGGACGGACAGAGAGAACGTTGCAAACCGTGAGTGAAGTAGAGGGTAAGGCACTTAGGCCTCTAGGATGCATACTGGAATTACAACACCGGTGATGTTCCACAGTGTCTACCTCTTCTCTTAAACACTTCCAGTATATAAGGGAACTGTGCTACAGTAATTTTTCACGAAGGGGATGCATCTGTGCTCAGTTGAAAACTCTACAATGTGTCTGGGTAGCAATCATGAAGTGTCTCATACAGGCCCCTTGGAGGGGAGGCGTAGGAAGGTATCTGCTCAGGGAACCTACTTTAGGTGCGTACTCATTCATAACAGTGTTTCTCCTTTTGGAATGAAGATAGAACAGGGACGAACTAGGGGCACATTAGGTCCTTTGAGTAAAGGGCAGGCTATGGCGCTTAGCCTGACAAACACATATTGGATGTTCACCACCAGTGGTGATCCGCACTTAGTTTCTGCGTCTAAAACGCTTCCAACACTGAGAGGGAAGTGTGCTTTAGGAGGGATGCACTGCAGTGTTAGGTCTTTTAAAGAAGGAAGCTTTTGGGACTGACTCTGTGGTAACCGCATTAGGCGCACATAGCTTTCCATTCAAAGACGTCTAAACATTGGACTATAGCAAGTTCAGTTTAAGGGAAACTCCTTCATGCGGAATGTCATTTCTCACTTTGTCTTTCCAGTGGAGGAAAGAAGATAGAACAAGGACGGAGCACAGAGAATATTAAACCCTTTGGTGAAGTAAAGGGTAAGGCATTTAGGCCTCTATGATGCATACTGGAAGTTCTACACCTGGGATGTTCCACAGCGTCTACCACCTCTCAAAACACTTCCAATATATGAGGGAACTGTGCTACAGTAAGTTCTCACGACAGGGATGCGTCTGTACTCAGTTGGAAACTCTAGGACGTGTCGGGTTAGCAATCATGAAGTCTCTCCTACAGGCCCCTTAGAGGGGATGCAAAGGAAAGTATCTGCTCAGCGAACCTACTTCAGTTGCATGCTCATTTTTAACAGCGTTTCTCCTTTGAGATATGGAGATAGAACAGGGACTGACTAGGGGCACATTAGGTACTGTGAGTAAAGGGCAGGCTATGGCGCTTAAGCCTACCAAACACATATTGGATGTTCACCACCAGTGGTGATCCGCACTTGGTTTCTGCGTCTAAAACGCTTCCTACACTGAGAGGGAAGTGTGCTTTAGGAGGGATTCACTGCAGTGTTACGTCTGTTAAAGAAGGAAGCTTTGGGGACTGACTCTGTGGTAACCGCAATAGGCGCACATAGCTTTCCATTCACAGACGTCTAACCGTTAGACTATAGCATGTTCTGTTTAAGGGAAACTCCTTCAGGCGGAATGTCACTTCTCACAGTGTCTTTCCAGTGGAGAAAAGATGATAGAACAAGGACGGACAGAGAGAACGTTGCAAACCGTGAGTGAAGTAGAGGGTAAGGCACTTAGGCCTCTAGGATGCATACTGGAATTACAACACCGGTGATGTTCCACAGTGTCTACCTCTTCTCTTAAACACTTCCAATATATAAGGGAACTGTGCTACAGTAATTTTTCACGAAGGGGATGCATCTGTGCTCAGTTGAAAACTTTACAATGTGTCTGGGTAGCAATCATGAAGTGTCTCATACAGGCCCCTTGGAGGGGAGGCGTAGGAAGGTATCTGCTCAGGGAACCTACTTTAGGTGCGTACTCATTCATAACAGTGTTTCTCCTTTTGGAATGAAGATAGAACAGGGACGAACTAGGGGCACATTAGGTCCTTTGAGTAAAGGGCAAGCTATGGCGCTTAAGCCTGCCAAACACATATTGGAGGTTCACCACCAGTGGTGTTCCGCACTTAGTTTCTGCGTCTATAACGCTTCCAACACTGAGAGGGAAGTGTGCTTTAGGAGGGATTCACTGCAGTGTTACGTCTGTTAAAGAAGAAAGCTTTGGGGACTGACTCTTTGGTAACCACAATAGGCGCACATAGCTTTCCAGTCTCTGACGTCTATCCGTTGGACTATAGCAAGTTCTGTGTAAGGGAAACATCTTCATGAGGAATGTCCCTTCTAACAGTGTCTTTCCAGTGGAGGAAAGAAGCTAGAACAAGGACGGAGCAGAGAGAATGTTACAACCCGTTGGTGAAGGAAAGGGTCAGGCATTTAGGCCTCTATGATGCATACTGGAAGTTCAACACTTGGGATGTTCCACAGTGTCTACCACTTCTCAAAACACTTCCAATATTTGAGGGAACTGTTCTACAGCAAGTTCTCACAACAGGGAAGCGTCTGTGCTCAGTTGGAAAGTGTAGGACGTGTCTGGGTAGCAGTCATGAAGTGTCTCATACAGACCCCTTAGAGGGGATGCGGAGGAAGGTATCTGCTCTGGGAACGTACTTCACGTGCTTACTCATTCGTAACAGTGTTTCTCCTTTGAAGATGAAGACAGAAAAGGGAAAGACTACGGGCACAGTAGGTACTGTGAGTAAAGGGCAGGCTATGGCGCTTAGCCTGACAAACACATATTGGATGTTCACCACCAGTGGTGATCCGCACTTAGTTTCTGCTTCTAAAACGCTTCCAACACTGAGAGGGATGTGTGCTTTAGGAGGGATTCACTGCAGTGTTAGGTCTTTTAAAGAAGGAAGCTTTTGGGACTGACTCTGTGGTAACCGCATTAGGCGCACATAGCTTTCCATTCAAAGACGTTTAACCATTGGACTATAGCAAATTCAGTTTAAGGGAAACTCCTTCATGCGGAATGTCATTTCTCACTTTGTCTTTCCAGTGGAGGAAAGAAGATAGAACAAGGACGGAGCACAGAGAATATTAAACCCTTTGGTGAAGTAAAGGGTAAGGCATTTAGGCCTCTATGATGCATACTGGAAGTTCTACACCTGGGATGTTCCACAGCGTCTACCACCTCTCAAAACACTTCCAATATATGAGGGAACTGTGCTACAGTAAGTTCTCACGACAGGGATGCGTCTGTACTCAGTTGGAAACTCTAGGACGTGTCGGGTTAGCAATCATGAAGTCTCTCCTACAGGCCCCTTAGAGGGGATGCAAAGGAAAGTATCTGCTCAGCGAACCTACTTCAGTTGCATGCTCATTTTTAACAGCGTTTCTCCTTTGAGATATGGAGATAGAACAGGGACTGACTAGGGGCACATTAGGTACTGTGAGTAAAGGGCAGGCTATGGCGCTTAAGCCTACCAAACACATATTGGATGTTCACCACCAGTGGTGATCCGCACTTGGTTTCTGCGTCTAAAACGCTTCCTACACTGAGAGGGAAGTGTGCTTTAGGAGGGATTCACTGCAGTGTTACGTCTGTTAAAGAAGGAAGCTTTGGGGACTGACTCTGTGGTAACCGCAATAGGCGCACATAGCTTTCCATTCACAGACGTCTAACCGTTAGACTATAGCATGTTCTGTTTAAGGGAAACTCCTTCAGGCGGAATGTCACTTCTCACAGTGTCTTTCCAGTGGAGAAAAGATGATAGAACAAGGACGGACAGAGAGAACGTTGCAAACCGTGAGTGAAGTAGAGGGTAAGGCACTTAGGCCTCTAGGATGCATACTGGAATTACAACACCGGTGATGTTCCACAGTGTCTACCTCTTCTCTTAAACACTTCCAATATATAAGGGAACTGTGCTACAGTAATTTTTCACGAAGGGGATGCATCTGTGCTCAGTTGAAAACTTTACAATGTGTCTGGGTAGCAATCATGAAGTGTCTCATACAGGCCCCTTGGAGGGGAGGCGTAGGAAGGTATCTGCTCAGGGAACCTACTTTAGGTGCGTACTCATTCATAACAGTGTTTCTCCTTTTGGAATGAAGATAGAACAGGGACGAACTAGGGGCACATTAGGTCCTTTGAGTAAAGGGCAAGCTATGGCGCTTAAGCCTGCCAAACACATATTGGAGGTTCACCACCAGTGGTGTTCCGCACTTAGTTTCTGCGTCTATAACGCTTCCAACACTGAGAGGGAAGTGTGCTTTAGGAGGGATTCACTGCAGTGTTACGTCTGTTAAAGAAGAAAGCTTTGGGGACTGACTCTTTGGTAACCACAATAGGCGCACATAGCTTTCCAGTCTCTGACGTCTATCCGTTGGACTATAGCAAGTTCTGTGTAAGGGAAACATCTTCATGAGGAATGTCCCTTCTAACAGTGTCTTTCCAGTGGAGGAAAGAAGCTAGAACAAGGACGGAGCAGAGAGAATGTTACAACCCGTTGGTGAAGGAAAGGGTCAGGCATTTAGGCCTCTATGATGCATACTGGAAGTTCAACACTTGGGATGTTCCACAGTGTCTACCACTTCTCAAAACACTTCCAATATTTGAGGGAACTGTTCTACAGCAAGTTCTCACAACAGGGAAGCGTCTGTGCTCAGTTGGAAAGTGTAGGACGTGTCTGGGTAGCAGTCATGAAGTGTCTCATACAGACCCCTTAGAGGGGATGCGGAGGAAGGTATCTGCTCTGGGAACGTACTTCACGTGCTTACTCATTCGTAACAGTGTTTCTCCTTTGAAGATGAAGACAGAAAAGGGAAAGACTACGGGCACAGTAGGTACTGTGAGTAAAGGGCAGGCTATGGCGCTTAGCCTGACAAACACATATTGGATGTTCACCACCAGTGGTGATCCGCACTTAGTTTCTGCTTCTAAAACGCTTCCAACACTGAGAGGGATGTGTGCTTTAGGAGGGATTCACTGCAGTGTTAGGTCTTTTAAAGAAGGAAGCTTTTGGGACTGACTCTGTGGTAACCGCATTAGGCGCACATAGCTTTCCATTCAAAGACGTTTAACCATTGGACTATAGCAAATTCAGTTTAAGGGAAACTCCTTCATGCGGAATGTCATTTCTCACTTTGTCTTTCCAGTGGAGGAAAGAAGATAGAACAAGGACGGAGCACAGAGAATATTAAACCCTTTGGTGAAGTAAAGGGTAAGGCATTTAGGCCTCTATGATGCATACTGGAAGTTCTACACCTGGGATGTTCCACAGCGTCTACCACCTCTCAAAACACTTCCAATATATGAGGGAACTGTGCTACAGTAAGTTCTCACGACAGGGATGCGTCTGTACTCAGTTGGAAACTCTAGGACGTGTCGGGTTAGCAATCATGAAGTCTCTCCTACAGGCCCCTTAGAGGGGATGCAAAGGAAAGTATCTGCTCAGCGAACCTACTTCAGTTGCATGCTCATTTTTAACAGCGTTTCTCCTTTGAGATATGGAGATAGAACAGGGACTGACTAGGGGCACATTAGGTACTGTGAGTAAAGGGCAGGCTATGGCGCTTAAGCCTACCAAACACATATTGGATGTTCACCACCAGTGGTGATCCGCACTTGGTTTCTGCGTCTAAAACGCTTCCTACACTGAGAGGGAAGTGTGCTTTAGGAGGGATTCACTGCAGTGTTACGTCTGTTAAAGAAGGAAGCTTTGGGGACTGACTCTGTGGTAACCGCAATAGGCGCACATAGCTTTCCATTCACAGACGTCTAACCGTTAGACTATAGCATGTTCTGTTTAAGGGAAACTCCTTCAGGCGGAATGTCACTTCTCACAGTGTCTTTCCAGTGGAGAAAAGATGATAGAACAAGGACGGACAGAGAGAACGTTGCAAACCGTGAGTGAAGTAGAGGGTAAGGCACTTAGGCCTCTAGGATGCATACTGGAATTACAACACCGGTGATGTTCCACAGTGTCTACCTCTTCTCTTAAACACTTCCAATATATAAGGGAACTGTGCTACAGTAATTTTTCACGAAGGGGATGCATCTGTGCTCAGTTGAAAACTTTACAATGTGTCTGGGTAGCAATCATGAAGTGTCTCATACAGGCCCCTTGGAGGGGAGGCGTAGGAAGGTATCTGCTCAGGGAACCTACTTTAGGTGCGTACTCATTCATAACAGTGTTTCTCCTTTTGGAATGAAGATAGAACAGGGACGAACTAGGGGCACATTAGGTCCTTTGAGTAAAGGGCAAGCTATGGCGCTTAAGCCTGCCAAACACATATTGGAGGTTCACCACCAGTGGTGTTCCGCACTTAGTTTCTGCGTCTATAACGCTTCCAACACTGAGAGGGAAGTGTGCTTTAGGAGGGATTCACTGCAGTGTTACGTCTGTTAAAGAAGAAAGCTTTGGGGACTGACTCTTTGGTAACCACAATAGGCGCACATAGCTTTCCAGTCTCTGACGTCTATCCGTTGGACTATAGCAAGTTCTGTGTAAGGGAAACATCTTCATGAGGAATGTCCCTTCTAACAGTGTCTTTCCAGTGGAGGAAAGAAGCTAGAACAAGGACGGAGCAGAGAGAATGTTACAACCCGTTGGTGAAGGAAAGGGTCAGGCATTTAGGCCTCTATGATGCATACTGGAAGTTCAACACTTGGGATGTTCCACAGTGTCTACCACTTCTCAAAACACTTCCAATATTTGAGGGAACTGTTCTACAGCAAGTTCTCACAACAGGGAAGCGTCTGTGCTCAGTTGGAAAGTGTAGGACGTGTCTGGGTAGCAGTCATGAAGTGTCTCATACAGACCCCTTAGAGGGGATGCGGAGGAAGGTATCTGCTCTGGGAACGTACTTCACGTGCTTACTCATTCGTAACAGTGTTTCTCCTTTGAAGATGAAGACAGAAAAGGGAAAGACTACGGGCACAGTAGGTACTGTGAGTAAAGGGCAGGCTATGGCGCTTAGCCTGACAAACACATATTGGATGTTCACCACCAGTGGTGATCCGCACTTAGTTTCTGCTTCTAAAACGCTTCCAACACTGAGAGGGATGTGTGCTTTAGGAGGGATTCACTGCAGTGTTAGGTCTTTTAAAGAAGGAAGCTTTTGGGACTGACTCTGTGGTAACCGCATTAGGCGCACATAGCTTTCCATTCAAAGACGTTTAACCATTGGACTATAGCAAATTCAGTTTAAGGGAAACTCCTTCATGCGGAATGTCATTTCTCACTTTGTCTTTCCAGTGGAGGAAAGAAGATAGAACAAGGACGGAGCACAGAGAATATTAAACCCTTTGGTGAAGTAAAGGGTAAGGCATTTAGGCCTCTATGATGCATACTGGAAGTTCTACACCTGGGATGTTCCACAGCGTCTACCACCTCTCAAAACACTTCCAATATATGAGGGAACTGTGCTACAGTAAGTTCTCACGACAGGGATGCGTCTGTACTCAGTTGGAAACTCTAGGACGTGTCGGGTTAGCAATCATGAAGTCTCTCCTACAGGCCCCTTAGAGGGGATGCAAAGGAAAGTATCTGCTCAGCGAACCTACTTCAGTTGCATGCTCATTTTTAACAGCGTTTCTCCTTTGAGATATGGAGATAGAACAGGGACTGACTAGGGGCACATTAGGTACTGTGAGTAAAGGGCAGGCTATGGCGCTTAAGCCTACCAAACACATATTGGATGTTCACCACCAGTGGTGATCCGCACTTGGTTTCTGCGTCTAAAACGCTTCCTACACTGAGAGGGAAGTGTGCTTTAGGAGGGATTCACTGCAGTGTTACGTCTGTTAAAGAAGGAAGCTTTGGGGACTGACTCTGTGGTAACCGCAATAGGCGCACATAGCTTTCCATTCACAGACGTCTAACCGTTAGACTATAGCATGTTCTGTTTAAGGGAAACTCCTTCAGGCGGAATGTCACTTCTCACAGTGTCTTTCCAGTGGAGAAAAGATGATAGAACAAGGACGGACAGAGAGAACGTTGCAAACCGTGAGTGAAGTAGAGGGTAAGGCACTTAGGCCTCTAGGATGCATACTGGAATTACAACACCGGTGATGTTCCACAGTGTCTACCTCTTCTCTTAAACACTTCCAATATATAAGGGAACTGTGCTACAGTAATTTTTCACGAAGGGGATGCATCTGTGCTCAGTTGAAAACTTTACAATGTGTCTGGGTAGCAATCATGAAGTGTCTCATACAGGCCCCTTGGAGGGGAGGCGTAGGAAGGTATCTGCTCAGGGAACCTACTTTAGGTGCGTACTCATTCATAACAGTGTTTCTCCTTTTGGAATGAAGATAGAACAGGGACGAACTAGGGGCACATTAGGTCCTTTGAGTAAAGGGCAAGCTATGGCGCTTAAGCCTGCCAAACACATATTGGAGGTTCACCACCAGTGGTGTTCCGCACTTAGTTTCTGCGTCTATAACGCTTCCAACACTGAGAGGGAAGTGTGCTTTAGGAGGGATTCACTGCAGTGTTACGTCTGTTAAAGAAGAAAGCTTTGGGGACTGACTCTTTGGTAACCACAATAGGCGCACATAGCTTTCCAGTCTCTGACGTCTATCCGTTGGACTATAGCAAGTTCTGTGTAAGGGAAACATCTTCATGAGGAATGTCCCTTCTAACAGTGTCTTTCCAGTGGAGGAAAGAAGCTAGAACAAGGACGGAGCAGAGAGAATGTTACAACCCGTTGGTGAAGGAAAGGGTCAGGCATTTAGGCCTCTATGATGCATACTGGAAGTTCAACACTTGGGATGTTCCACAGTGTCTACCACTTCTCAAAACACTTCCAATATTTGAGGGAACTGTTCTACAGCAAGTTCTCACAACAGGGAAGCGTCTGTGCTCAGTTGGAAAGTGTAGGACGTGTCTGGGTAGCAGTCATGAAGTGTCTCATACAGACCCCTTAGAGGGGATGCGGAGGAAGGTATCTGCTCTGGGAACGTACTTCACGTGCTTACTCATTCGTAACAGTGTTTCTCCTTTGAAGATGAAGACAGAAAAGGGAAAGACTACGGGCACAGTAGGTACTGTGAGTAAAGGGCAGGCTATGGCGCTTAGCCTGACAAACACATATTGGATGTTCACCACCAGTGGTGATCCGCACTTAGTTTCTGCTTCTAAAACGCTTCCAACACTGAGAGGGATGTGTGCTTTAGGAGGGATTCACTGCAGTGTTAGGTCTTTTAAAGAAGGAAGCTTTTGGGACTGACTCTGTGGTAACCGCATTAGGCGCACATAGCTTTCCATTCAAAGACGTTTAACCATTGGACTATAGCAAATTCAGTTTAAGGGAAACTCCTTCATGCGGAATGTCATTTCTCACTTTGTCTTTCCAGTGGAGGAAAGAAGATAGAACAAGGACGGAGCACAGAGAATATTAAACCCTTTGGTGAAGTAAAGGGTAAGGCATTTAGGCCTCTATGATGCATACTGGAAGTTCTACACCTGGGATGTTCCACAGCGTCTACCACCTCTCAAAACACTTCCAATATATGAGGGAACTGTGCTACAGTAAGTTCTCACGACAGGGATGCGTCTGTACTCAGTTGGAAACTCTAGGACGTGTCGGGTTAGCAATCATGAAGTCTCTCCTACAGGCCCCTTAGAGGGGATGCAAAGGAAAGTATCTGCTCAGCGAACCTACTTCAGTTGCATGCTCATTTTTAACAGCGTTTCTCCTTTGAGATATGGAGATAGAACAGGGACTGACTAGGGGCACATTAGGTACTGTGAGTAAAGGGCAGGCTATGGCGCTTAAGCCTACCAAACACATATTGGATGTTCACCACCAGTGGTGATCCGCACTTGGTTTCTGCGTCTAAAACGCTTCCTACACTGAGAGGGAAGTGTGCTTTAGGAGGGATTCACTGCAGTGTTACGTCTGTTAAAGAAGGAAGCTTTGGGGACTGACTCTGTGGTAACCGCAATAGGCGCACATAGCTTTCCATTCACAGACGTCTAACCGTTAGACTATAGCATGTTCTGTTTAAGGGAAACTCCTTCAGGCGGAATGTCACTTCTCACAGTGTCTTTCCAGTGGAGAAAAGATGATAGAACAAGGACGGACAGAGAGAACGTTGCAAACCGTGAGTGAAGTAGAGGGTAAGGCACTTAGGCCTCTAGGATGCATACTGGAATTACAACACCGGTGATGTTCCACAGTGTCTACCTCTTCTCTTAAACACTTCCAATATATAAGGGAACTGTGCTACAGTAATTTTTCACGAAGGGGATGCATCTGTGCTCAGTTGAAAACTTTACAATGTGTCTGGGTAGCAATCATGAAGTGTCTCATACAGGCCCCTTGGAGGGGAGGCGTAGGAAGGTATCTGCTCAGGGAACCTACTTTAGGTGCGTACTCATTCATAACAGTGTTTCTCCTTTTGGAATGAAGATAGAACAGGGACGAACTAGGGGCACATTAGGTCCTTTGAGTAAAGGGCAAGCTATGGCGCTTAAGCCTGCCAAACACATATTGGAGGTTCACCACCAGTGGTGTTCCGCACTTAGTTTCTGCGTCTATAACGCTTCCAACACTGAGAGGGAAGTGTGCTTTAGGAGGGATTCACTGCAGTGTTACGTCTGTTAAAGAAGAAAGCTTTGGGGACTGACTCTTTGGTAACCACAATAGGCGCACATAGCTTTCCAGTCTCTGACGTCTATCCGTTGGACTATAGCAAGTTCTGTGTAAGGGAAACATCTTCATGAGGAATGTCCCTTCTAACAGTGTCTTTCCAGTGGAGGAAAGAAGCTAGAACAAGGACGGAGCAGAGAGAATGTTACAACCCGTTGGTGAAGGAAAGGGTCAGGCATTTAGGCCTCTATGATGCATACTGGAAGTTCAACACTTGGGATGTTCCACAGTGTCTACCACTTCTCAAAACACTTCCAATATTTGAGGGAACTGTTCTACAGCAAGTTCTCACAACAGGGAAGCGTCTGTGCTCAGTTGGAAAGTGTAGGACGTGTCTGGGTAGCAGTCATGAAGTGTCTCATACAGACCCCTTAGAGGGGATGCGGAGGAAGGTATCTGCTCTGGGAACGTACTTCACGTGCTTACTCATTCGTAACAGTGTTTCTCCTTTGAAGATGAAGACAGAAAAGGGAAAGACTACGGGCACAGTAGGTACTGTGAGTAAAGGGCAGGCTATGGCGCTTAGCCTGACAAACACATATTGGATGTTCACCACCAGTGGTGATCCGCACTTAGTTTCTGCTTCTAAAACGCTTCCAACACTGAGAGGGATGTGTGCTTTAGGAGGGATTCACTGCAGTGTTAGGTCTTTTAAAGAAGGAAGCTTTTGGGACTGACTCTGTGGTAACCGCATTAGGCGCACATAGCTTTCCATTCAAAGACGTTTAACCATTGGACTATAGCAAATTCAGTTTAAGGGAAACTCCTTCATGCGGAATGTCATTTCTCACTTTGTCTTTCCAGTGGAGGAAAGAAGATAGAACAAGGACGGAGCACAGAGAATATTAAACCCTTTGGTGAAGTAAAGGGTAAGGCATTTAGGCCTCTATGATGCATACTGGAAGTTCTACACCTGGGATGTTCCACAGCGTCTACCACCTCTCAAAACACTTCCAATATATGAGGGAACTGTGCTACAGTAAGTTCTCACGACAGGGATGCGTCTGTACTCAGTTGGAAACTCTAGGACGTGTCGGGTTAGCAATCATGAAGTCTCTCCTACAGGCCCCTTAGAGGGGATGCAAAGGAAAGTATCTGCTCAGCGAACCTACTTCAGTTGCATGCTCATTTTTAACAGCGTTTCTCCTTTGAGATATGGAGATAGAACAGGGACTGACTAGGGGCACATTAGGTACTGTGAGTAAAGGGCAGGCTATGGCGCTTAAGCCTACCAAACACATATTGGATGTTCACCACCAGTGGTGATCCGCACTTGGTTTCTGCGTCTAAAACGCTTCCTACACTGAGAGGGAAGTGTGCTTTAGGAGGGATTCACTGCAGTGTTACGTCTGTTAAAGAAGGAAGCTTTGGGGACTGACTCTGTGGTAACCGCAATAGGCGCACATAGCTTTCCATTCACAGACGTCTAACCGTTAGACTATAGCATGTTCTGTTTAAGGGAAACTCCTTCAGGCGGAATGTCACTTCTCACAGTGTCTTTCCAGTGGAGGAAAGATGATAGAACAAGGACGGACAGAGAGAACGTTGCAAACCGTGAGTGAAGTAGAGGGTAAGGCACTTAGGCCTCTAGGATGCATACTGGAATTACAACACCGGTGATGTTCCACAGTGTCTACCTCTTCTCTTAAACACTTCCAATATATAAGGGAACTGTGCTACAGTAATTTTTCACGAAGGGGATGCATCTGTGCTCAGTTGAAAACTTTACAATGTGTCTGGGTAGCAATCATGAAGTGTCTCATACAGGCCCCTTGGAGGGGAGGCGTAGGAAGGTATCTGCTCAGGGAACCTACTTTAGGTGCGTACTCATTCATAACAGTGTTTCTCCTTTTGGAATGAAGATAGAACAGGGACGAACTAGGGGCACATTAGGTCCTTTGAGTAAAGGGCAAGCTATGGCGCTTAAGCCTGCCAAACACATATTGGAGGTTCACCACCAGTGGTGTTCCGCACTTAGTTTCTGCGTCTATAACGCTTCCAACACTGAGAGGGAAGTGTGCTTTAGGAGGGATTCACTGCAGTGTTACGTCTGTTAAAGAAGAAAGCTTTGGGGACTGACTCTTTGGTAACCACAATAGGCGCACATAGCTTTCCAGTCTCTGACGTCTATCCGTTGGACTATAGCAAGTTCTGTGTAAGGGAAACATCTTCATGAGGAATGTCCCTTCTAACAGTGTCTTTCCAGTGGAGGAAAGAAGCTAGAACAAGGACGGAGCAGAGAGAATGTTACAACCCGTTGGTGAAGGAAAGGGTCAGGCATTTAGGCCTCTATGATGCATACTGGAAGTTCAACACTTGGGATGTTCCACAGTGTCTACCACTTCTCAAAACACTTCCAATATTTGAGGGAACTGTTCTACAGCAAGTTCTCACAACAGGGAAGCGTCTGTGCTCAGTTGGAAAGTGTAGGACGTGTCTGGGTAGCAGTCATGAAGTGTCTCATACAGACCCCTTAGAGGGGATGCGGAGGAAGGTATCTGCTCTGGGAACGTACTTCACGTGCTTACTCATTCGTAACAGTGTTTCTCCTTTGAAGATGAAGACAGAAAAGGGAAAGACTACGGGCACAGTAGGTACTGTGAGTAAAGGGCAGGCTATGGCGCTTAGCCTGACAAACACATATTGGATGTTCACCACCAGTGGTGATCCGCACTTAGTTTCTGCTTCTAAAACGCTTCCAACACTGAGAGGGATGTGTGCTTTAGGAGGGATTCACTGCAGTGTTAGGTCTTTTAAAGAAGGAAGCTTTTGGGACTGACTCTGTGGTAACCGCATTAGGCGCACATAGCTTTCCATTCAAAGACGTTTAACCATTGGACTATAGCAAATTCAGTTTAAGGGAAACTCCTTCATGCGGAATGTCATTTCTCACTTTGTCTTTCCAGTGGAGGAAAGAAGATAGAACAAGGACGGAGCACAGAGAATATTAAACCCTTTGGTGAAGTAAAGGGTAAGGCATTTAGGCCTCTATGATGCATACTGGAAGTTCTACACCTGGGATGTTCCACAGCGTCTACCACCTCTCAAAACACTTCCAATATATGAGGGAACTGTGCTACAGTAAGTTCTCACGACAGGGATGCGTCTGTACTCAGTTGGAAACTCTAGGACGTGTCGGGTTAGCAATCATGAAGTCTCTCCTACAGGCCCCTTAGAGGGGATGCAAAGGAAAGTATCTGCTCAGCGAACCTACTTCAGTTGCATGCTCATTTTTAACAGCGTTTCTCCTTTGAGATATGGAGATAGAACAGGGACTGACTAGGGGCACATTAGGTACTGTGAGTAAAGGGCAGGCTATGGCGCTTAAGCCTACCAAACACATATTGGATGTTCACCACCAGTGGTGATCCGCACTTGGTTTCTGCGTCTAAAACGCTTCCTACACTGAGAGGGAAGTGTGCTTTAGGAGGGATTCACTGCAGTGTTACGTCTGTTAAAGAAGGAAGCTTTGGGGACTGACTCTTTGGTAACCGCAATAGGCGCACATAGCTTTCCATTCACAGACGTCTAACCGTTAGACTATAGCATGTTCTGTTTAAGGGAAACTCCTTCAGGCGGAATGTCACTTCTCACAGTGTCTTTCCAGTGGAGAAAAGATGATAGAACAAGGACGGACAGAGAGAACGTTGCAAACCGTGAGTGAAGTAGAGGGTAAGGCACTTAGGCCTCTAGGATGCATACTGGAATTACAACACCGGTGATGTTCCACAGTGTCTACCTCTTCTCTTAAACACTTCCAATATATAAGGGAACTGTGCTACAGTAATTTTTCACGAAGGGGATGCATCTGTGCTCAGTTGAAAACTTTACAATGTGTCTGGGTAGCAATCATGAAGTGTCTCATACAGGCCCCTTGGAGGGGAGGCGTAGGAAGGTATCTGCTCAGGGAACCTACTTTAGGTGCGTACTCATTCATAACAGTGTTTCTCCTTTTGGAATGAAGATAGAACAGGGACGAACTAGGGGCACATTAGGTCCTTTGAGTAAAGGGCAAGCTATGGCGCTTAAGCCTGCCAAACACATATTGGAGGTTCACCACCAGTGGTGTTCCGCACTTAGTTTCTGCGTCTATAACGCTTCCAACACTGAGAGGGAAGTGTGCTTTAGGAGGGATTCACTGCAGTGTTACGTCTGTTAAAGAAGAAAGCTTTGGGGACTGACTCTTTGGTAACCACAATAGGCGCACATAGCTTTCCAGTCTCTGACGTCTATCCATTGGACTATAGCAAGTTCTGTGTAAGGGAAACATCTTCATGAGGAATGTCCCTTCTAACAGTGTCTTTCCAGTGGAGGAAAGAAGCTAGAACAAGGACGGAGCAGAGAGAATGTTACAACCCGTTGGTGAAGGAAAGGGTCAGGCATTTAGGCCTCTATGATGCATACTGGAAGTTCAACACTTGGGATGTTCCACAGTGTCTACCACTTCTCAAAACACTTCCAATATTTGAGGGAACTGTTCTACAGCAAGTTCTCACAACAGGGAAGCGTCTGTGCTCAGTTGGAAAGTGTAGGACGTGTCTGGGTAGCAGTCATGAAGTGTCTCATACAGACCCCTTAGAGGGGATGCGGAGGAAGGTATCTGCTCTGGGAACGTACTTCACGTGCTTACTCATTCGTAACAGTGTTTCTCCTTTGAAGATGAAGACAGAAAAGGGAAAGACTACGGGCACAGTAGGTACTGTGAGTAAAGGGCAGGCTATGGCGCTTAGCCTGACAAACACATATTGGATGTTCACCACCAGTGGTGATCCGCACTTAGTTTCTGCTTCTAAAACGCTTCCAACACTGAGAGGGATGTGTGCTTTAGGAGGGATTCACTGCAGTGTTAGGTCTTTTAAAGAAGGAAGCTTTTGGGACTGACTCTGTGGTAACCGCATTAGGCGCACATAGCTTTCCATTCAAAGACGTTTAACCATTGGACTATAGCAAATTCAGTTTAAGGGAAACTCCTTCATGCGGAATGTCATTTCTCACTTTGTCTTTCCAGTGGAGGAAAGAAGATAGAACAAGGACGGAGCACAGAGAATATTAAACCCTTTGGTGAAGTAAAGGGTAAGGCATTTAGGCCTCTATGATGCATACTGGAAGTTCTACACCTGGGATGTTCCACAGCGTCTACCACCTCTCAAAACACTTCCAATATATGAGGGAACGGTGCTACAGTAAGTTCTCACGACAGGGATGCGTCTGTACTCAGTTGGAAACTCTAGGACGTGTCGGGTTAGCAATCATGAAGTCTCTCCTACAGGCCCCTTAGAGGGGATGCAAAGGAAAGTATCTGCTCAGCGAACCTACTTCAGTTGCATGCTCATTTTTAACAGCGTTTCTCCTTTGAGATATGGAGATAGAACAGGGACTGACTAGGGGCACATTAGGTACTGTGAGTAAAGGGCAGGCTATGGCGCTTAAGCCTACCAAACACATATTGGATGTTCACCACCAGTGGTGATCCGCACTTGGTTTCTGCGTCTAAAACGCTTCCTACACTGAGAGGGAAGTGTGCTTTAGGAGGGATTCACTGCAGTGTTACGTCTGTTAAAGAAGGAAGCTTTGGGGACTGACTCTGTGGTAACCGCAATAGGCGCACATAGCTTTCCATTCACAGACGTCTAACCGTTAGACTATAGCATGTTCTGTTTAAGGGAAACTCCTTCAGGCGGAATGTCACTTCTCACAGTGTCTTTCCAGTGGAGGAAAGATGATAGAACAAGGACGGACAGAGAGAACGTTGCAAACCGTGAGTGAAGTAGAGGGTAAGGCACTTAGGCCTCTAGGATGCATACTGGAATTACAACACCGGTGATGTTCCACAGTGTCTACCTCTTCTCTTAAACACTTCCAGTATATAAGGGAACTGTGCTACAGTAATTTTTCACGAAGGGGATGCATCTGTGCTCAGTTGAAAACTCTACAATGTGTCTGGGTAGCAATCATGAAGTGTCTCATACAGGCCCCTTGGAGGGGAGGCGTAGGAAGGTATCTGCTCAGGGAACCTACTTTAGGTGCGTACTCATTCATAACAGTGTTTCTCCTTTTGGAATGAAAATAGAACAGGGACGAACTAGGGGCACATTAGGTCCTTTGAGTAAAGGGCAAGCTATGGCGCTTAAGCCTGCCAAACACATATTGGAGGTTCACCACCAGTGGTGTTCCGCACTTAGTTTCTGCGTCTATAACGCTTCCAACACTGAGAGGGAAGTGTGCTTTAGGAGGGATTCACTGCAGTGTTACGTCTGTTAAAGAAGAAAGCTTTGGGGACTGACTCTTTGGTAACCACAATAGGCGCACATAGCTTTCCAGTCTCTGACGTCTATCCGTTGGACTATAGCAAGTTCTGTGTAAGGGAAACATCTTCATGAGGAATGTCCCTTCTAACAGTGTCTTTCCAGTGGAGGAAAGAAGCTAGAACAAGGACGGAGCAGAGAGAATGTTACAGCCCGTTGGTGAAGGAAAGGGTCATGCATTTAGGCCTCTATGATGCATACTGGAAGTTCAACACTTGGGATGTTCCACAGTGTCTACCACTTCTCAAAACACTTCCAATATAGGAGGGAACTGTTCTACAGCAAGTTCTCACAACAGGGAAGCGTCTGTGCTCAGTTGGAAAGTGTAGGACGTGTCTGGGTAGCAATCATGAAGTGTCTCATACAGACCCCTTAGAGGGGATGCGGAGGAAGGTATCTGCTCTGGGAACCTACTTCAGGTACGTACTCATTCATAACAGTGTTTCTCCTTTGAAGATGAAGATAGAACAGGGAAGGACTACAGGCACATTAGGTACTGTGAGTAAAGGGCAGGCTAAGGGTCTTAGCCTGACAAACACATATTGGATGTTCACCACCAGTGGTGATCCGCACTTAGTTTCTGCGTCTAAAACGCTTCCAACACTGAGAGGGATGTGTGCTTTAGGAGGGATTCACTGCAGTGTTAGGTCTTTTAAAGAAGGAAGCTTTTGGGACTGACTCTGTGGTAACCGCATTAGGCGCACATAGCTTTCCATTCAAAGACGTCTAACCATTGGACTATAGCAAATTCAATTTAAGGGAAACTCCTTCATGCGGAATGTCATTTCTCACTTTGTCTTTCCAGTGAAGGAAAGAAGATAGAACAAGGACGGAGCACAGAGAATATTAAACCCTTTGGTGAAGTAAAGGGTAAGGCATTTAGGCCTCTATGATGCATACTGGAAGTTCTACACCTGGGATGTTCCACAGCGTCTACCACCTCTCAAAACACTTCCAATATATGAGGGAACTGTGCTACAGTAAGTTCTCACGACAGGGATGCGTCTGTACTCAGTTGTGAACTCTAGGATGTGTCTGGTTAGCAATCATGAAGTCTCTCCTACAGGCCCCTTAGAGGGGATGCAAAGGAAAGTATCTGCTCAGCGAACCTACTTCAGTTGCATACTCATTCATAACAGCGTTTCTCCTTTGAGATATGGAGATAGAACAGGGACTGACTAGGGGCACATTAGGTACTGTGAGTAAAGGGCAGGCTATGGCGCTTAAGCCTACCAAACACATATTGGATGTTCACCACCAGTGGTGATCCGCACTTGGTTTCTGCGTCTAAAACGCTTCCTACACTGAGAGGGAAGTGTGCTTTAGGAGGGATTCACTGCAGTGTTACGTCTGTTAAAGAAGGAAGCTTTGGGGACTGACTCTGTGGTAACCGCAATAGGCGCACATAGCTTTCCATTCACAGACGTCTAACCGTTAGACTATAGCATGTTCTGTTTAAGGGAAACTCCTTCAGGCGGAATGTCACTTCTCACAGTGTCTTTCCAGTGGAGAAAAGATGATAGAACAAGGACGGACAGAGAGAACGTTGCAAACCGTGAGTGAAGTAGAGGGTAAGGCACTTAGGCCTCTAGGATGCATACTGGAATTACAACACCGGTGATGTTCCACAGTGTCTACCTCTTCTCTTAAACACTTCCAGTATATAAGGGAACTGTGCTACAGTAATTTTTCACGAAGGGGATGCATCTGTGCTCAGTTGAAAACTCTACAATGTGTCTGGGTAGCAATCATGAAGTGTCTCATACAGGCCCCTTGGAGGGGAGGCGTAGGAAGGTATCTGCTCAGGGAACCTACTTTAGGTGCGTACTCATTCATAACAGTGTTTCTCCTTTTGGAATGAAGATAGAACAGGGACGAACTAGGGGCACATTAGGTCCTTTGAGTAAAGGGCAAGCTATGGCGCTTAAGCCTGCCAAACACATATTGGAGGTTCACCACCAGTGGTGTTCCGCACTTAGTTTCTGCGTCTATAACGCTTCCAACACTGAGAGGGAAGTGTGCTTTAGGAGGGATTCACTGCAGTGTTACGTCTGTTAAAGAAGAAAGCTTTGGGGACTGACTCTTTGGTAACCACAATAGGCGCACATAGCTTTCCAGTCTCTGACGTCTATCCGTTGGACTATAGCAAGTTCTGTGTAAGGGAAACATCTTCATGAGGAATGTCCCTTCTAACAGTGTCTTTCCAGTGGAGGAAAGAAGCTAGAACAAGGACGGAGCAGAGAGAATGTTACAACCCGTTGGTGAAGGAAAGGGTCAGGCATTTAGGCCTCTATGATGCATACTGGAAGTTCAACACTTGGGATGTTCCACAGTGTCTACCACTTCTCAAAACACTTCCAATATTTGAGGGAACTGTTCTACAGCAAGTTCTCACAACAGGGAAGCGTCTGTGCTCAGTTGGAAAGTGTAGGACGTGTCTGGGTAGCAGTCATGAAGTGTCTCATACAGACCACTTAGAGGGGATGCGGAGGAAGGTATCTGCTCTGGGAACGTACTTCACGTGCTTACTCATTCGTAACAGTGTTTCTCCTTTGAAGATGAAGACAGAAAAGGGAAAGACTACGGGCACAGTAGGTACTGTGAGTAAAGGGCAGGCTATGGCGCTTAGCCTGACAAACACATATTGGATGTTCACCACCAGTGGTGATCCGCACTTAGTTTCTGCTTCTAAAACGCTTCCAACACTGAGAGGGATGTGTGCTTTAGGAGGGATTCACTGCAGTGTTAGGTCTTTTAAAGAAGGAAGCTTTTGGGACTGACTCTGTGGTAACCGCATTAGGCGCACATAGCTTTCCATTCAAAGACGTTTAACCATTGGACTATAGCAAATTCAGTTTAAGGGAAACTCCTTCATGCGGAATGTCATTTCTCACTTTGTCTTTCCAGTGGAGGAAAGAAGATAGAACAAGGACGGAGCACAGAGAATATTAAACCCTTTGGTGAAGTAAAGGGTAAGGCATTTAGGCCTCTATGATGCATACTGGAAGTTCTACACCTGGGATGTTCCACAGCGTCTACCACCTCTCAAAACACTTCCAATATATGAGGGAACTGTGCTACAGTAAGTTCTCACGACAGGGATGCGTCTGTACTCAGTTGGAAACTCTAGGACGTGTCGGGTTAGCAATCATGAAGACTCTCCTACAGGCCCCTTAGAGGGGATGCAAAGGAAAGTATCTGCTCAGCGAACCTACTTCAGTTGCATGCTCATTTTTAACAGCGTTTCTCCTTTGAGATATGGAGATAGAACAGGGACTGACTAGGGGCACATTAGGTACTGTGAGTAAAGGGCAGGCTATGGCGCTTAAGCCTACCAAACACATATTGGATGTTCACCACCAGTGGTGATCCGCACTTGGTTTCTGCGTCTAAAACGCTTCCTACACTGAGAGGGAAGTGTGCTTTAGGAGGGATTCACTGCAGTGTTACGTCTGTTAAAGAAGGAAGCTTTGGGGACTGACTCTGTGGTAACCGCAATAGGCGCACATAGCTTTCCATTCACAGACGTCTAACCGTTAGACTATAGCATGTTCTGTTTAAGGGAAACTCCTTCAGGCGGAATGTCACTTCTCACAGTGTCTTTCCAGTGGAGGAAAGATGATAGAACAAGGACGGACAGAGAGAACGTTGCAAACCGTGAGTGAAGTAGAGGGTAAGGCAATTAGGCCTCTAGGATGCATACTGGAATTACAACACCGGTGATGTTCCACAGTGTCTACCTCTTCTCTTAAACACTTCCAGTATATAAGGGAACTGTGCTACAGTAATTTTTCACGAAGGGGATGCATCTGTGCTCAGTTGAAAACTCTACAATGTGTCTGGGTAGCAATCATGAAGTGTCTCATACAGGCCCCTTGGAGGGGAGGCGTAGGAAGGTATCTGCTCAGGGAACCTACTTTAGGTGCGTACTCATTCATAACAGTGTTTCTCCTTTTGGAATGAAAATAGAACAGGGACGAACTAGGGGCACATTAGGTCCTTTGAGTAAAGGGCAAGCTATGGCGCTTAAGCCTGCCAAACACATATTGGAGGTTCACCACCAGTGGTGTTCCGCACTTAGTTTCTGCGTCTATAACGCTTCCAACACTGAGAGGGAAGTGTGCTTTAGGAGGGATTCACTGCAGTGTTACGTCTGTTAAAGAAGAAAGCTTTGGGGACTGACTCTTTGGTAACCACAATAGGCGCACATAGCTTTCCAGTCTCTGACGTCTATCCGTTGGACTATAGCAAGTTCTGTGTAAGGGAAACATCTTCATGAGGAATGTCCCTTCTAACAGTGTCTTTCCAGTGGAGGAAAGAAGATAGAACAAGGACGGAGCAGAGAGAATGTTACAGCCCGTTGGTGAAGGAAAGGGTCATGCATTTAGGCCTCTATGATGCATACTGGAAGTTCAACACTTGGGATGTTCCACAGTGTCTACCACTTCTCAAAACACTTCCAATATAGGAGGGAACTGTTCTACAGCAAGTTCTCACAACAGGGAAGCGTCTGTGCTCAGTTGGAAAGTGTAGGACGTGTCTGGGTAGCAATCATGAAGTGTCTCATACAGACCCCTTAGAGGGGATGCGGAGGAAGGTATCTGCTCTGGGAACCTACTTCAGGTACGTACTCATTCATAACAGTGTTTCTCCTTTGAAGATGAAGATAGAACAGGGAAGGACTACAGGCACATTAGGTACTGTGAGTAAAGGGCAGGCTAAGGGTCTTAGCCTGACAAACACATATTGGATGTTCACCACCAGTGGTGATCCGCACTTAGTTTCTGCGTCTAAAACGCTTCCAACACTGAGAGGGATGTGTGCTTTAGGAGGGATTCACTGCAGTGTTAGGTCTTTTAAAGAAGGAAGCTTTTGGGACTGACTCTGTGGTAACCGCATTAGGCGCACATAGCTTTCCATTCAAAGACGTCTAACCATTGGACTATAGCAAATTCAATTTAAGGGAAACTCCTTCATGCGGAATGTCATTTCTCACTTTGTCTTTCCAGTGAAGGAAAGAAGATAGAACAAGGACGGAGCACAGAGAATATTAAACCCTTTGGTGAAGTAAAGGGTAAGGCATTTAGGCCTCTATGATGCATACTGGAAGTTCTACACCTGGGATGTTCCACAGCGTCTACCACCTCTCAAAACACTTCCAATATATGAGGGAACTGTGCTACAGTAAGTTCTCACGACAGGGATGCGTCTGTACTCAGTTGTGAACTCTAGGATGTGTCTGGTTAGCAATCATGAAGTCTCTCCTACAGGCCCCTTAGAGGGGATGCAAAGGAAAGTATCTGCTCAGCGAACCTACTTCAGTTGCATACTCATTCATAACAGCGTTTCTCCTTTGAGATATGGAGATAGAACAGGGACTGACTAGGGGCACATTAGGTACTGTGAGTAAAGGGCAGGCTATGGCGCTTAAGCCTACCAAACACATATTGGATGTTCACCACCAGTGGTGATCCGCACTTGGTTTCTGCGTCTAAAACGCTTCCTACACTGAGAGGGAAGTGTTCTTTAGGAGGGATTCACTGCAGTGTTACGTCTGTTAAAGAAGGAAGCTTTTGGGACTGACTCTGTGGTAACCGCAATAGGCGCACATAGCTTTCCATTCACAGACGTCTAACCGTTAGACTATAGCATGTTCTGTTTAAGGGAAACTCCTTCAGGCGGAATGTCACTTCTCACAGTGTCTTTCCAGTGGAGAAAAGATGATAGAACAAGGACGGACAGAGAGAACGTTGCAAACCGTGAGTGAAGTAGAGGGTAAGGCACTTAGGCCTCTAGGATGCATACTGGAATTACAACACCGGTGATGTTCCACAGTGTCTACCTCTTCTCTTAAACACTTCCAATATATAAGGGAACTGTGCTACAGTAATTTTTCACGAAGGGGATGCATCTGTGCTCAGTTGAAAACTTTACAATGTGTCTGGGTAGCAATCATGAAGTGTCTAATACAGGCCCCTTGGAGGGGAGGCGTAGGAAGGTATCTGCTCAGGGAACCTACTTTAGGTGCGTACTCATTCATAACAGTGTTTCTCCTTTTGGAATGAAGATAGAACAGGGACGAACTAGGGGCACATTAGGTCCTTTGAGTAAAGGGCAAGCTATGGCGCTTAAGCCTGCCAAACACATATTGGAGGTTCACCACCAGTGGTGTTCCGCACTTAGTTTCTGCGTCTATAACGCTTCCAACACTGAGAGGGAAGTGTGCTTTAGGAGGGATTCACTGCAGTGTTACGTCTGTTAAAGAAGAAAGCTTTGGGGACTGACTCTTTGGTAACCACAATAGGCGCACATAGCTTTCCAGTCTCTGACGTCTATCCGTTGGACTATAGCAAGTTCTGTGTAAGGGAAACATCTTCATGAGGAATGTCCCTTCTAACAGTGTCTTTCCAGTGGAGGAAAGAAGCTAGAACAAGGACGGAGCAGAGAGAATGTTACAACCCGTTGGTGAAGGAAAGGGTCAGGCATTTAGGCCTCTATGATGCATACTGGAAGTTCAACACTTGGGATGTTCCACAGTGTCTACCACTTCTCAAAACACTTCCAATATTTGAGGGAACTGTTCTACAGCAAGTTCTCACAACAGGGAAGCGTCTGTGCTCAGTTGGAAAGTGTAGGCCGTGTCTGGGTAGCAGTCATGAAGTGTCTCATACAGACCCCTTAGAGGGGATGCGGAGGAAGGTATCTGCTCTGGGAACGTACTTCACGTGCTTACTCATTCGTAACAGTGTTTCTCCTTTGAAGATGAAGACAGAAAAGGGAAAGACTACGGGCACAGTAGGTACTGTGAGTAAAGGGCAGGCTATGGCGCTTAGCCTGACAAACACATATTGGATGTTCACCACCAGTGGTGATCCGCACTTAGTTTCTGCTTCTAAAACGCTTCCAACACTGAGAGGGATGTGTGCTTTAGGAGGGATTCACTGCAGTGTTAGGTCTTTTAAAGAAGGAAGCTTTTGGGACTGACTCTGTGGTAACCGCATTAGGCGCACATAGCTTTCCATTCAAAGACGTTTAACCATTGGACTATAGCAAATTCAGTTTAAGGGAAACTCCTTCATGCGGAATGTCATTTCTCACTTTGTCTTTCCAGTGGAGGAAAGAAGATAGAACAAGGACGGAGCACAGAGAATATTAAACCCTTTGGTGAAGTAAAGGGTAAGGCATTTAGGCCTCTATGATGCATACTGGAAGTTCTACACCTGGGATGTTCCACAGCGTCTACCACCTCTCAAAACACTTCCAATATATGAGGGAACTGTGCTACAGTAAGTTCTCACGACAGGGATGCGTCTGTACTCAGTTGGAAACTCTAGGACGTGTCGGGTTAGCAATCATGAAGTCTCTCCTACAGGCCCCTTAGAGGGGATGCAAAGGAAAGTATCTGCTCAGCGAACCTACTTCAGTTGCATGCTCATTTTTAACAGCGTTTCTCCTTTGAGATATGGAGATAGAACAGGGACTGACTAGGGGCACATTAGGTACTGTGAGTAAAGGGCAGGCTATGGCGCTTAAGCCTACCAAACACATATTGGATGTTCACCACCAGTGGTGATCCGCACTTGGTTTCTGCGTCTAAAACGCTTCCTACACTGAGAGGGAAGTGTGCTTTAGGAGGGATTCACTGCAGTGTTACGTCTGTTAAAGAAGGAAGCTTTGGGGACTGACTCTGTGGTAACCGCAATAGGCGCACATAGCTTTCCATTCACAGACGTCTAACCGTTAGACTATAGCATGTTCTGTTTAAGGGAAACTCCTTCAGGCGGAATGTCACTTCTCACAGTGTCTTTCCAGTGGAGGAAAGATGATAGAACAAGGACGGACAGAGAGAACGTTGCAAACCGTGAGTGAAGTAGAGGGTAAGGCACTTAGGCCTCTAGGATGCATACTGGAATTACAACACCGGTGATGTTCCACAGTGTCTACCTCTTCTCTTAAACACTTCCAGTATATAAGGGAACTGTGCTACAGTAATTTTTCACGAAGGGGATGCATCTGTGCTCAGTTGAAAACTCTACAATGTGTCTGGGTAGCAATCATGAAGTGTCTCATACAGGCCCCTTGGAGGGGAGGCGTAGGAAGGTATCTGCTCAGGGAACCTACTTTAGGTGCGTACTCATTCATAACAGTGTTTCTCCTTTTGGAATGAAAATAGAACAGGGACGAACTAGGGGCACATTAGGTCCTTTGAGTAAAGGGCAAGCTATGGCGCTTAAGCCTGCCAAACACATATTGGAGGTTCACCACCAGTGGTGTTCCGCACTTAGTTTCTGCGTCTATAACGCTTCCAACACTGAGAGGGAAGTGTGCTTTAGGAGGGATTCACTGCAGTGTTACGTCTGTTAAAGAAGAAAGCTTTGGGGACTGACTCTTTGGTAACCACAATAGGCGCACATAGCTTTCCAGTCTCTGACGTCTATCCGTTGGACTATAGCAAGTTCTGTGTAAGGGAAACATCTTCATGAGGAATGTCCCTTCTAACAGTGTCTTTCCAGTGGAGGAAAGAAGATAGAACAAGGACGGAGCAGAGAGAATGTTACAGCCCGTTGGTGAAGGAAAGGGTCATGCATTTAGGCCTCTATGATGCATACTGGAAGTTCAACACTTGGGATGTTCCACAGTGTCTACCACTTCTCAAAACACTTCCAATATAGGAGGGAACTGTTCTACAGCAAGTTCTCACAACAGGGAAGCGTCTGTGCTCAGTTGGAAAGTGTAGGACGTGTCTGGGTAGCAATCATGAAGTGTCTCATACAGACCCCTTAGAGGGGATGCGGAGGAAGGTATCTGCTCTGGGAACCTACTTCAGGTACGTACTCATTCATAACAGTGTTTCTCCTTTGAAGATGAAGATAGAACAGGGAAGGACTACAGGCACATTAGGTACTGTGAGTAAAGGGCAGGCTAAGGGTCTTAGCCTGACAAACACATATTGGATGTTCACCACCAGTGGTGATCCGCACTTAGTTTCTGCGTCTAAAACGCTTCCAACACTGAGAGGGATGTGTGCTTTAGGAGGGATTCACTGCAGTGTTAGGTCTTTTAAAGAAGGAAGCTTTTGGGACTGACTCTGTGGTAACCGCATTAGGCGCACATAGCTTTCCATTCAAAGACGTCTAACCATTGGACTATAGCAAATTCAATTTAAGGGAAACTCCTTCATGCGGAATGTCATTTCTCACTTTGTCTTTCCAGTGAAGGAAAGAAGATAGAACAAGGACGGAGCACAGAGAATATTAAACCCTTTGGTGAAGTAAAGGGTAAGGCATTTAGGCCTCTATGATGCATACTGGAAGTTCTACACCTGGGATGTTCCACAGCGTCTACCACCTCTCAAAACACTTCCAATATATGAGGGAACTGTGCTACAGTAAGTTCTCACGACAGGGATGCGTCTGTACTCAGTTGTGAACTCTAGGATGTGTCTGGTTAGCAATCATGAAGTCTCTCCTACAGGCCCCTTAGAGGGGATGCAAAGGAAAGTATCTGCTCAGCGAACCTACTTCAGTTGCATACTCATTCATAACAGCGTTTCTCCTTTGAGATATGGAGATAGAACAGGGACTGACTAGGGGCACATTAGGTACTGTGAGTAAAGGGCAGGCTATGGCGCTTAAGCCTACCAAACACATATTGGATGTTCACCACCAGTGGTGATCCGCACTTGGTTTCTGCGTCTAAAACGCTTCCTACACTGAGAGGGAAGTGTTCTTTAGGAGGGATTCACTGCAGTGTTACGTCTGTTAAAGAAGGAAGCTTTTGGGACTGACTCTGTGGTAACCGCAATAGGCGCACATAGCTTTCCATTCACAGACGTCTAACCGTTAGACTATAGCATGTTCTGTTTAAGGGAAACTCCTTCAGGCGGAATGTCACTTCTCACAGTGTCTTTCCAGTGGAGAAAAGATGATAGAACAAGGACGGACAGAGAGAACGTTGCAAACCGTGAGTGAAGTAGAGGGTAAGGCACTTAGGCCTCTAGGATGCATACTGGAATTACAACACCGGTGATGTTCCACAGTGTCTACCTCTTCTCTTAAACACTTCCAATATATAAGGGAACTGTGCTACAGTAATTTTTCACGAAGGGGATGCATCTGTGCTCAGTTGAAAACTTTACAATGTGTCTGGGTAGCAATCATGAAGTGTCTAATACAGGCCCCTTGGAGGGGAGGCGTAGGAAGGTATCTGCTCAGGGAACCTACTTTAGGTGCGTACTCATTCATAACAGTGTTTCTCCTTTTGGAATGAAGATAGAACAGGGACGAACTAGGGGCACATTAGGTCCTTTGAGTAAAGGGCAAGCTATGGCGCTTAAGCCTGCCAAACACATATTGGAGGTTCACCACCAGTGGTGTTCCGCACTTAGTTTCTGCGTCTATAACGCTTCCAACACTGAGAGGGAAGTGTGCTTTAGGAGGGATTCACTGCAGTGTTACGTCTGTTAAGAAAGCTTTGGGGACTGACTCTTTGGTAACCACAATAGGCGCACATAGCTTTCCAGTCTCTGACGTCTATCCGTTGGACTATAGCAAGTTCTGTGTAAGGGAAACATCTTCATGAGGAATGTCCCTTCTAACAGTGTCTTTCCAGTGGAGGAAAGAAGATAGAACAAGGACGGAGCAGAGAGAATGTTACAACCCGTTGGTGAAGGAAAGGGTCATGCATTTAGGCCTCTATGATGCATACTGGAAGTTCAACACTTGGGATGTTCCACAGTGTCTACCACTTCTCAAAACACTTCCAATATAGGAGGGAACTGTTCTACAGCAAGTTCTCACAACAGGGAAGCGTCTGTGCTCAGTTGGAAAGTGTAGGACGTGTCTGGGTAGCAATCATGAAGTGTCTCATACAGACCCCTTAGAGGGGATGCGGAGGAAGGTATCTGCTCTGGGAACCTACTTCAGGTACGTACTCATTCATAACAGTGTTTCTCCTTTGAAGATGAAGATAGAACAGGGAAGGACTACAGGCACATTAGGTACTGTGAGTAAAGGGCAGGCTAAGGGTCTTAGCCTGACAAACACATATTGGATGTTCACCACCAGTGGTGATCCGCACTTAGTTTCTGCGTCTAAAACGCTTCCAACACTGAGAGGGATGTGTGCTTTAGGAGGGATTCACTGCAGTGTTAGGTCTTTTAAAGAAGGAAGCTTTTGGGACTGACTCTGTGGTAACCGCATTAGGCGCACATAGCTTTCCATTCAAAGACGTCTAACCATTGGACTATAGCAAATTCAATTTAAGGGAAACTCCTTCATGCGGAATGTCATTTCTCACTTTGTCTTTCCAGTGAAGGAAAGAAGATAGAACAAGGACGGAGCACAGAGAATATTAAACCCTTTGGTGAAGTAAAGGGTAAGGCATTTAGGCCTCTATGATGCATACTGGAAGTTCTACACCTGGGATGTTCCACAGCGTCTACCACCTCTCAAAACACTTCCAATATATGAGGGAACTGTGCTACAGTAAGTTCTCACGACAGGGATGCGTCTGTACTCAGTTGTGAACTCTAGGATGTGTCTGGTTAGCAATCATGAAGTCTCTCCTACAGGCCCCTTAGAGGGGATGCAAAGGAAAGTATCTGCGCAGCGAACCTACTTCAGTTGCATACTCATTCATAACAGCGTTTCTCCTTTGAGATATGCAGATAGAACAGGGACTGACTAGGGGCACATTAGGTACTGTGAGTAAAGGGCAGGCTATGGCGCTTAAGCCTACCAAACACATATTGGATGTTCACCACCAGTGGTGATCCGCACTTGGTTTCTGCGTCTAAAACGCTTCCTACACTGAGAGGGAAGTGTGCTTTAGGAGGGATTCACTGCAGTGTTACGTCTGTTAAAGAAGGAAGCTTTGGGGACTGACTCTGTGGTAACCGCAATAGGCGCACATAGCTTTCCATTCACAGACGTCTAACCGTTAGACTATAGCATGTTCTGTTTAAGGGAAACTCCTTCAGGCGGAATGTCACTTCTCACAGTGTCTTTCCAGTGGAGGAAAGATGATAGAACAAGGACGGACAGAGAGAACGTTGCAAACCGTGAGTGAAGTAGAGGGTAAGGCACTTAGGCCTCTAGGATGCATACTGGAATTACAACACCGGTGATGTTCCACAGTGTCTACCTCTTCTCTTAAACACTTCCAGTATATAAGGGAACTGTGCTACAGTAATTTTTCACGAAGGGGATGCATCTGTGCTCAGTTGAAAACTCTACAATGTGTCTGGGTAGCAATCATGAAGTGTCTCATACAGGCCCCTTGGAGGGGAGGCGTAGGAAGGTATCTGCTCAGGGAACCTACTTTAGGTGCGTACTCATTCATAACAGTGTTTCTCCTTTTGGAATGAAAATAGAACAGGGACGAACTAGGGGCACATTAGGTCCTTTGAGTAAAGGGCAAGCTATGGCGCTTAAGCCTGCCAAACACATATTGGAGGTTCACCACCAGTGGTGTTCCGCACTTAGTTTCTGCGTCTATAACGCTTCCAACACTGAGAGGGAAGTGTGCTTTAGGAGGGATTCACTGCAGTGTTACGTCTGTTAAAGAAGAAAGCTTTGGGGACTGACTCTTTGGTAACCACAATAGGCGCACATAGCTTTCCAGTCTCTGACGTCTATCCGTTGGACTATAGCAAGTTCTGTGTAAGGGAAACATCTTCATGAGGAATGTCCCTTCTAACAGTGTCTTTCCAGTGGAGGAAAGAAGATAGAACAAGGACGGAGCAGAGAGAATGTTACAGCCCGTTGGTGAAGGAAAGGGTCATGCATTTAGGCCTCTATGATGCATACTGGAAGTTCAACACTTGGGATGTTCCACAGTGTCTACCACTTCTCAAAACACTTCCAATATAGGAGGGAACTGTTCTACAGCAAGTTCTCACAACAGGGAAGCGTCTGTGCTCAGTTGGAAAGTGTAGGACGTGTCTGGGTAGCAATCATGAAGTGTCTCATACAGACCCCTTAGAGGGGATGCGGAGGAAGGTATCTGCTCTGGGAACCTACTTCAGGTACGTACTCATTCATAACAGTGTTTCTCCTTTGAAGATGAAGATAGAACAGGGAAGGACTACAGGCACATTAGGTACTGTGAGTAAAGGGCAGGCTAAGGGTCTTAGCCTGACAAACACATATTGGATGTTCACCACCAGTGGTGATCCGCACTTAGTTTCTGCGTCTAAAACGCTTCCAACACTGAGAGGGATGTGTGCTTTAGGAGGGATTCACTGCAGTGTTAGGTCTTTTAAAGAAGGAAGCTTTTGGGACTGACTCTGTGGTAACCGCATTAGGCGCACATAGCTTTCCATTCAAAGACGTCTAACCATTGGACTATAGCAAATTCAATTTAAGGGAAACTCCTTCATGCGGAATGTCATTTCTCACTTTGTCTTTCCAGTGAAGGAAAGAAGATAGAACAAGGACGGAGCACAGAGAATATTAAACCCTTTGGTGATGTAAAGGGTAAGGCATTTAGGCCTCTATGATGCATACTGGAAGTTCTACACCTGGGATGTTCCACAGCGTCTACCACCTCTCAAAACACTTCCAATATATGAGGGAACTGTGCTACAGTAAGTTCTCACGACAGGGATGCGTCTGTACTCAGTTGTGAACTCTAGGATGTGTCTGGTTAGCAATCATGAAGTCTCTCCTACAGGCCCCTTAGAGGGGATGCAAAGGAAAGTATCTGCTCAGCGAACCTACTTCAGTTGCATACTCATTCATAACAGCGTTTCTCCTTTGAGATATGGAGATAGAACAGGGACTGACTAGGGGCACATTAGGTACTGTGAGTAAAGGGCAGGCTATGGCGCTTAAGCCTACCAAACACATATTGGATGTTCACCACCAGTGGTGATCCGCACTTGGTTTCTGCGTCTAAAACGCTTCCTACACTGAGAGGGAAGTGTGCTTTAGGAGGGATTCACTGCAGTGTTACGTCTGTTAAAGAAGGAAGCTTTGGGGACTGACTCTGTGGTAACCGCAATAGGCGCACATAGCTTTCCATTCACAAACGTCTAACCGTTAGACTATAGCATGTTCTGTTTAAGGGAAACTCCTTCAGGCGGAATGTCACTTCTCACAGTGTCTTTCCAGTGGAGGAAAGATGATAGAACAAGGACGGACAGAGAGAACGTTGCAAACCGTGAGTGAAGTAGAGGGTAAGGCACTTAGGCCTCTAGGATGCATACTGGAATTACAACACCGGTGATGTTCCACAGTGTCTACCTCTTCTCTTAAACACTTCCAATATATAAGGGAACTGTGCTACAGTAATTTTTCACGAAGGGGATGCATCTGTGCTCAGTTGAAAACTTTACAATGTGTCTGGGTAGCAATCATGAAGTGTCTCATACAGGCCCCTTGGAGGGGAGGCGTAGGAAGGTATCTGCTCAGGGAACCTACTTTAGGTGCGTACTCATTCATAACAGTGTTTCTCCTTTTGGAATGAAGATAGAACAGGGACGAACTAGGGGCACATTAGGTCCTTTGAGTAAAGGGCAAGCTATGGCGCTTAAGCCTGCCAAACACATATTGGAGGTTCACCACCAGTGGTGTTCCGCACTTAGTTTCTGCGTCTATAACGCTTCCAACACTGAGAGGGAAGTGTGCTTTAGGAGGGATTCACTGCAGTGTTACGTCTGTTAAAGAAGAAAGCTTTGGGGACTGACTCTTTGGTAACCACAATAGGCGCACATAGCTTTCCAGTCTCTGACGTCTATCCGTTGGACTATAGCAAGTTCTGTGTAAGGGAAACATCTTCATGAGGAATGTCCCTTCTAACAGTGTCTTTCCAGTGGAGGAAAGAAGCTAGAACAAGGACGGAGCAGAGAGAATGTTACAACCCGTTGGTGAAGGAAAGGGTCAGGCATTTAGGCCTCTATGATGCATACTGGAAGTTCAACACTTGGGATGTTCCACAGTGTCTACCACTTCTCAAAACACTTCCAATATTTGAGGGAACTGTTCTACAGCAAGTTCTCACAACAGGGAAGCGTCTGTGCTCAGTTGGAAAGTGTAGGCCGTGTCTGGGTAGCAGTCATGAAGTGTCTCATACAGACCCCTTAGAGGGGATGCGGAGGAAGGTATCTGCTCTGGGAACGTACTTCACGTGCTTACTCATTCGTAACAGTGTTTCTCCTTTGAAGATGAAGACAGAAAAGGGAAAGACTACGGGCACAGTAGGTACTGTGAGTAAAGGGCAGGCTATGGCGCTTAGCCTGACAAACACATATTGGATGTTCACCACCAGTGGTGATCCGCACTTAGTTTCTGCTTCTAAAACGCTTCCAACACTGAGAGGGATGTGTGCTTTAGGAGGGATTCACTGCAGTGTTAGGTCTTTTAAAGAAGGAAGCTTTTGGGACTGACTCTGTGGTAACCGCATTAGGCGCACATAGCTTTCCATTCAAAGACGTTTAACCATTGGACTATAGCAAATTCAGTTTAAGGGAAACTCCTTCATGCGGAATGTCATTTCTCACTTTGTCTTTCCAGTGGAGGAAAGAAGATAGAACAAGGACGGAGCACAGAGAATATTAAACCCTTTGGTGAAGTAAAGGGTAAGGCATTTAGGCCTCTATGATGCATACTGGAAGTTCTACACCTGGGATGTTCCACAGCGTCTACCACCTCTCAAAACACTTCCAATATATGAGGGAACTGTGCTACAGTAAGTTCTCACGACAGGGATGCGTCTGTACTCAGTTGGAAACTCTAGGACGTGTCGGGTTAGCAATCATGAAGTCTCTCCTACAGGCCCCTTAGAGGGGATGCAAAGGAAAGTATCTGCTCAGCGAACCTACTTCAGTTGCATGCTCATTTTTAACAGCGTTTCTCCTTTGAGATATGGAGATAGAACAGGGACTGACTAGGGGCACATTAGGTACTGTGAGTAAAGGGCAGGCTATGGCGCTTAAGCCTACCAAACACATATTGGATGTTCACCACCAGTGGTGATCCGCACTTGGTTTCTGCGTCTAAAACGCTTCCTACACTGAGAGGGAAGTGTGCTTTAGGAGGGATTCACTGCAGTGTTACGTAAGTTAAAGAAGGAAGCTTTGGGGACTGACTCTGTGGTAACCGCAATAGGCGCACATAGCTTTCCATTCACAGACGTCTAACCGTTAGACTATAGCATGTTCTGTTTAAGGGAAACTCCTTCAGGCGGAATGTCACTTCTCACAGTGTCTTTCCAGTGGAGGAAAGATGATAGAACAAGGACGGACAGAGAGAACGTTGCAAACCGTGAGTGAAGTAGAGGGTAAGGCACTTAGGCCTCTAGGATGCATACTGGAATTACAACACCGGTGATGTTCCACAGTGTCTACCTCTTCTCTTAAACACTTCCAGTATATAAGGGAACTGTGCTACAGTAATTTTTCACGAAGGGGATGCATCTGTGCTCAGTTGAAAACTCTACAATGTGTCTGGGTAGCAATCATGAAGTGTCTCATACAGGCCCCTTGGAGGGGAGGCGTAGGAAGGTATCTGCTCAGGGAACCTACTTTAGGTGCGTACTCATTCATAACAGTGTTTCTCCTTTTGGAATGAAAATAGAACAGGGACGAACTAGGGGCACATTAGGTCCTTTGAGTAAAGGGCAAGCTATGGCGCTTAAGCCTGCCAAACACATATTGGAGGTTCACCACCAGTGGTGTTCCGCACTTAGTTTCTGCGTCTATAACGCTTCCAACACTGAGAGGGAAGTGTGCTTTAGGAGGGATTCACTGCAGTGTTACGTCTGTTAAAGAAGAAAGCTTTGGGGACTGACTCTTTGGTAACCACAATAGGCGCACATAACTTTCCAGTCTCTGACGTCTATCCGTTGGACTATAGCAAGTTCTGTGTAAGGGAAACATCTTCATGAGGAATGTCCCTTCTAACAGTGTCTTTCCAGTGGAGGAAAGAAGATAGAACAAGGACGGAGCAGAGAGAATGTTACAGCCCGTTGGTGAAGGAAAGGGTCATGCATTTAGGCCTCTATGATGCATACTGGAAGTTCAACACTTGGGATGTTCCACAGTGTCTACCACTTCTCAAAACACTTCCAATATAGGAGGGAACTGTTCTACAGCAAGTTCTCACAACAGGGAAGCGTCTGTGCTCAGTTGGAAAGTGTAGGACGTGTCTGGGTAGCAATCATGAAGTGTCTCATACAGACCCCTTAGAGGGGATGCGGAGGAAGGTATCTGCTCTGGGAACCTACTTCAGGTACGTACTCATTCATAACAGTGTTTCTCCTTTGAAGATGAAGATAGAACAGGGAAGGACTACAGGCACATTAGGTACTGTGAGTAAAGGGCAGGCTAAGGGTCTTAGCCTGACAAACACATATTGGATGTTCACCACCAGTGGTGATCCGCACTTAGTTTCTGCGTCTAAAACGCTTCCAACACTGAGAGGGATGTGTGCTTTAGGAGGGATTCACTGCAGTGTTAGGTCTTTTAAAGAAGGAAGCTTTTGGGACTGACTCTGTGGTAACCGCATTAGGCGCACATAGCTTTCCATTCAAAGACGTCTAACCATTGGACTATAGCAAATTCAATTTAAGGGAAACTCCTTCATGCGGAATGTCATTTCTCACTTTGTCTTTCCAGTGAAGGAAAGAAGATAGAACAAGGACGGAGCACAGAGAATATTAAACCCTTTGGTGAAGTAAAGGGTAAGGCATTTAGGCCTCTATGATGCATACTGGAAGTTCTACACCTGGGATGTTCCACAGCGTCTACCACCTCTCAAAACACTTCCAATATATGAGGGAACTGTGCTACAGTAAGTTCTCACGACAGGGATGCGTCTGTACTCAGTTGTGAACTCTAGGATGTGTCTGGTTAGCAATCATGAAGTCTCTCCTACAGGCCCCTTAGAGGGGATGCAAAGGAAAGTATCTGCTCAGCGAACCTACTTCAGTTGCATACTCATTCATAACAGCGTTTCTCCTTTGAGATATGGAGATAGAACAGGGACTGACTAGGGGCACATTAGGTACTGTGAGTAAAGGGCAGGCTATGGCGCTTAAGCCTACCAAACACATATTGGATGTTCACCACCAGTGGTGATCCGCACTTGGTTTCTGCGTCTAAAACGCTTCCTACACTGAGAGGGAAGTGTTCTTTAGGAGGGATTCACTGCAGTGTTACGTCTGTTAAAGAAGGAAGCTTTTGGGACTGACTCTGTGGTAACCGCAATAGGCGCACATAGCTTTCCATTCACAGACGTCTAACCGTTAGACTATAGCATGTTCTGTTTAAGGGAAACTCCTTCAGGCGGAATGTCACTTCTCACAGTGTCTTTCCAGTGGAGAAAAGATGATAGAACAAGGACGGACAGAGAGAACGTTGCAAACCGTGAGTGAAGTAGAGGGTAAGGCACTTAGGCCTCTAGGATGCATACTGGAATTACAACACCGGTGATGTTCCACAGTGTCTACCTCTTCTCTTAAACACTTCCAATATATAAGGGAACTGTGCTACAGTAATTTTTCACGAAGGGGATGCATCTGTGCTCAGTTGAAAACTTTACAATGTGTCTGGGTAGCAATCATGAAGTGTCTAATACAGGCCCCTTGGAGGGGAGGCGTAGGAAGGTATCTGCTCAGGGAACCTACTTTAGGTGCGTACTCATTCATAACAGTGTTTCTCCTTTTGGAATGAAGATAGAACAGGGACGAACTAGGGGCACATTAGGTCCTTTGAGTAAAGGGCAAGCTATGGCGCTTAAGCCTGCCAAACACATATTGGAGGTTCACCACCAGTGGTGTTCCGCACTTAGTTTCTGCGTCTATAACGCTTCCAACACTGAGAGGGAAGTGTGCTTTAGGAGGGATTCACTGCAGTGTTACGTCTGTTAAAGAAGAAAGCTTTGGGGACTGACTCTTTGGTAACCACAATAGGCGCACATAGCTTTCCAGTCTCTGACGTCTATCCGTTGGACTATAGCAAGTTCTGTGTAAGGGAAACATCTTCATGAGGAATGTCCCTTCTAACAGTGTCTTTCCAGTGGAGGAAAGAAGCTAGAACAAGGACGGAGCAGAGAGAATGTTACAACCCGTTGGTGAAGGAAAGGGTCAGGCATTTAGGCCTCTATGATGCATACTGGAAGTTCAACACTTGGGATGTTCCACAGTGTCTACCACTTCTCAAAACACTTCCAATATTTGAGGGAACTGTTCTACAGCAAGTTCTCACAACAGGGAAGCGTCTGTGCTCAGTTGGAAAGTGTAGGCCGTGTCTGGGTAGCAGTCATGAAGTGTCTCATACAGACCCCTTAGAGGGGATGCGGAGGAAGGTATCTGCTCTGGGAACGTACTTCACGTGCTTACTCATTCGTAACAGTGTTTCTCCTTTGAAGATGAAGATAGAAAAGGGAAAGACTACGGGCACAGTAGGTACTGTGAGTAAAGGGCAGGCTATGGCGCTTAGCCTGACAAACACATATTGGATGTTCACCACCAGTGGTGATCCGCACTTAGTTTCTGCTTCTAAAACGCTTCCAACACTGAGAGGGATGTGTGCTTTAGGAGGGATTCACTGCAGTGTTAGGTCTTTTAAAGAAGGAAGCTTTTGGGACTGACTCTGTGGTAACCGCATTAGGCGCACATAGCTTTCCATTCAAAGACGTCTAACCATTGGACTATAGCAAATTCAGTTTAAGGGAAACTCCTTCATGCGGAATGTCATTTCTCACTTTGTCTTTCCAGTGGAGGAAAGAAGATAGAACAAGGACGGAGCACAGAGAATATTAAACCCTTTGGTGAAGTAAAGGGTAAGGCATTTAGGCCTCTATGATGCATACTGGAAGTTCTACACCTGGGATGTTCCACAGCGTCTACCACCTCTCAAAACACTTCCAATATATGAGGGAACTGTGCTACAGTAAGTTCTCACGACAGGGATGCGTCTGTACTCAGTTGGAAACTCTAGGACGTGTCGGGTTAGCAATCATGAAGTCTCTCCTACAGGCCCCTTAGAGGGGATGCAAAGGAAAGTATCTGCTCAGCGAACCTACTTCAGTTGCATGCTCATTTTTAACAGCGTTTCTCCTTTGAGATATGGAGATAGAACAGGGACTGACTAGGGGCACATTAGGTACTGTGAGTAAAGGGCAGGCTATGGCGCTTAAGCCTACCAAACACATATTGGATGTTCACCACCAGTGGTGATCCGCACTTGGTTTCTGCGTCTAAAACGCTTCCTACACTGAGAGGGAAGTGTGCTTTAGGAGGGATTCACTGCAGTGTTACGTCTGTTAAAGAAGGAAGCTTTGGGGACTGACTCTGTGGTAACCGCAATAGGCGCACATAGCTTTCCATTCACAGACGTCTAACCGTTAGACTATAGCATGTTCTGTTTAAGGGAAACTCCTTCAGGCGGAATGTCACTTCTCACAGTGTCTTTCCAGTGGAGGAAAGATGATAGAACAAGGACGGACAGAGAGAACGTTGCAAACCGTGAGTGAAGTAGAGGGTAAGGCACTTAGGCCTCTAGGATGCATACTGGAATTACAACACCGGTGATGTTCCACAGTGTCTACCTCTTCTCTTAAACACTTCCAGTATATAAGGGAACTGTGCTACAGTAATTTTTCACGAAGGGGATGCATCTGTGCTCAGTTGAAAACTCTACAATGTGTCTGGGTAGCAATCATGAAGTGTCTCATACAGGCCCCTTGGAGGGGAGGCGTAGGAAGGTATCTGCTCAGGGAACCTACTTTAGGTGCGTACTCATTCATAACAGTGTTTCTCCTTTTGGAATGAAAATAGAACAGGGACGAACTAGGGGCACATTAGGTCCTTTGAGTAAAGGGCAAGCTATGGCGCTTAAGCCTGCCAAACACATATTGGAGGTTCACCACCAGTGGTGTTCCGCACTTAGTTTCTGCGTCTATAACGCTTCCAACACTGAGAGGGAAGTGTGCTTTAGGAGGGATTCACTGCAGTGTTACGTCTGTTAAAGAAGAAAGCTTTGGGGACTGACTCTTTGGTAACCACAATAGGCGCACATAGCTTTCCAGTCTCTGACGTCTATCCGTTGGACTATAGCAAGTTCTGTGTAAGGGAAACATCTTCATGAGGAATGTCCCTTCTAACAGTGTCTTTCCAGTGGAGGAAAGAAGATAGAACAAGGACGGAGCAGAGAGAATGTTACAGCCCGTTGGTGAAGGAAAGGGTCATGCATTTAGGCCTCTATGATGCATACTGGAAGTTCAACACTTGGGATGTTCCACAGTGTCTACCACTTCTCAAAACACTTCCAATATAGGAGGGAACTGTTCTACAGCAAGTTCTCACAACAGGGAAGCGTCTGTGCTCAGTTGGAAAGTGTAGGACGTGTCTGGGTAGCAATCATGAAGTGTCTCATACAGACCCCTTAGAGGGGATGCGGAGGAAGGTATCTGCTCTGGGAACCTACTTCAGGTACGTACTCATTCATAACAGTGTTTCTCCTTTGAAGATGAAGATAGAACAGGGAAGGACTACAGGCACATTAGGTACTGTGAGTAAAGGGCAGGCTAAGGGTCTTAGCCTGACAAACACATATTGGATGTTCACCACCAGTGGTGATCCGCACTTAGTTTCTGCGTCTAAAACGCTTCCAACACTGAGAGGGATGTGTGCTTTAGGAGGGATTCACTGCAGTGTTAGGTCTTTTAAAGAAGGAAGCTTTTGGGACTGACTCTGTGGTAACCGCATTAGGCGCACATAGCTTTCCATTCAAAGACGTCTAACCATTGGACTATAGCAAATTCAATTTAAGGGAAACTCCTTCATGCGGAATGTCATTTCTCACTTTGTCTTTCCAGTGAAGGAAAGAAGATAGAACAAGGACGGAGCACAGAGAATATTAAACCCTTTGGTGAAGTAAAGGGTAAGGCATTTAGGCCTCTATGATGCATACTGGAAGTTCTACACCTGGGATGTTCCACAGCGTCTACCACCTCTCAAAACACTTCCAATATATGAGGGAACTGTGCTACAGTAAGTTCTCACGACAGGGATGCGTCTGTACTCAGTTGTGAACTCTAGGATGTGTCTGGTTAGCAATCATGAAGTCTCTCCTACAGGCCCCTTAGAGGGGATGCAAAGGAAAGTATCTGCTCAGCGAACCTACTTCAGTTGCATACTCATTCATAACAGCGTTTCTCCTTTGAGATATGGAGATAGAACAGGGACTGACTAGGGGCACATTAGGTACTGTGAGTAAAGGGCAGGCTATGGCGCTTAAGCCTACCAAACACATATTGGATGTTCACCACCAGTGGTGATCCGCACTTGGTTTCTGCGTCTAAAACGCTTCCTACACTGAGAGGGAAGTGTTCTTTAGGAGGGATTCACTGCAGTGTTACGTCTGTTAAAGAAGGAAGCTTTTGGGACTGACTCTGTGGTAACCGCAATAGGCGCACATAGCTTTCCATTCACAGACGTCTAACCGTTAGACTATAGCATGTTCTGTTTAAGGGAAACTCCTTCAGGCGGAATGTCACTTCTCACAGTGTCTTTCCAGTGGAGAAAAGATGATAGAACAAGGACGGACAGAGAGAACGTTGCAAACCGTGAGTGAAGTAGAGGGTAAGGCACTTAGGCCTCTAGGATGCATACTGGAATTACAACACCGGTGATGTTCCACAGTGTCTACCTCTTCTCTTAAACACTTCCAATATATAAGGGAACTGTGCTACAGTAATTTTTCACGAAGGGGATGCATCTGTGCTCAGTTGAAAACTTTACAATGTGTCTGGGTAGCAATCATGAAGTGTCTAATACAGGCCCCTTGGAGGGGAGGCGTAGGAAGGTATCTGCTCAGGGAACCTACTTTAGGTGCGTACTCATTCATAACAGTGTTTCTCCTTTTGGAATGAAGATAGAACAGGGACGAACTAGGGGCACATTAGGTCCTTTGAGTAAAGGGCAAGCTATGGCGCTTAAGCCTGCCAAACACATATTGGAGGTTCACCACCAGTGGTGTTCCGCACTTAGTTTCTGCGTCTATAACGCTTCCAACACTGAGAGGGAAGTGTGCTTTAGGAGGGATTCACTGCAGTGTTACGTCTGTTAAAGAAGAAAGCTTTGGGGACTGACTCTTTGGTAACCACAATAGGCGCACATAGCTTTCCAGTCTCTGACGTCTATCCGTTGGACTATAGCAAGTTCTGTGTAAGGGAAACATCTTCATGAGGAATGTCCCTTCTAACAGTGTCTTTCCAGTGGAGGAAAGAAGCTAGAACAAGGACGGAGCAGAGAGAATGTTACAACCCGTTGGTGAAGGAAAGGGTCAGGCATTTAGGCCTCTATGATGCATACTGGAAGTTCAACACTTGGGATGTTCCACAGTGTCTACCACTTCTCAAAACACTTCCAATATTTGAGGGAACTGTTCTACAGCAAGTTCTCACAACAGGGAAGCGTCTGTGCTCAGTTGGAAAGTGTAGGCCGTGTCTGGGTAGCAGTCATGAAGTGTCTCATACAGACCCCTTAGAGGGGATGCGGAGGAAGGTATCTGCTCTGGGAACGTACTTCACGTGCTTACTCATTCGTAACAGTGTTTCTCCTTTGAAGATGAAGATAGAAAAGGGAAAGACTACGGGCACAGTAGGTACTGTGAGTAAAGGGCAGGCTATGGCGCTTAGCCTGACAAACACATATTGGATGTTCACCACCAGTGGTGATCCGCACTTAGTTTCTGCTTCTAAAACGCTTCCAACACTGAGAGGGATGTGTGCTTTAGGAGGGATTCACTGCAGTGTTAGGTCTTTTAAAGAAGGAAGCTTTTGGGACTGACTCTGTGGTAACCGCATTAGGCGCACATAGCTTTCCATTCAAAGACGTCTAACCATTGGACTATAGCAAATTCAGTTTAAGGGAAACTCCTTCATGCGGAATGTCATTTCTCACTTTGTCTTTCCAGTGGAGGAAAGAAGATAGAACAAGGACGGAGCACAGAGAATATTAAACCCTTTGGTGAAGTAAAGGGTAAGGCATTTAGGCCTCTATGATGCATACTGGAAGTTCTACACCTGGGATGTTCCACAGCGTCTACCACCTCTCAAAACACTTCCAATATATGAGGGAACTGTGCTACAGTAAGTTCTCACGACAGGGATGCGTCTGTACTCAGTTGGAAACTCTAGGACGTGTCGGGTTAGCAATCATGAAGTCTCTCCTACAGGCCCCTTAGAGGGGATGCAAAGGAAAGTATCTGCTCAGCGAACCTACTTCAGTTGCATGCTCATTTTTAACAGCGTTTCTCCTTTGAGATATGGAGATAGAACAGGGACTGACTAGGGGCACATTAGGTACTGTGAGTAAAGGGCAGGCTATGGCGCTTAAGCCTACCAAACACATATTGGATGTTCACCACCAGTGGTGATCCGCACTTGGTTTCTGCGTCTAAAACGCTTCCTACACTGAGAGGGAAGTGTGCTTTAGGAGGGATTCACTGCAGTGTTACGTCTGTTAAAGAAGGAAGCTTTGGGGACTGACTCTGTGGTAACCGCAATAGGCGCACATAGCTTTCCATTCACAGACGTCTAACCGTTAGACTATAGCATGTTCTGTTTAAGGGAAACTCCTTCAGGCGGAATGTCACTTCTCACAGTGTCTTTCCAGTGGAGGAAAGATGATAGAACAAGGACGGACAGAGAGAACGTTGCAAACCGTGAGTGAAGTAGAGGGTAAGGCACTTAGGCCTCTAGGATGCATACTGGAATTACAACACCGGTGATGTTCCACAGTGTCTACCTCTTCTCTTAAACACTTCCAGTATATAAGGGAACTGTGCTACAGTAATTTTTCACGAAGGGGATGCATCTGTGCTCAGTTGAAAACTCTACAATGTGTCTGGGTAGCAATCATGAAGTGTCTCATACAGGCCCCTTGGAGGGGAGGCGTAGGAAGGTATCTGCTCAGGGAACCTACTTTAGGTGCGTACTCATTCATAACAGTGTTTCTCCTTTTGGAATGAAAATAGAACAGGGACGAACTAGGGGCACATTAGGTCCTTTGAGTAAAGGGCAAGCTATGGCGCTTAAGCCTGCCAAACACATATTGGAGGTTCACCACCAGTGGTGTTCCGCACTTAGTTTCTGCGTCTATAACGCTTCCAACACTGAGAGGGAAGTGTGCTTTAGGAGGGATTCACTGCAGTGTTACGTCTGTTAAAGAAGAAAGCTTTGGGGACTGACTCTTTGGTAACCACAATAGGCGCACATAGCTTTCCAGTCTCTGACGTCTATCCGTTGGACTATAGCAAGTTCTGTGTAAGGGAAACATCTTCATGAGGAATGTCCCTTCTAACAGTGTCTTTCCAGTGGAGGAAAGAAGATAGAACAAGGACGGAGCAGAGAGAATGTTACAGCCCGTTGGTGAAGGAAAGGGTCATGCATTTAGGCCTCTATGATGCATACTGGAAGTTCAACACTTGGGATGTTCCACAGTGTCTACCACTTCTCAAAACACTTCCAATATAGGAGGGAACTGTTCTACAGCAAGTTCTCACAACAGGGAAGCGTCTGTGCTCAGTTGGAAAGTGTAGGACGTGTCTGGGTAGCAATCATGAAGTGTCTCATACAGACCCCTTAGAGGGGATGCGGAGGAAGGTATCTGCTCTGGGAACCTACTTCAGGTACGTACTCATTCATAACAGTGTTTCTCCTTTGAAGATGAAGATAGAACAGGGAAGGACTACAGGCACATTAGGTACTGTGAGTAAAGGGCAGGCTAAGGGTCTTAGCCTGACAAACACATATTGGATGTTCACCACCAGTGGTGATCCGCACTTAGTTTCTGCGTCTAAAACGCTTCCAACACTGAGAGGGATGTGTGCTTTAGGAGGGATTCACTGCAGTGTTAGGTCTTTTAAAGAAGGAAGCTTTTGGGACTGACTCTGTGGTAACCGCATTAGGCGCACATAGCTTTCCATTCAAAGACGTCTAACCATTGGACTATAGCAAATTCAATTTAAGGGAAACTCCTTCATGCGGAATGTCATTTCTCACTTTGTCTTTCCAGTGAAGGAAAGAAGATAGAACAAGGACGGAGCACAGAGAATATTAAACCCTTTGGTGAAGTAAAGGGTAAGGCATTTAGGCCTCTATGATGCATACTGGAAGTTCTACACCTGGGATGTTCCACAGCGTCTACCACCTCTCAAAACACTTCCAATATATGAGGGAACTGTGCTACAGTAAGTTCTCACGACAGGGATGCGTCTGTACTCAGTTGTGAACTCTAGGATGTGTCTGGTTAGCAATCATGAAGTCTCTCCTACAGGCCCCTTAGAGGGGATGCAAAGGAAAGTATCTGCTCAGCGAACCTACTTCAGTTGCATACTCATTCATAACAGCGTTTCTCCTTTGAGATATGGAGATAGAACAGGGACTGACTAGGGGCACATTAGGTACTGTGAGTAAAGGGCAGGCTATGGCGCTTAAGCCTACCAAACACATATTGGATGTTCACCACCAGTGGTGATCCGCACTTGGTTTCTGCGTCTAAAACGCTTCCTACACTGAGAGGGAAGTGTTCTTTAGGAGGGATTCACTGCAGTGTTACGTCTGTTAAAGAAGGAAGCTTTTGGGACTGACTCTGTGGTAACCGCAATAGGCGCACATAGCTTTCCATTCACAGACGTCTAACCGTTAGACTATAGCATGTTCTGTTTAAGGGAAACTCCTTCAGGCGGAATGTCACTTCTCACAGTGTCTTTCCAGTGGAGAAAAGATGATAGAACAAGGACGGACAGAGAGAACGTTGCAAACCGTGAGTGAAGTAGAGGGTAAGGCACTTAGGCCTCTAGGATGCATACTGGAATTACAACACCGGTGATGTTCCACAGTGTCTACCTCTTCTCTTAAACACTTCCAATATATAAGGGAACTGTGCTACAGTAATTTTTCACGAAGGGGATGCATCTGTGCTCAGTTGAAAACTTTACAATGTGTCTGGGTAGCAATCATGAAGTGTCTAATACAGGCCCCTTGGAGGGGAGGCGTAGGAAGGTATCTGCTCAGGGAACCTACTTTAGGTGCGTACTCATTCATAACAGTGTTTCTCCTTTTGGAATGAAGATAGAACAGGGACGAACTAGGGGCACATTAGGTCCTTTGAGTAAAGGGCAAGCTATGGCGCTTAAGCCTGCCAAACACATATTGGAGGTTCACCACCAGTGGTGTTCCGCACTTAGTTTCTGCGTCTATAACGCTTCCAACACTGAGAGGGAAGTGTGCTTTAGGAGGGATTCACTGCAGTGTTACGTCTGTTAAGAAAGCTTTGGGGACTGACTCTTTGGTAACCACAATAGGCGCACATAGCTTTCCAGTCTCTGACGTCTATCCGTTGGACTATAGCAAGTTCTGTGTAAGGGAAACATCTTCATGAGGAATGTCCCTTCTAACAGTGTCTTTCCAGTGGAGGAAAGAAGATAGAACAAGGACGGAGCAGAGAGAATGTTACAACCCGTTGGTGAAGGAAAGGGTCATGCATTTAGGCCTCTATGATGCATACTGGAAGTTCAACACTTGGGATGTTCCACAGTGTCTACCACTTCTCAAAACACTTCCAATATAGGAGGGAACTGTTCTACAGCAAGTTCTCACAACAGGGAAGCGTCTGTGCTCAGTTGGAAAGTGTAGGACGTGTCTGGGTAGCAATCATGAAGTGTCTCATACAGACCCCTTAGAGGGGATGCGGAGGAAGGTATCTGCTCTGGGAACCTACTTCAGGTACGTACTCATTCATAACAGTGTTTCTCCTTTGAAGATGAAGATAGAACAGGGAAGGACTACAGGCACATTAGGTACTGTGAGTAAAGGGCAGGCTAAGGGTCTTAGCCTGACAAACACATATTGGATGTTCACCACCAGTGGTGATCCGCACTTAGTTTCTGCGTCTAAAACGCTTCCAACACTGAGAGGGATGTGTGCTTTAGGAGGGATTCACTGCAGTGTTAGGTCTTTTAAAGAAGGAAGCTTTTGGGACTGACTCTGTGGTAACCGCATTAGGCGCACATAGCTTTCCATTCAAAGACGTCTAACCATTGGACTATAGCAAATTCAATTTAAGGGAAACTCCTTCATGCGGAATGTCATTTCTCACTTTGTCTTTCCAGTGAAGGAAAGAAGATAGAACAAGGACGGAGCACAGAGAATATTAAACCCTTTGGTGAAGTAAAGGGTAAGGCATTTAGGCCTCTATGATGCATACTGGAAGTTCTACACCTGGGATGTTCCACAGCGTCTACCACCTCTCAAAACACTTCCAATATATGAGGGAACTGTGCTACAGTAAGTTCTCACGACAGGGATGCGTCTGTACTCAGTTGTGAACTCTAGGATGTGTCTGGTTAGCAATCATGAAGTCTCTCCTACAGGCCCCTTAGAGGGGATGCAAAGGAAAGTATCTGCTCAGCGAACCTACTTCAGTTGCATACTCATTCATAACAGCGTTTCTCCTTTGAGATATGGAGATAGAACAGGGACTGACTAGGGGCACATTAGGTACTGTGAGTAAAGGGCAGGCTATGGCGCTTAAGCCTACCAAACACATATTGGATGTTCACCACCAGTGGTGATCCGCACTTGGTTTCTGCGTCTAAAACGCTTCCTACACTGAGAGGGAAGTGTTCTTTAGGAGGGATTCACTGCAGTGTTACGTCTGTTAAAGAAGGAAGCTTTTGGGACTGACTCTGTGGTAACCGCAATAGGCGCACATAGCTTTCCATTCACAGACGTCTAACCGTTAGACTATAGCATGTTCTGTTTAAGGGAAACTCCTTCAGGCGGAATGTCACTTCTCACAGTGTCTTTCCAGTGGAGAAAAGATGATAGAACAAGGACGGACAGAGAGAACGTTGCAAACCGTGAGTGAAGTAGAGGGTAAGGCACTTAGGCCTCTAGGATGCATACTGGAATTACAACACCGGTGATGTTCCACAGTGTCTACCTCTTCTCTTAAACACTTCCAATATATAAGGGAACTGTGCTACAGTAATTTTTCACGAAGGGGATGCATCTGTGCTCAGTTGAAAACTTTACAATGTGTCTGGGTAGCAATCATGAAGTGTCTAATACAGGCCCCTTGGAGGGGAGGCGTAGGAAGGTATCTGCTCAGGGAACCTACTTTAGGTGCGTACTCATTCATAACAGTGTTTCTCCTTTTGGAATGAAGATAGAACAGGGACGAACTAGGGGCACATTAGGTCCTTTGAGTAAAGGGCAAGCTATGGCGCTTAAGCCTGCCAAACACATATTGGAGGTTCACCACCAGTGGTGTTCCGCACTTAGTTTCTGCGTCTATAACGCTTCCAACACTGAGAGGGAAGTGTGCTTTAGGAGGGATTCACTGCAGTGTTACGTCTGTTAAAGAAGAAAGCTTTGGGGACTGACTCTTTGGTAACCACAATAGGCGCACATAGCTTTCCAGTCTCTGACGTCTATCCGTTGGACTATAGCAAGTTCTGTGTAAGGGAAACATCTTCATGAGGAATGTCCCTTCTAACAGTGTCTTTCCAGTGGAGGAAAGAAGCTAGAACAAGGACGGAGCAGAGAGAATGTTACAACCCGTTGGTGAAGGAAAGGGTCAGGCATTTAGGCCTCTATGATGCATACTGGAAGTTCAACACTTGGGATGTTCCACAGTGTCTACCACTTCTCAAAACACTTCCAATATTTGAGGGAACTGTTCTACAGCAAGTTCTCACAACAGGGAAGCGTCTGTGCTCAGTTGGAAAGTGTAGGCCGTGTCTGGGTAGCAGTCATGAAGTGTCTCATACAGACCCCTTAGAGGGGATGCGGAGGAAGGTATCTGCTCTGGGAACGTACTTCACGTGCTTACTCATTCGTAACAGTGTTTCTCCTTTGAAGATGAAGATAGAAAAGGGAAAGACTACGGGCACAGTAGGTACTGTGAGTAAAGGGCAGGCTATGGCGCTTAGCCTGACAAACACATATTGGATGTTCACCACCAGTGGTGATCCGCACTTAGTTTCTGCTTCTAAAACGCTTCCAACACTGAGAGGGATGTGTGCTTTAGGAGGGATTCACTGCAGTGTTAGGTCTTTTAAAGAAGGAAGCTTTTGGGACTGACTCTGTGGTAACCGCATTAGGCGCACATAGCTTTCCATTCAAAGACGTTTAACCATTGGACTATAGCAAATTCAGTTTAAGGGAAACTCCTTCATGCGGAATGTCATTTCTCACTTTGTCTTTCCAGTGGAGGAAAGAAGATAGAACAAGGACGGAGCACAGAGAATATTAAACCCTTTGGTGAAGTAAAGGGTAAGGCATTTAGGCCTCTATGATGCATACTGGAAGTTCTACACCTGGGATGTTCCACAGCGTCTACCACCTCTCAAAACACTTCCAATATATGAGGGAACTGTGCTACAGTAAGTTCTCACGACAGGGATGCGTCTGTACTCAGTTGGAAACTCTAGGACGTGTCGGGTTAGCAATCATGAAGTCTCTCCTACAGGCCCCTTAGAGGGGATGCAAAGGAAAGTATCTGCTCAGCGAACCTACTTCAGTTGCATGCTCATTTTTAACAGCGTTTCTCCTTTGAGATATGGAGATAGAACAGGGACTGACTAGGGGCACATTAGGTACTGTGAGTAAAGGGCAGGCTATGGCGCTTAAGCCTACCAAACACATATTGGATGTTCACCACCAGTGGTGATCCGCACTTGGTTTCTGCGTCTAAAACGCTTCCTACACTGAGAGGGAAGTGTGCTTTAGGAGGGATTCACTGCAGTGTTACGTCTGTTAAAGAAGGAAGCTTTGGGGACTGACTCTGTGGTAACCGCAATAGGCGCACATAGCTTTCCATTCACAGACGTCTAACCGTTAGACTATAGCATGTTCTGTTTAAGGGAAACTCCTTCAGGCGGAATGTCACTTCTCACAGTGTCTTTCCAGTGGAGGAAAGATGATAGAACAAGGACGGACAGAGAGAACGTTGCAAACCGTGAGTGAAGTAGAGGGTAAGGCACTTAGGCCTCTAGGATGCATACTGGAATTACAACACCGGTGATGTTCCACAGTGTCTACCTCTTCTCTTAAACACTTCCAGTATATAAGGGAACTGTGCTACAGTAATTTTTCACGAAGGGGATGCATCTGTGCTCAGTTGAAAACTCTACAATGTGTCTGGGTAGCAATCATGAAGTGTCTCATACAGGCCCCTTGGAGGGGAGGCGTAGGAAGGTATCTGCTCAGGGAACCTACTTTAGGTGCGTACTCATTCATAACAGTGTTTCTCCTTTTGGAATGAAAATAGAACAGGGACGAACTAGGGGCACATTAGGTCCTTTGAGTAAAGGGCAAGCTATGGCGCTTAAGCCTGCCAAACACATATTGGAGGTTCACCACCAGTGGTGTTCCGCACTTAGTTTCTGCGTCTATAACGCTTCCAACACTGAGAGGGAAGTGTGCTTTAGGAGGGATTCACTGCAGTGTTACGTCTGTTAAAGAAGAAAGCTTTGGGGACTGACTCTTTGGTAACCACAATAGGCGCACATAGCTTTCCAGTCTCTGACGTCTATCCGTTGGACTATAGCAAGTTCTGTGTAAGGGAAACATCTTCATGAGGAATGTCCCTTCTAACAGTGTCTTTCCAGTGGAGGAAAGAAGATAGAACAAGGACGGAGCAGAGAGAATGTTACAGCCCGTTGGTGAAGGAAAGGGTCATGCATTTAGGCCTCTATGATGCATACTGGAAGTTCAACACTTGGGATGTTCCACAGTGTCTACCACTTCTCAAAACACTTCCAATATAGGAGGGAACTGTTCTACAGCAAGTTCTCACAACAGGGAAGCGTCTGTGCTCAGTTGGAAAGTGTAGGACGTGTCTGGGTAGCAATCATGAAGTGTCTCATACAGACCCCTTAGAGGGGATGCGGAGGAAGGTATCTGCTCTGGGAACCTACTTCAGGTACGTACTCATTCATAACAGTGTTTCTCCTTTGAAGATGAAGATAGAACAGGGAAGGACTACAGGCACATTAGGTACTGTGAGTAAAGGGCAGGCTAAGGGTCTTAGCCTGACAAACACATATTGGATGTTCACCACCAGTGGTGATCCGCACTTAGTTTCTGCGTCTAAAACGCTTCCAACACTGAGAGGGATGTGTGCTTTAGGAGGGATTCACTGCAGTGTTAGGTCTTTTAAAGAAGGAAGCTTTTGGGACTGACTCTGTGGTAACCGCATTAGGCGCACATAGCTTTCCATTCAAAGACGTCTAACCATTGGACTATAGCAAATTCAGTTTAAGGGAAACTCCTTCATGCGGAATGTCATTTCTCACTTTGTCTTTCCAGTGGAGGAAAGAAGATAGAACAAGGACGGAGCACAGAGAATATTAAACCCTTTGGTGAAGTAAAGGGTAAGGCATTTAGGCCTCTATGATGCATACTGGAAGTTCTACACCTGGGATGTTCCACAGCGTCTACCACCTCTCAAAACACTTCCAATATATGAGGGAACTGTGCTACAGTAAGTTCTCACGACAGGGATGCGTCTGTACTCAGTTGGAAACTCTAGGACGTGTCGGGTTAGCAATCATGAAGTCTCTCCTACAGGCCCCTTAGAGGGGATGCAAAGGAAAGTATCTGCTCAGCGAACCTACTTCAGTTGCATGCTCATTTTTAACAGCGTTTCTCCTTTGAGATATGGAGATAGAACAGGGACTGACTAGGGGCACATTAGGTACTGTGAGTAAAGGGCAGGCTATGGCGCTTAAGCCTACCAAACACATATTGGATGTTCACCACCAGTGGTGATCCGCACTTGGTTTCTGCGTCTAAAACGCTTCCTACACTGAGAGGGAAGTGTGCTTTAGGAGGGATTCACTGCAGTGTTACGTCTGTTAAAGAAGGAAGCTTTTGGGACTGACTCTGTGGTAACCGCAATAGGCGCACATAGCTTTCCATTCACAGACGTCTAACCGTTAGACTATAGCATGTTCTGTTTAAGGGAAACTCCTTCAGGCGGAATGTCACTTCTCACAGTGTCTTTCCAGTGGAGAAAAGATGATAGAACAAGGACGGACAGAGAGAACGTTGCAAACCGTGAGTGAAGTAGAGGGTAAGGCACTTAGGCCTCTAGGATGCATACTGGAATTACAACACCGGTGATGTTCCACAGTGTCTACCTCTTCTCTTAAACACTTCCAATATATAAGGGAACTGTGCTACAGTAATTTTTCACGAAGGGGATGCATCTGTGCTCAGTTGAAAACTCTACAATGTGTCTGGGTAGCAATCATGAAGTGTCTAATACAGGCCCCTTGGAGGGGAGGCGTAGGAAGGTATCTGCTCAGGGAACCTACTTTAGGTGCGTACTCATTCATAACAGTGTTTCTCCTTTTGGAATGAAGATAGAACAGGGACGAACTAGGGGCACATTAGGTCCTTTGAGTAAAGGGCAAGCTATGGCGCTTAAGCCTGCCAAACACATATTGGAGGTTCACCACCAGTGGTGTTCCGCACTTAGTTTCTGCGTCTATAACGCTTCCAACACTGAGAGGGAAGTGTGCTTTAGGAGGGATTCACTGCAGTGTTACGTCTGTTAAAGAAGAAAGCTTTGGGGACTGACTCTTTGGTAACCACAATAGGCGCACATAGCTTTCCAGTCTCTGACGTCTATCCGTTGGACTATAGCAAGTTCTGTGTAAGGGAAACATCTTCATGAGGAATGTCCCTTCTAACAGTGTCTTTCCAGTGGAGGAAAGAAGCTAGAACAAGGACGGAGCAGAGGAATGTTACAACCCGTTGGTGAAGGAAAGGGTCAGGCATTTAGGCCTCTATGATGCATACTGGAAGTTCAACACTTGGGATGTTCCACAGTGTCTACCACTTCTCAAAACACTTCCAATATTTGAGGGAACTGTTCTACAGCAAGTTCTCACAACAGGGAAGCGTCTGTGCTCAGTTGGAAAGTGTAGGCCGTGTCTGGGTAGCAGTCATGAAGTGTCTCATACAGACCCCTTAGAGGGGATGCGGAGGAAGGTATCTGCTCTGGGAACGTACTTCACGTGCTTACTCATTCGTAACAGTGTTTCTCCTTTGAAGATGAAGATAGAAAAGGGAAAGACTACGGGCACAGTAGGTACTGTGAGTAAAGGGCAGGCTATGGCGCTTAGCCTGACAAACACATATTGGATGTTCACCACCAGTGGTGATCCGCACTTAGTTTCTGCTTCTAAAACGCTTCCAACACTGAGAGGGATGTGTGCTTTAGGAGGGATTCACTGCAGTGTTAGGTCTTTTAAAGAAGGAAGCTTTTGGGACTGACTCTGTGGTAACCGCATTAGGCGCACATAGCTTTCCATTCAAAGACGTTTAACCATTGGACTATAGCAAATTCAGTTTAAGGGAAACTCCTTCATGCGGAATGTCATTTCTCACTTTGTCTTTCCAGTGGAGGAAAGAAGATAGAACAAGGACGGAGCACAGAGAATATTAAACCCTTTGGTGAAGTAAAGGGTAAGGCATTTAGGCCTCTATGATGCATACTGGAAGTTCTACACCTGGGATGTTCCACAGCGTCTACCACCTCTCAAAACACTTCCAATATATGAGGGAACTGTGCTACAGTAAGTTCTCACGACAGGGATGCGTCTGTACTCAGTTGGAAACTCTAGGACGTGTCGGGTTAGCAATCATGAAGTCTCTCCTACAGGCCCCTTAGAGGGGATGCAAAGGAAAGTATCTGCTCAGCGAACCTACTTCAGTTGCATGCTCATTTTTAACAGCGTTTCTCCTTTGAGATATGGAGATAGAACAGGGACTGACTAGGGGCACATTAGGTACTGTGAGTAAAGGGCAGGCTATGGCGCTTAAGCCTACCAAACACATATTGGATGTTCACCACCAGTGGTGATCCGCACTTGGTTTCTGCGTCTAAAACGCTTCCTACACTGAGAGGGAAGTGTGCTTTAGGAGGGATTCACTGCAGTGTTACGTCTGTTAAAGAAGGAAGCTTTGGGGACTGACTCTGTGGTAACCGCAATAGGCGCACATAGCTTTCCATTCACAGACGTCTAACCGTTAGACTATAGCATGTTCTGTTTAAGGGAAACTCCTTCAGGCGGAATGTCACTTCTCACAGTGTCTTTCCAGTGGAGGAAAGATGATAGAACAAGGACGGACAGAGAGAACGTTGCAAACCGTGAGTGAAGTAGAGGGTAAGGCACTTAGGCCTCTAGGATGCATACTGGAATTACAACACCGGTGATGTTCCACAGTGTCTACCTCTTCTCTTAAACACTTCCAGTATATAAGGGAACTGTGCTACAGTAATTTTTCACGAAGGGGATGCATCTGTGCTCAGTTGAAAACTCTACAATGTGTCTGGGTAGCAATCATGAAGTGTCTCATACAGGCCCCTTGGAGGGGAGGCGTAGGAAGGTATCTGCTCAGGGAACCTACTTTAGGTGCGTACTCATTCATAACAGTGTTTCTCCTTTTGGAATGAAAATAGAACAGGGACGAACTAGGGGCACATTAGGTCCTTTGAGTAAAGGGCAAGCTATGGCGCTTAAGCCTGCCAAACACATATTGGAGGTTCACCACCAGTGGTGTTCCGCACTTAGTTTCTGCGTCTATAACGCTTCCAACACTGAGAGGGAAGTGTGCTTTAGGAGGGATTCACTGCAGTGTTACGTCTGTTAAAGAAGAAAGCTTTGGGGACTGACTCTTTGGTAACCACAATAGGCGCACATAGCTTTCCAGTCTCTGACGTCTATCCGTTGGACTATAGCAAGTTCTGTGTAAGGGAAACATCTTCATGAGGAATGTCCCTTCTAACAGTGTCTTTCCAGTGGAGGAAAGAAGATAGAACAAGGACGGAGCAGAGAGAATGTTACAGCCCGTTGGTGAAGGAAAGGGTCATGCATTTAGGCCTCTATGATGCATACTGGAAGTTCAACACTTGGGATGTTCCACAGTGTCTACCACTTCTCAAAACACTTCCAATATAGGAGGGAACTGTTCTACAGCAAGTTCTCACAACAGGGAAGCGTCTGTGCTCAGTTGGAAAGTGTAGGACGTGTCTGGGTAGCAATCATGAAGTGTCTCATACAGACCCCTTAGAGGGGATGCGGAGGAAGGTATCTGCTCTGGGAACCTACTTCAGGTACGTACTCATTCATAACAGTGTTTCTCCTTTGAAGATGAAGATAGAACAGGGAAGGACTACAGGCACATTAGGTACTGTGAGTAAAGGGCAGGCTAAGGGTCTTAGCCTGACAAACACATATTGGATGTTCACCACCAGTGGTGATCCGCACTTAGTTTCTGCGTCTAAAACGCTTCCAACACTGAGAGGGATGTGTGCTTTAGGAGGGATTCACTGCAGTGTTAGGTCTTTTAAAGAAGGAAGCTTTTGGGACTGACTCTGTGGTAACCGCATTAGGCGCACATAGCTTTCCATTCAAAGACGTCTAACCATTGGACTATAGCAAATTCAGTTTAAGGGAAACTCCTTCATGCGGAATGTCATTTCTCACTTTGTCTTTCCAGTGGAGGAAAGAAGATAGAACAAGGACGGAGCACAGAGAATATTAAACCCTTTGGTGAAGTAAAGGGTAAGGCATTTAGGCCTCTATGATGCATACTGGAAGTTCTACACCTGGGATGTTCCACAGCGTCTACCACCTCTCAAAACACTTCCAATATATGAGGGAACTGTGCTACAGTAAGTTCTCACGACAGGGATGCGTCTGTACTCAGTTGGAAACTCTAGGACGTGTCGGGTTAGCAATCATGAAGTCTCTCCTACAGGCCCCTTAGAGGGGATGCAAAGGAAAGTATCTGCTCAGCGAACCTACTTCAGTTGCATGCTCATTTTTAACAGCGTTTCTCCTTTGAGATATGGAGATAGAACAGGGACTGACTAGGGGCACATTAGGTACTGTGAGTAAAGGGCAGGCTATGGCGCTTAAGCCTACCAAACACATATTGGATGTTCACCACCAGTGGTGATCCGCACTTGGTTTCTGCGTCTAAAACGCTTCCTACACTGAGAGGGAAGTGTGCTTTAGGAGGGATTCACTGCAGTGTTACGTAAGTTAAAGAAGGAAGCTTTGGGGACTGACTCTGTGGTAACCGCAATAGGCGCACATAGCTTTCCATTCACAGACGTCTAACCGTTAGACTATAGCATGTTCTGTTTAAGGGAAACTCCTTCAGGCGGAATGTCACTTCTCACAGTGTCTTTCCAGTGGAGGAAAGATGATAGAACAAGGACGGACAGAGAGAACGTTGCAAACCGTGAGTGAAGTAGAGGGTAAGGCACTTAGGCCTCTAGGATGCATACTGGAATTACAACACCGGTGATGTTCCACAGTGTCTACCTCTTCTCTTAAACACTTCCAGTATATAAGGGAACTGTGCTACAGTAATTTTTCACGAAGGGGATGCATCTGTGCTCAGTTGAAAACTCTACAATGTGTCTGGGTAGCAATCATGAAGTGTCTCATACAGGCCCCTTGGAGGGGAGGCGTAGGAAGGTATCTGCTCAGGGAACCTACTTTAGGTGCGTACTCATTCATAACAGTGTTTCTCCTTTTGGAATGAAAATAGAACAGGGACGAACTAGGGGCACATTAGGTCCTTTGAGTAAAGGGCAAGCTATGGCGCTTAAGCCTGCCAAACACATATTGGAGGTTCACCACCAGTGGTGTTCCGCACTTAGTTTCTGCGTCTATAACGCTTCCAACACTGAGAGGGAAGTGTGCTTTAGGAGGGATTCACTGCAGTGTTACGTCTGTTAAAGAAGAAAGCTTTGGGGACTGACTCTTTGGTAACCACAATAGGCGCACATAACTTTCCAGTCTCTGACGTCTATCCGTTGGACTATAGCAAGTTCTGTGTAAGGGAAACATCTTCATGAGGAATGTCCCTTCTAACAGTGTCTTTCCAGTGGAGGAAAGAAGATAGAACAAGGACGGAGCAGAGAGAATGTTACAGCCCGTTGGTGAAGGAAAGGGTCATGCATTTAGGCCTCTATGATGCATACTGGAAGTTCAACACTTGGGATGTTCCACAGTGTCTACCACTTCTCAAAACACTTCCAATATAGGAGGGAACTGTTCTACAGCAAGTTCTCACAACAGGGAAGCGTCTGTGCTCAGTTGGAAAGTGTAGGACGTGTCTGGGTAGCAATCATGAAGTGTCTCATACAGACCCCTTAGAGGGGATGCGGAGGAAGGTATCTGCTCTGGGAACCTACTTCAGGTACGTACTCATTCATAACAGTGTTTCTCCTTTGAAGATGAAGATAGAACAGGGAAGGACTACAGGCACATTAGGTACTGTGAGTAAAGGGCAGGCTAAGGGTCTTAGCCTGACAAACACATATTGGATGTTCACCACCAGTGGTGATCCGCACTTAGTTTCTGCGTCTAAAACGCTTCCAACACTGAGAGGGATGTGTGCTTTAGGAGGGATTCACTGCAGTGTTAGGTCTTTTAAAGAAGGAAGCTTTTGGGACTGACTCTGTGGTAACCGCATTAGGCGCACATAGCTTTCCATTCAAAGACGTCTAACCATTGGACTATAGCAAATTCAATTTAAGGGAAACTCCTTCATGCGGAATGTCATTTCTCACTTTGTCTTTCCAGTGAAGGAAAGAAGATAGAACAAGGACGGAGCACAGAGAATATTAAACCCTTTGGTGAAGTAAAGGGTAAGGCATTTAGGCCTCTATGATGCATACTGGAAGTTCTACACCTGGGATGTTCCACAGCGTCTACCACCTCTCAAAACACTTCCAATATATGAGGGAACTGTGCTACAGTAAGTTCTCACGACAGGGATGCGTCTGTACTCAGTTGTGAACTCTAGGATGTGTCTGGTTAGCAATCATGAAGTCTCTCCTACAGGCCCCTTAGAGGGGATGCAAAGGAAAGTATCTGCTCAGCGAACCTACTTCAGTTGCATACTCATTCATAACAGCGTTTCTCCTTTGAGATATGGAGATAGAACAGGGACTGACTAGGGGCACATTAGGTACTGTGAGTAAAGGGCAGGCTATGGCGCTTAAGCCTACCAAACACATATTGGATGTTCACCACCAGTGGTGATCCGCACTTGGTTTCTGCGTCTAAAACGCTTCCTACACTGAGAGGGAAGTGTTCTTTAGGAGGGATTCACTGCAGTGTTACGTCTGTTAAAGAAGGAAGCTTTTGGGACTGACTCTGTGGTAACCGCAATAGGCGCACATAGCTTTCCATTCACAGACGTCTAACCGTTAGACTATAGCATGTTCTGTTTAAGGGAAACTCCTTCAGGCGGAATGTCACTTCTCACAGTGTCTTTCCAGTGGAGAAAAGATGATAGAACAAGGACGGACAGAGAGAACGTTGCAAACCGTGAGTGAAGTAGAGGGTAAGGCACTTAGGCCTCTAGGATGCATACTGGAATTACAACACCGGTGATGTTCCACAGTGTCTACCTCTTCTCTTAAACACTTCCAATATATAAGGGAACTGTGCTACAGTAATTTTTCACGAAGGGGATGCATCTGTGCTCAGTTGAAAACTTTACAATGTGTCTGGGTAGCAATCATGAAGTGTCTCATACAGGCCCCTTGGAGGGGAGGCGTAGGAAGGTATCTGCTCAGGGAACCTACTTTAGGTGCGTACTCATTCATAACAGTGTTTCTCCTTTTGGAATGAAGATAGAACAGGGACGAACTAGGGGCACATTAGGTCCTTTGAGTAAAGGGCAAGCTATGGCGCTTAAGCCTGCCAAACACATATTGGAGGTTCACCACCAGTGGTGTTCCGCACTTAGTTTCTGCGTCTATAACGCTTCCAACACTGAGAGGGAAGTGTGCTTTAGGAGGGATTCACTGCAGTGTTACGTCTGTTAAAGAAGAAAGCTTTGGGGACTGACTCTTTGGTAACCACAATAGGCGCACATAGCTTTCCAGTCTCTGACGTCTATCCGTTGGACTATAGCAAGTTCTGTGTAAGGGAAACATCTTCATGAGGAATGTCCCTTCTAACAGTGTCTTTCCAGTGGAGGAAAGAAGCTAGAACAAGGACGGAGCAGAGAGAATGTTACAACCCGTTGGTGAAGGAAAGGGTCAGGCATTTAGGCCTCTATGATGCATACTGGAAGTTCAACACTTGGGATGTTCCACAGTGTCTACCACTTCTCAAAACACTTCCAATATTTGAGGGAACTGTTCTACAGCAAGTTCTCACAACAGGGAAGCGTCTGTGCTCAGTTGGAAAGTGTAGGACGTGTCTGGGTAGCAGTCATGAAGTGTCTCATACAGACCCCTTAGAGGGGATGCGGAGGAAGGTATCTGCTCTGGGAACGTACTTCACATGCTTACTCATTCGTAACAGTGTTTCTCCTTTGAAGATGAAGACAGAAAAGGGAAAGACTACGGGCACAGTAGGTACTGTGAGTAAAGGGCAGGCTATGGCGCTTAGCCTGACAAACACATATTGGATGTTCACCACCAGTGGTGATCCGCACTTAGTTTCTGCTTCTAAAACGCTTCCAACACTGAGAGGGATGTGTGCTTTAGGAGGGATTCACTGCAGTGTTAGGTCTTTTAAAGAAGGAAGCTTTTGGGACTGACTCTGTGGTAACCGCATTAGGCGCACATAGCTTTCCATTCAAAGACGTTTAACCATTGGACTATAGCAAATTCAGTTTAAGGGAAACTCCTTCATGCGGAATGTCATTTCTCACTTTGTCTTTCCAGTGGAGGAAAGAAGATAGAACAAGGACGGAGCACAGAGAATATTAAACCCTTTGGTGAAGTAAAGGGTAAGGCATTTAGGCCTCTATGATGCATACTGGAAGTTCTACACCTGGGATGTTCCACAGCGTCTACCACCTCTCAAAACACTTCCAATATATGAGGGAACTGTGCTACAGTAAGTTCTCACGACAGGGATGCGTCTGTACTCAGTTGGAAACTCTAGGACGTGTCGGGTTAGCAATCATGAAGTCTCTCCTACAGGCCCCTTAGAGGGGATGCAAAGGAAAGTATCTGCTCAGCGAACCTACTTCAGTTGCATGCTCATTTTTAACAGCGTTTCTCCTTTGAGATATGGAGATAGAACAGGGACTGACTAGGGGCACATTAGGTACTGTGAGTAAAGGGCAGGCTATGGCGCTTAAGCCTACCAAACACATATTGGATGTTCACCACCAGTGGTGATCCGCACTTGGTTTCTGCGTCTAAAACGCTTCCTACACTGAGAGGGAAGTGTGCTTTAGGAGGGATTCACTGCAGTGTTACGTCTGTTAAAGAAGGAAGCTTTGGGGACTGACTCTGTGGTAACCGCAATAGGCGCACATAGCTTTCCATTCACAGACGTCTAACCGTTAGACTATAGCATGTTCTGTTTAAGGGAAACTCCTTCAGGCGGAATGTCACTTCTCACAGTGTCTTTCCAGTGGAGGAAAGATGATAGAACAAGGACGGACAGAGAGAACGTTGCAAACCGTGAGTGAAGTAGAGGGTAAGGCACTTAGGCCTCTAGGATGCATACTGGAATTACAACACCGGTGATGTTCCACAGTGTCTACCTCTTCTCTTAAACACTTCCAGTATATAAGGGAACTGTGCTACAGTAATTTTTCACGAAGGGGATGCATCTGTGCTCAGTTGAAAACTCTACAATGTGTCTGGGTAGCAATCATGAAGTGTCTCATACAGGCCCCTTGGAGGGGAGGCGTAGGAAGGTATCTGCTCAGGGAACCTACTTTAGGTGCGTACTCATTCATAACAGTGTTTCTCCTTTTGGAATGAAAATAGAACAGGGACGAACTAGGGGCACATTAGGTCCTTTGAGTAAAGGGCAAGCTATGGCGCTTAAGCCTGCCAAACACATATTGGAGGTTCACCACCAGTGGTGTTCCGCACTTAGTTTCTGCGTCTATAACGCTTCCAACACTGAGAGGGAAGTGTGCTTTAGGAGGGATTCACTGCAGTGTTACGTCTGTTAAAGAAGAAAGCTTTGGGGACTGACTCTTTGGTAACCACAATAGGCGCACATAGCTTTCCAGTCTCTGACGTCTATCCGTTGGACTATAGCAAGTTCTGTGTAAGGGAAACATCTTCATGAGGAATGTCCCTTCTAACAGTGTCTTTCCAGTGGAGGAAAGAAGATAGAACAAGGACGGAGCAGAGAGAATGTTACAGCCCGTTGGTGAAGGAAAGGGTCATGCATTTAGGCCTCTATGATGCATACTGGAAGTTCAACACTTGGGATGTTCCACAGTGTCTACCACTTCTCAAAACACTTCCAATATAGGAGGGAACTGTTCTACAGCAAGTTCTCACAACAGGGAAGCGTCTGTGCTCAGTTGGAAAGTGTAGGACGTGTCTGGGTAGCAATCATGAAGTGTCTCATACAGACCCCTTAGAGGGGATGCGGAGGAAGGTATCTGCTCTGGGAACCTACTTCAGGTACGTACTCATTCATAACAGTGTTTCTCCTTTGAAGATGAAGATAGAACAGGGAAGGACTACAGGCACATTAGGTACTGTGAGTAAAGGGCAGGCTAAGGGTCTTAGCCTGACAAACACATATTGGATGTTCACCACCAGTGGTGATCCGCACTTAGTTTCTGCGTCTAAAACGCTTCCAACACTGAGAGGGATGTGTGCTTTAGGAGGGATTCACTGCAGTGTTAGGTCTTTTAAAGAAGGAAGCTTTTGGGACTGACTCTGTGGTAACCGCATTAGGCGCACATAGCTTTCCATTCAAAGACGTCTAACCATTGGACTATAGCAAATTCAGTTTAAGGGAAACTCCTTCATGCGGAATGTCATTTCTCACTTTGTCTTTCCAGTGGAGGAAAGAAGATAGAACAAGGACGGAGCACAGAGAATATTAAACCCTTTGGTGAAGTAAAGGGTAAGGCATTTAGGCCTCTATGATGCATACTGGAAGTTCTACACCTGGGATGTTCCACAGCGTCTACCACCTCTCAAAACACTTCCAATATATGAGGGAACTGTGCTACAGTAAGTTCTCACGACAGGGATGCGTCTGTACTCAGTTGGAAACTCTAGGACGTGTCGGGTTAGCAATCATGAAGTCTCTCCTACAGGCCCCTTAGAGGGGATGCAAAGGAAAGTATCTGCTCAGCGAACCTACTTCAGTTGCATGCTCATTTTTAACAGCGTTTCTCCTTTGAGATATGGAGATAGAACAGGGACTGACTAGGGGCACATTAGGTACTGTGAGTAAAGGGCAGGCTATGGCGCTTAAGCCTACCAAACACATATTGGATGTTCACCACCAGTGGTGATCCGCACTTGGTTTCTGCGTCTAAAACGCTTCCTACACTGAGAGGGAAGTGTGCTTTAGGAGGGATTCACTGCAGTGTTACGTAAGTTAAAGAAGGAAGCTTTGGGGACTGACTCTGTGGTAACCGCAATAGGCGCACATAGCTTTCCATTCACAGACGTCTAACCGTTAGACTATAGCATGTTCTGTTTAAGGGAAACTCCTTCAGGCGGAATGTCACTTCTCACAGTGTCTTTCCAGTGGAGGAAAGATGATAGAACAAGGACGGACAGAGAGAACGTTGCAAACCGTGAGTGAAGTAGAGGGTAAGGCACTTAGGCCTCTAGGATGCATACTGGAATTACAACACCGGTGATGTTCCACAGTGTCTACCTCTTCTCTTAAACACTTCCAGTATATAAGGGAACTGTGCTACAGTAATTTTTCACGAAGGGGATGCATCTGTGCTCAGTTGAAAACTCTACAATGTGTCTGGGTAGCAATCATGAAGTGTCTCATACAGGCCCCTTGGAGGGGAGGCGTAGGAAGGTATCTGCTCAGGGAACCTACTTTAGGTGCGTACTCATTCATAACAGTGTTTCTCCTTTTGGAATGAAAATAGAACAGGGACGAACTAGGGGCACATTAGGTCCTTTGAGTAAAGGGCAAGCTATGGCGCTTAAGCCTGCCAAACACATATTGGAGGTTCACCACCAGTGGTGTTCCGCACTTAGTTTCTGCGTCTATAACGCTTCCAACACTGAGAGGGAAGTGTGCTTTAGGAGGGATTCACTGCAGTGTTACGTCTGTTAAAGAAGAAAGCTTTGGGGACTGACTCTTTGGTAACCACAATAGGCGCACATAACTTTCCAGTCTCTGACGTCTATCCGTTGGACTATAGCAAGTTCTGTGTAAGGGAAACATCTTCATGAGGAATGTCCCTTCTAACAGTGTCTTTCCAGTGGAGGAAAGAAGATAGAACAAGGACGGAGCAGAGAGAATGTTACAGCCCGTTGGTGAAGGAAAGGGTCATGCATTTAGGCCTCTATGATGCATACTGGAAGTTCAACACTTGGGATGTTCCACAGTGTCTACCACTTCTCAAAACACTTCCAATATAGGAGGGAACTGTTCTACAGCAAGTTCTCACAACAGGGAAGCGTCTGTGCTCAGTTGGAAAGTGTAGGACGTGTCTGGGTAGCAATCATGAAGTGTCTCATACAGACCCCTTAGAGGGGATGCGGAGGAAGGTATCTGCTCTGGGAACCTACTTCAGGTACGTACTCATTCATAACAGTGTTTCTCCTTTGAAGATGAAGATAGAACAGGGAAGGACTACAGGCACATTAGGTACTGTGAGTAAAGGGCAGGCTAAGGGTCTTAGCCTGACAAACACATATTGGATGTTCACCACCAGTGGTGATCCGCACTTAGTTTCTGCGTCTAAAACGCTTCCAACACTGAGAGGGATGTGTGCTTTAGGAGGGATTCACTGCAGTGTTAGGTCTTTTAAAGAAGGAAGCTTTTGGGACTGACTCTGTGGTAACCGCATTAGGCGCACATAGCTTTCCATTCAAAGACGTCTAACCATTGGACTATAGCAAATTCAATTTAAGGGAAACTCCTTCATGCGGAATGTCATTTCTCACTTTGTCTTTCCAGTGAAGGAAAGAAGATAGAACAAGGACGGAGCACAGAGAATATTAAACCCTTTGGTGAAGTAAAGGGTAAGGCATTTAGGCCTCTATGATGCATACTGGAAGTTCTACACCTGGGATGTTCCACAGCGTCTACCACCTCTCAAAACACTTCCAATATATGAGGGAACTGTGCTACAGTAAGTTCTCACGACAGGGATGCGTCTGTACTCAGTTGTGAACTCTAGGATGTGTCTGGTTAGCAATCATGAAGTCTCTCCTACAGGCCCCTTAGAGGGGATGCAAAGGAAAGTATCTGCTCAGCGAACCTACTTCAGTTGCATACTCATTCATAACAGCGTTTCTCCTTTGAGATATGGAGATAGAACAGGGACTGACTAGGGGCACATTAGGTACTGTGAGTAAAGGGCAGGCTATGGCGCTTAAGCCTACCAAACACATATTGGATGTTCACCACCAGTGGTGATCCGCACTTGGTTTCTGCGTCTAAAACGCTTCCTACACTGAGAGGGAAGTGTTCTTTAGGAGGGATTCACTGCAGTGTTACGTCTGTTAAAGAAGGAAGCTTTTGGGACTGACTCTGTGGTAACCGCAATAGGCGCACATAGCTTTCCATTCACAGACGTCTAACCGTTAGACTATAGCATGTTCTGTTTAAGGGAAACTCCTTCAGGCGGAATGTCACTTCTCACAGTGTCTTTCCAGTGGAGAAAAGATGATAGAACAAGGACGGACAGAGAGAACGTTGCAAACCGTGAGTGAAGTAGAGGGTAAGGCACTTAGGCCTCTAGGATGCATACTGGAATTACAACACCGGTGATGTTCCACAGTGTCTACCTCTTCTCTTAAACACTTCCAATATATAAGGGAACTGTGCTACAGTAATTTTTCACGAAGGGGATGCATCTGTGCTCAGTTGAAAACTTTACAATGTGTCTGGGTAGCAATCATGAAGTGTCTCATACAGGCCCCTTGGAGGGGAGGCGTAGGAAGGTATCTGCTCAGGGAACCTACTTTAGGTGCGTACTCATTCATAACAGTGTTTCTCCTTTTGGAATGAAGATAGAACAGGGACGAACTAGGGGCACATTAGGTCCTTTGAGTAAAGGGCAAGCTATGGCGCTTAAGCCTGCCAAACACATATTGGAGGTTCACCACCAGTGGTGTTCCGCACTTAGTTTCTGCGTCTATAACGCTTCCAACACTGAGAGGGAAGTGTGCTTTAGGAGGGATTCACTGCAGTGTTACGTCTGTTAAAGAAGAAAGCTTTGGGGACTGACTCTTTGGTAACCACAATAGGCGCACATAGCTTTCCAGTCTCTGACGTCTATCCGTTGGACTATAGCAAGTTCTGTGTAAGGGAAACATCTTCATGAGGAATGTCCCTTCTAACAGTGTCTTTCCAGTGGAGGAAAGAAGCTAGAACAAGGACGGAGCAGAGAGAATGTTACAACCCGTTGGTGAAGGAAAGGGTCAGGCATTTAGGCCTCTATGATGCATACTGGAAGTTCAACACTTGGGATGTTCCACAGTGTCTACCACTTCTCAAAACACTTCCAATATTTGAGGGAACTGTTCTACAGCAAGTTCTCACAACAGGGAAGCGTCTGTGCTCAGTTGGAAAGTGTAGGACGTGTCTGGGTAGCAGTCATGAAGTGTCTCATACAGACCCCTTAGAGGGGATGCGGAGGAAGGTATCTGCTCTGGGAACGTACTTCACGTGCTTACTCATTCGTAACAGTGTTTCTCCTTTGAAGATGAAGACAGAAAAGGGAAAGACTACGGGCACAGTAGGTACTGTGAGTAAAGGGCAGGCTATGGCGCTTAGCCTGACAAACACATATTGGATGTTCACCACCAGTGGTGATCCGCACTTAGTTTCTGCTTCTAAAACGCTTCCAACACTGAGAGGGATGTGTGCTTTAGGAGGGATTCACTGCAGTGTTAGGTCTTTTAAAGAAGGAAGCTTTTGGGACTGACTCTGTGGTAACCGCATTAGGCGCACATAGCTTTCCATTCAAAGACGTTTAACCATTGGACTATAGCAAATTCAGTTTAAGGGAAACTCCTTCATGCGGAATGTCATTTCTCACTTTGTCTTTCCAGTGGAGGAAAGAAGATAGAACAAGGACGGAGCACAGAGAATATTAAACCCTTTGGTGAAGTAAAGGGTAAGGCATTTAGGCCTCTATGATGCATACTGGAAGTTCTACACCTGGGATGTTCCACAGCGTCTACCACCTCTCAAAACACTTCCAATATATGAGGGAACTGTGCTACAGTAAGTTCTCACGACAGGGATGCGTCTGTACTCAGTTGGAAACTCTAGGACGTGTCGGGTTAGCAATCATGAAGACTCTCCTACAGGCCCCTTAGAGGGGATGCAAAGGAAAGTATCTGCTCAGCGAACCTACTTCAGTTGCATGCTCATTTTTAACAGCGTTTCTCCTTTGAGATATGGAGATAGAACAGGGACTGACTAGGGGCACATTAGGTACTGTGAGTAAAGGGCAGGCTATGGCGCTTAAGCCTACCAAACACATATTGGATGTTCACCACCAGTGGTGATCCGCACTTGGTTTCTGCGTCTAAAACGCTTCCTACACTGAGAGGGAAGTGTGCTTTAGGAGGGATTCACTGCAGTGTTACGTCTGTTAAAGAAGGAAGCTTTGGGGACTGACTCTGTGGTAACCGCAATAGGCGCACATAGCTTTCCATTCACAGACGTCTAACCGTTAGACTATAGCATGTTCTGTTTAAGGGAAACTCCTTCAGGCGGAATGTCACTTCTCACAGTGTCTTTCCAGTGGAGGAAAGATGATAGAACAAGGACGGACAGAGAGAACGTTGCAAACCGTGAGTGAAGTAGAGGGTAAGGCAATTAGGCCTCTAGGATGCATACTGGAATTACAACACCGGTGATGTTCCACAGTGTCTACCTCTTCTCTTAAACACTTCCAGTATATAAGGGAACTGTGCTACAGTAATTTTTCACGAAGGGGATGCATCTGTGCTCAGTTGAAAACTCTACAATGTGTCTGGGTAGCAATCATGAAGTGTCTCATACAGGCCCCTTGGAGGGGAGGCGTAGGAAGGTATCTGCTCAGGGAACCTACTTTAGGTGCGTACTCATTCATAACAGTGTTTCTCCTTTTGGAATGAAAATAGAACAGGGACGAACTAGGGGCACATTAGGTCCTTTGAGTAAAGGGCAAGCTATGGCGCTTAAGCCTGCCAAACACATATTGGAGGTTCACCACCAGTGGTGTTCCGCACTTAGTTTCTGCGTCTATAACGCTTCCAACACTGAGAGGGAAGTGTGCTTTAGGAGGGATTCACTGCAGTGTTACGTCTGTTAAAGAAGAAAGCTTTGGGGACTGACTCTTTGGTAACCACAATAGGCGCACATAGCTTTCCAGTCTCTGACGTCTATCCGTTGGACTATAGCAAGTTCTGTGTAAGGGAAACATCTTCATGAGGAATGTCCCTTCTAACAGTGTCTTTCCAGTGGAGGAAAGAAGATAGAACAAGGACGGAGCAGAGAGAATGTTACAGCCCGTTGGTGAAGGAAAGGGTCATGCATTTAGGCCTCTATGATGCATACTGGAAGTTCAACACTTGGGATGTTCCACAGTGTCTACCACTTCTCAAAACACTTCCAATATAGGAGGGAACTGTTCTACAGCAAGTTCTCACAACAGGGAAGCGTCTGTGCTCAGTTGGAAAGTGTAGGACGTGTCTGGGTAGCAATCATGAAGTGTCTCATACAGACCCCTTAGAGGGGATGCGGAGGAAGGTATCTGCTCTGGGAACCTACTTCAGGTACGTACTCATTCATAACAGTGTTTCTCCTTTGAAGATGAAGATAGAACAGGGAAGGACTACAGGCACATTAGGTACTGTGAGTAAAGGGCAGGCTAAGGGTCTTAGCCTGACAAACACATATTGGATGTTCACCACCAGTGGTGATCCGCACTTAGTTTCTGCGTCTAAAACGCTTCCAACACTGAGAGGGATGTGTGCTTTAGGAGGGATTCACTGCAGTGTTAGGTCTTTTAAAGAAGGAAGCTTTTGGGACTGACTCTGTGGTAACCGCATTAGGCGCACATAGCTTTCCATTCAAAGACGTCTAACCATTGGACTATAGCAAATTCAATTTAAGGGAAACTCCTTCATGCGGAATGTCATTTCTCACTTTGTCTTTCCAGTGAAGGAAAGAAGATAGAACAAGGACGGAGCACAGAGAATATTAAACCCTTTGGTGAAGTAAAGGGTAAGGCATTTAGGCCTCTATGATGCATACTGGAAGTTCTACACCTGGGATGTTCCACAGCGTCTACCACCTCTCAAAACACTTCCAATATATGAGGGAACTGTGCTACAGTAAGTTCTCACGACAGGGATGCGTCTGTACTCAGTTGTGAACTCTAGGATGTGTCTGGTTAGCAATCATGAAGTCTCTCCTACAGGCCCCTTAGAGGGGATGCAAAGGAAAGTATCTGCTCAGCGAACCTACTTCAGTTGCATACTCATTCATAACAGCGTTTCTCCTTTGAGATATGGAGATAGAACAGGGACTGACTAGGGGCACATTAGGTACTGTGAGTAAAGGGCAGGCTATGGCGCTTAAGCCTACCAAACACATATTGGATGTTCACCACCAGTGGTGATCCGCACTTGGTTTCTGCGTCTAAAACGCTTCCTACACTGAGAGGGAAGTGTTCTTTAGGAGGGATTCACTGCAGTGTTACGTCTGTTAAAGAAGGAAGCTTTTGGGACTGACTCTGTGGTAACCGCAATAGGCGCACATAGCTTTCCATTCACAGACGTCTAACCGTTAGACTATAGCATGTTCTGTTTAAGGGAAACTCCTTCAGGCGGAATGTCACTTCTCACAGTGTCTTTCCAGTGGAGAAAAGATGATAGAACAAGGACGGACAGAGAGAACGTTGCAAACCGTGAGTGAAGTAGAGGGTAAGGCACTTAGGCCTCTAGGATGCATACTGGAATTACAACACCGGTGATGTTCCACAGTGTCTACCTCTTCTCTTAAACACTTCCAATATATAAGGGAACTGTGCTACAGTAATTTTTCACGAAGGGGATGCATCTGTGCTCAGTTGAAAACTTTACAATGTGTCTGGGTAGCAATCATGAAGTGTCTAATACAGGCCCCTTGGAGGGGAGGCGTAGGAAGGTATCTGCTCAGGGAACCTACTTTAGGTGCGTACTCATTCATAACAGTGTTTCTCCTTTTGGAATGAAGATAGAACAGGGACGAACTAGGGGCACATTAGGTCCTTTGAGTAAAGGGCAAGCTATGGCGCTTAAGCCTGCCAAACACATATTGGAGGTTCACCACCAGTGGTGTTCCGCACTTAGTTTCTGCGTCTATAACGCTTCCAACACTGAGAGGGAAGTGTGCTTTAGGAGGGATTCACTGCAGTGTTACGTCTGTTAAAGAAGAAAGCTTTGGGGACTGACTCTTTGGTAACCACAATAGGCGCACATAGCTTTCCAGTCTCTGACGTCTATCCGTTGGACTATAGCAAGTTCTGTGTAAGGGAAACATCTTCATGAGGAATGTCCCTTCTAACAGTGTCTTTCCAGTGGAGGAAAGAAGCTAGAACAAGGACGGAGCAGAGAGAATGTTACAACCCGTTGGTGAAGGAAAGGGTCAGGCATTTAGGCCTCTATGATGCATACTGGAAGTTCAACACTTGGGATGTTCCACAGTGTCTACCACTTCTCAAAACACTTCCAATATTTGAGGGAACTGTTCTACAGCAAGTTCTCACAACAGGGAAGCGTCTGTGCTCAGTTGGAAAGTGTAGGCCGTGTCTGGGTAGCAGTCATGAAGTGTCTCATACAGACCCCTTAGAGGGGATGCGGAGGAAGGTATCTGCTCTGGGAACGTACTTCACGTGCTTACTCATTCGTAACAGTGTTTCTCCTTTGAAGATGAAGACAGAAAAGGGAAAGACTACGGGCACAGTAGGTACTGTGAGTAAAGGGCAGGCTATGGCGCTTAGCCTGACAAACACATATTGGATGTTCACCACCAGTGGTGATCCGCACTTAGTTTCTGCTTCTAAAACGCTTCCAACACTGAGAGGGATGTGTGCTTTAGGAGGGATTCACTGCAGTGTTAGGTCTTTTAAAGAAGGAAGCTTTTGGGACTGACTCTGTGGTAACCGCATTAGGCGCACATAGCTTTCCATTCAAAGACGTTTAACCATTGGACTATAGCAAATTCAGTTTAAGGGAAACTCCTTCATGCGGAATGTCATTTCTCACTTTGTCTTTCCAGTGGAGGAAAGAAGATAGAACAAGGACGGAGCACAGAGAATATTAAACCCTTTGGTGAAGTAAAGGGTAAGGCATTTAGGCCTCTATGATGCATACTGGAAGTTCTACACCTGGGATGTTCCACAGCGTCTACCACCTCTCAAAACACTTCCAATATATGAGGGAACTGTGCTACAGTAAGTTCTCACGACAGGGATGCGTCTGTACTCAGTTGGAAACTCTAGGACGTGTCGGGTTAGCAATCATGAAGTCTCTCCTACAGGCCCCTTAGAGGGGATGCAAAGGAAAGTATCTGCTCAGCGAACCTACTTCAGTTGCATGCTCATTTTTAACAGCGTTTCTCCTTTGAGATATGGAGATAGAACAGGGACTGACTAGGGGCACATTAGGTACTGTGAGTAAAGGGCAGGCTATGGCGCTTAAGCCTACCAAACACATATTGGATGTTCACCACCAGTGGTGATCCGCACTTGGTTTCTGCGTCTAAAACGCTTCCTACACTGAGAGGGAAGTGTGCTTTAGGAGGGATTCACTGCAGTGTTACGTCTGTTAAAGAAGGAAGCTTTGGGGACTGACTCTGTGGTAACCGCAATAGGCGCACATAGCTTTCCATTCACAGACGTCTAACCGTTAGACTATAGCATGTTCTGTTTAAGGGAAACTCCTTCAGGCGGAATGTCACTTCTCACAGTGTCTTTCCAGTGGAGGAAAGATGATAGAACAAGGACGGACAGAGAGAACGTTGCAAACCGTGAGTGAAGTAGAGGGTAAGGCACTTAGGCCTCTAGGATGCATACTGGAATTACAACACCGGTGATGTTCCACAGTGTCTACCTCTTCTCTTAAACACTTCCAGTATATAAGGGAACTGTGCTACAGTAATTTTTCACGAAGGGGATGCATCTGTGCTCAGTTGAAAACTCTACAATGTGTCTGGGTAGCAATCATGAAGTGTCTCATACAGGCCCCTTGGAGGGGAGGCGTAGGAAGGTATCTGCTCAGGGAACCTACTTTAGGTGCGTACTCATTCATAACAGTGTTTCTCCTTTTGGAATGAAAATAGAACAGGGACGAACTAGGGGCACATTAGGTCCTTTGAGTAAAGGGCAAGCTATGGCGCTTAAGCCTGCCAAACACATATTGGAGGTTCACCACCAGTGGTGTTCCGCACTTAGTTTCTGCGTCTATAACGCTTCCAACACTGAGAGGGAAGTGTGCTTTAGGAGGGATTCACTGCAGTGTTACGTCTGTTAAAGAAGAAAGCTTTGGGGACTGACTCTTTGGTAACCACAATAGGCGCACATAGCTTTCCAGTCTCTGACGTCTATCCGTTGGACTATAGCAAGTTCTGTGTAAGGGAAACATCTTCATGAGGAATGTCCCTTCTAACAGTGTCTTTCCAGTGGAGGAAAGAAGATAGAACAAGGACGGAGCAGAGAGAATGTTACAGCCCGTTGGTGAAGGAAAGGGTCATGCATTTAGGCCTCTATGATGCATACTGGAAGTTCAACACTTGGGATGTTCCACAGTGTCTACCACTTCTCAAAACACTTCCAATATAGGAGGGAACTGTTCTACAGCAAGTTCTCACAACAGGGAAGCGTCTGTGCTCAGTTGGAAAGTGTAGGACGTGTCTGGGTAGCAATCATGAAGTGTCTCATACAGACCCCTTAGAGGGGATGCGGAGGAAGGTATCTGCTCTGGGAACCTACTTCAGGTACGTACTCATTCATAACAGTGTTTCTCCTTTGAAGATGAAGATAGAACAGGGAAGGACTACAGGCACATTAGGTACTGTGAGTAAAGGGCAGGCTAAGGGTCTTAGCCTGACAAACACATATTGGATGTTCACCACCAGTGGTGATCCGCACTTAGTTTCTGCGTCTAAAACGCTTCCAACACTGAGAGGGATGTGTGCTTTAGGAGGGATTCACTGCAGTGTTAGGTCTTTTAAAGAAGGAAGCTTTTGGGACTGACTCTGTGGTAACCGCATTAGGCGCACATAGCTTTCCATTCAAAGACGTCTAACCATTGGACTATAGCAAATTCAATTTAAGGGAAACTCCTTCATGCGGAATGTCATTTCTCACTTTGTCTTTCCAGTGAAGGAAAGAAGATAGAACAAGGACGGAGCACAGAGAATATTAAACCCTTTGGTGAAGTAAAGGGTAAGGCATTTAGGCCTCTATGATGCATACTGGAAGTTCTACACCTGGGATGTTCCACAGCGTCTACCACCTCTCAAAACACTTCCAATATATGAGGGAACTGTGCTACAGTAAGTTCTCACGACAGGGATGCGTCTGTACTCAGTTGTGAACTCTAGGATGTGTCTGGTTAGCAATCATGAAGTCTCTCCTACAGGCCCCTTAGAGGGGATGCAAAGGAAAGTATCTGCTCAGCGAACCTACTTCAGTTGCATACTCATTCATAACAGCGTTTCTCCTTTGAGATATGGAGATAGAACAGGGACTGACTAGGGGCACATTAGGTACTGTGAGTAAAGGGCAGGCTATGGCGCTTAAGCCTACCAAACACATATTGGATGTTCACCACCAGTGGTGATCCGCACTTGGTTTCTGCGTCTAAAACGCTTCCTACACTGAGAGGGAAGTGTTCTTTAGGAGGGATTCACTGCAGTGTTACGTCTGTTAAAGAAGGAAGCTTTTGGGACTGACTCTGTGGTAACCGCAATAGGCGCACATAGCTTTCCATTCACAGACGTCTAACCGTTAGACTATAGCATGTTCTGTTTAAGGGAAACTCCTTCAGGCGGAATGTCACTTCTCACAGTGTCTTTCCAGTGGAGAAAAGATGATAGAACAAGGACGGACAGAGAGAACGTTGCAAACCGTGAGTGAAGTAGAGGGTAAGGCACTTAGGCCTCTAGGATGCATACTGGAATTACAACACCGGTGATGTTCCACAGTGTCTACCTCTTCTCTTAAACACTTCCAATATATAAGGGAACTGTGCTACAGTAATTTTTCACGAAGGGGATGCATCTGTGCTCAGTTGAAAACTTTACAATGTGTCTGGGTAGCAATCATGAAGTGTCTAATACAGGCCCCTTGGAGGGGAGGCGTAGGAAGGTATCTGCTCAGGGAACCTACTTTAGGTGCGTACTCATTCATAACAGTGTTTCTCCTTTTGGAATGAAGATAGAACAGGGACGAACTAGGGGCACATTAGGTCCTTTGAGTAAAGGGCAAGCTATGGCGCTTAAGCCTGCCAAACACATATTGGAGGTTCACCACCAGTGGTGTTCCGCACTTAGTTTCTGCGTCTATAACGCTTCCAACACTGAGAGGGAAGTGTGCTTTAGGAGGGATTCACTGCAGTGTTACGTCTGTTAAGAAAGCTTTGGGGACTGACTCTTTGGTAACCACAATAGGCGCACATAGCTTTCCAGTCTCTGACGTCTATCCGTTGGACTATAGCAAGTTCTGTGTAAGGGAAACATCTTCATGAGGAATGTCCCTTCTAACAGTGTCTTTCCAGTGGAGGAAAGAAGATAGAACAAGGACGGAGCAGAGAGAATGTTACAACCCGTTGGTGAAGGAAAGGGTCATGCATTTAGGCCTCTATGATGCATACTGGAAGTTCAACACTTGGGATGTTCCACAGTGTCTACCACTTCTCAAAACACTTCCAATATAGGAGGGAACTGTTCTACAGCAAGTTCTCACAACAGGGAAGCGTCTGTGCTCAGTTGGAAAGTGTAGGACGTGTCTGGGTAGCAATCATGAAGTGTCTCATACAGACCCCTTAGAGGGGATGCGGAGGAAGGTATCTGCTCTGGGAACCTACTTCAGGTACGTACTCATTCATAACAGTGTTTCTCCTTTGAAGATGAAGATAGAACAGGGAAGGACTACAGGCACATTAGGTACTGTGAGTAAAGGGCAGGCTAAGGGTCTTAGCCTGACAAACACATATTGGATGTTCACCACCAGTGGTGATCCGCACTTAGTTTCTGCGTCTAAAACGCTTCCAACACTGAGAGGGATGTGTGCTTTAGGAGGGATTCACTGCAGTGTTAGGTCTTTTAAAGAAGGAAGCTTTTGGGACTGACTCTGTGGTAACCGCATTAGGCGCACATAGCTTTCCATTCAAAGACGTCTAACCATTGGACTATAGCAAATTCAATTTAAGGGAAACTCCTTCATGCGGAATGTCATTTCTCACTTTGTCTTTCCAGTGAAGGAAAGAAGATAGAACAAGGACGGAGCACAGAGAATATTAAACCCTTTGGTGAAGTAAAGGGTAAGGCATTTAGGCCTCTATGATGCATACTGGAAGTTCTACACCTGGGATGTTCCACAGCGTCTACCACCTCTCAAAACACTTCCAATATATGAGGGAACTGTGCTACAGTAAGTTCTCACGACAGGGATGCGTCTGTACTCAGTTGTGAACTCTAGGATGTGTCTGGTTAGCAATCATGAAGTCTCTCCTACAGGCCCCTTAGAGGGGATGCAAAGGAAAGTATCTGCGCAGCGAACCTACTTCAGTTGCATACTCATTCATAACAGCGTTTCTCCTTTGAGATATGCAGATAGAACAGGGACTGACTAGGGGCACATTAGGTACTGTGAGTAAAGGGCAGGCTATGGCGCTTAAGCCTACCAAACACATATTGGATGTTCACCACCAGTGGTGATCCGCACTTGGTTTCTGCGTCTAAAACGCTTCCTACACTGAGAGGGAAGTGTGCTTTAGGAGGGATTCACTGCAGTGTTACGTCTGTTAAAGAAGGAAGCTTTGGGGACTGACTCTGTGGTAACCGCAATAGGCGCACATAGCTTTCCATTCACAGACGTCTAACCGTTAGACTATAGCATGTTCTGTTTAAGGGAAACTCCTTCAGGCGGAATGTCACTTCTCACAGTGTCTTTCCAGTGGAGGAAAGATGATAGAACAAGGACGGACAGAGAGAACGTTGCAAACCGTGAGTGAAGTAGAGGGTAAGGCACTTAGGCCTCTAGGATGCATACTGGAATTACAACACCGGTGATGTTCCACAGTGTCTACCTCTTCTCTTAAACACTTCCAGTATATAAGGGAACTGTGCTACAGTAATTTTTCACGAAGGGGATGCATCTGTGCTCAGTTGAAAACTCTACAATGTGTCTGGGTAGCAATCATGAAGTGTCTCATACAGGCCCCTTGGAGGGGAGGCGTAGGAAGGTATCTGCTCAGGGAACCTACTTTAGGTGCGTACTCATTCATAACAGTGTTTCTCCTTTTGGAATGAAGATAGAACAGGGACGAACTAGGGGCACATTAGGTCCTTTGAGTAAAGGGCAAGCTATGGCGCTTAAGCCTGCCAAACACATATTGGAGGTTCACCACCAGTGGTGTTCCGCACTTAGTTTCTGCGTCTATAACGCTTCCAACACTGAGAGGGAAGTGTGCTTTAGGAGGGATTCACTGCAGTGTTACGTCTGTTAAAGAAGAAAGCTTTGGGGACTGACTCTTTGGTAACCACAATAGGCGCACATAGCTTTCCAGTCTCTGACGTCTATCCGTTGGACTATAGCAAGTTCTGTGTAAGGGAAACATCTTCATGAGGAATGTCCCTTCTAACAGTGTCTTTCCAGTGGAGGAAAGAAGATAGAACAAGGACGGAGCAGAGAGAATGTTACAGCCCGTTGGTGAAGGAAAGGGTCATGCATTTAGGCCTCTATGATGCATACTGGAAGTTCAACACTTGGGATGTTCCACAGTGTCTACCACTTCTCAAAACACTTCCAATATAGGAGGGAACTGTTCTACAGCAAGTTCTCACAACAGGGAAGCGTCTGTGCTCAGTTGGAAAGTGTAGGACGTGTCTGGGTAGCAATCATGAAGTGTCTCATACAGACCCCTTAGAGGGGATGCGGAGGAAGGTATCTGCTCTGGGAACCTACTTCAGGTACGTACTCATTCATAACAGTGTTTCTCCTTTGAAGATGAAGATAGAACAGGGAAGGACTACAGGCACATTAGGTACTGTGAGTAAAGGGCAGGCTAAGGGTCTTAGCCTGACAAACACATATTGGATGTTCACCACCAGTGGTGATCCGCACTTAGTTTCTGCGTCTAAAACGCTTCCAACACTGAGAGGGATGTGTGCTTTAGGAGGGATTCACTGCAGTGTTAGGTCTTTTAAAGAAGGAAGCTTTTGGGACTGACTCTGTGGTAACCGCATTAGGCGCACATAGCTTTCCATTCAAAGACGTCTAACCATTGGACTATAGCAAATTCAATTTAAGGGAAACTCCTTCATGCGGAATGTCATTTCTCACTTTGTCTTTCCAGTGAAGGAAAGAAGATAGAACAAGGACGGAGCACAGAGAATATTAAACCCTTTGGTGATGTAAAGGGTAAGGCATTTAGGCCTCTATGATGCATACTGGAAGTTCTACACCTGGGATGTTCCACAGCGTCTACCACCTCTCAAAACACTTCCAATATATGAGGGAACTGTGCTACAGTAAGTTCTCACGACAGGGATGCGTCTGTACTCAGTTGTGAACTCTAGGATGTGTCTGGTTAGCAATCATGAAGTCTCTCCTACAGGCCCCTTAGAGGGGATGCAAAGGAAAGTATCTGCTCAGCGAACCTACTTCAGTTGCATACTCATTCATAACAGCGTTTCTCCTTTGAGATATGGAGATAGAACAGGGACTGACTAGGGGCACATTAGGTACTGTGAGTAAAGGGCAGGCTATGGCGCTTAAGCCTACCAAACACATATTGGATGTTCACCACCAGTGGTGATCCGCACTTGGTTTCTGCGTCTAAAACGCTTCCTACACTGAGAGGGAAGTGTGCTTTAGGAGGGATTCACTGCAGTGTTACGTCTGTTAAAGAAGGAAGCTTTGGGGACTGACTCTGTGGTAACCGCAATAGGCGCACATAGCTTTCCATTCACAAACGTCTAACCGTTAGACTATAGCATGTTCTGTTTAAGGGAAACTCCTTCAGGCGGAATGTCACTTCTCACAGTGTCTTTCCAGTGGAGGAAAGATGATAGAACAAGGACGGACAGAGAGAACGTTGCAAACCGTGAGTGAAGTAGAGGGTAAGGCACTTAGGCCTCTAGGATGCATACTGGAATTACAACACCGGTGATGTTCCACAGTGTCTACCTCTTCTCTTAAACACTTCCAATATATAAGGGAACTGTGCTACAGTAATTTTTCACGAAGGGGATGCATCTGTGCTCAGTTGAAAACTTTACAATGTGTCTGGGTAGCAATCATGAAGTGTCTCATACAGGCCCCTTGGAGGGGAGGCGTAGGAAGGTATCTGCTCAGGGAACCTACTTTAGGTGCGTACTCATTCATAACAGTGTTTCTCCTTTTGGAATGAAGATAGAACAGGGACGAACTAGGGGCACATTAGGTCCTTTGAGTAAAGGGCAAGCTATGGCGCTTAAGCCTGCCAAACACATATTGGAGGTTCACCACCAGTGGTGTTCCGCACTTAGTTTCTGCGTCTATAACGCTTCCAACACTGAGAGGGAAGTGTGCTTTAGGAGGGATTCACTGCAGTGTTACGTCTGTTAAAGAAGAAAGCTTTGGGGACTGACTCTTTGGTAACCACAATAGGCGCACATAGCTTTCCAGTCTCTGACGTCTATCCGTTGGACTATAGCAAGTTCTGTGTAAGGGAAACATCTTCATGAGGAATGTCCCTTCTAACAGTGTCTTTCCAGTGGAGGAAAGAAGCTAGAACAAGGACGGAGCAGAGAGAATGTTACAACCCGTTGGTGAAGGAAAGGGTCAGGCATTTAGGCCTCTATGATGCATACTGGAAGTTCAACACTTGGGATGTTCCACAGTGTCTACCACTTCTCAAAACACTTCCAATATTTGAGGGAACTGTTCTACAGCAAGTTCTCACAACAGGGAAGCGTCTGTGCTCAGTTGGAAAGTGTAGGCCGTGTCTGGGTAGCAGTCATGAAGTGTCTCATACAGACCCCTTAGAGGGGATGCGGAGGAAGGTATCTGCTCTGGGAACGTACTTCACGTGCTTACTCATTCGTAACAGTGTTTCTCCTTTGAAGATGAAGACAGAAAAGGGAAAGACTACGGGCACAGTAGGTACTGTGAGTAAAGGGCAGGCTATGGCGCTTAGCCTGACAAACACATATTGGATGTTCACCACCAGTGGTGATCCGCACTTAGTTTCTGCTTCTAAAACGCTTCCAACACTGAGAGGGATGTGTGCTTTAGGAGGGATTCACTGCAGTGTTAGGTCTTTTAAAGAAGGAAGCTTTTGGGACTGACTCTGTGGTAACCGCATTAGGCGCACATAGCTTTCCATTCAAAGACGTTTAACCATTGGACTATAGCAAATTCAGTTTAAGGGAAACTCCTTCATGCGGAATGTCATTTCTCACTTTGTCTTTCCAGTGGAGGAAAGAAGATAGAACAAGGACGGAGCACAGAGAATATTAAACCCTTTGGTGAAGTAAAGGGTAAGGCATTTAGGCCTCTATGATGCATACTGGAAGTTCTACACCTGGGATGTTCCACAGCGTCTACCACCTCTCAAAACACTTCCAATATATGAGGGAACTGTGCTACAGTAAGTTCTCACGACAGGGATGCGTCTGTACTCAGTTGGAAACTCTAGGACGTGTCGGGTTAGCAATCATGAAGTCTCTCCTACAGGCCCCTTAGAGGGGATGCAAAGGAAAGTATCTGCTCAGCGAACCTACTTCAGTTGCATGCTCATTTTTAACAGCGTTTCTCCTTTGAGATATGGAGATAGAACAGGGACTGACTAGGGGCACATTAGGTACTGTGAGTAAAGGGCAGGCTATGGCGCTTAAGCCTACCAAACACATATTGGATGTTCACCACCAGTGGTGATCCGCACTTGGTTTCTGCGTCTAAAACGCTTCCTACACTGAGAGGGAAGTGTGCTTTAGGAGGGATTCACTGCAGTGTTACGTAAGTTAAAGAAGGAAGCTTTGGGGACTGACTCTGTGGTAACCGCAATAGGCGCACATAGCTTTCCATTCACAGACGTCTAACCGTTAGACTATAGCATGTTCTGTTTAAGGGAAACTCCTTCAGGCGGAATGTCACTTCTCACAGTGTCTTTCCAGTGGAGGAAAGATGATAGAACAAGGACGGACAGAGAGAACGTTGCAAACCGTGAGTGAAGTAGAGGGTAAGGCACTTAGGCCTCTAGGATGCATACTGGAATTACAACACCGGTGATGTTCCACAGTGTCTACCTCTTCTCTTAAACACTTCCAGTATATAAGGGAACTGTGCTACAGTAATTTTTCACGAAGGGGATGCATCTGTGCTCAGTTGAAAACTCTACAATGTGTCTGGGTAGCAATCATGAAGTGTCTCATACAGGCCCCTTGGAGGGGAGGCGTAGGAAGGTATCTGCTCAGGGAACCTACTTTAGGTGCGTACTCATTCATAACAGTGTTTCTCCTTTTGGAATGAAAATAGAACAGGGACGAACTAGGGGCACATTAGGTCCTTTGAGTAAAGGGCAAGCTATGGCGCTTAAGCCTGCCAAACACATATTGGAGGTTCACCACCAGTGGTGTTCCGCACTTAGTTTCTGCGTCTATAACGCTTCCAACACTGAGAGGGAAGTGTGCTTTAGGAGGGATTCACTGCAGTGTTACGTCTGTTAAAGAAGAAAGCTTTGGGGACTGACTCTTTGGTAACCACAATAGGCGCACATAACTTTCCAGTCTCTGACGTCTATCCGTTGGACTATAGCAAGTTCTGTGTAAGGGAAACATCTTCATGAGGAATGTCCCTTCTAACAGTGTCTTTCCAGTGGAGGAAAGAAGATAGAACAAGGACGGAGCAGAGAGAATGTTACAGCCCGTTGGTGAAGGAAAGGGTCATGCATTTAGGCCTCTATGATGCATACTGGAAGTTCAACACTTGGGATGTTCCACAGTGTCTACCACTTCTCAAAACACTTCCAATATAGGAGGGAACTGTTCTACAGCAAGTTCTCACAACAGGGAAGCGTCTGTGCTCAGTTGGAAAGTGTAGGACGTGTCTGGGTAGCAATCATGAAGTGTCTCATACAGACCCCTTAGAGGGGATGCGGAGGAAGGTATCTGCTCTGGGAACCTACTTCAGGTACGTACTCATTCATAACAGTGTTTCTCCTTTGAAGATGAAGATAGAACAGGGAAGGACTACAGGCACATTAGGTACTGTGAGTAAAGGGCAGGCTAAGGGTCTTAGCCTGACAAACACATATTGGATGTTCACCACCAGTGGTGATCCGCACTTAGTTTCTGCGTCTAAAACGCTTCCAACACTGAGAGGGATGTGTGCTTTAGGAGGGATTCACTGCAGTGTTAGGTCTTTTAAAGAAGGAAGCTTTTGGGACTGACTCTGTGGTAACCGCATTAGGCGCACATAGCTTTCCATTCAAAGACGTCTAACCATTGGACTATAGCAAATTCAATTTAAGGGAAACTCCTTCATGCGGAATGTCATTTCTCACTTTGTCTTTCCAGTGAAGGAAAGAAGATAGAACAAGGACGGAGCACAGAGAATATTAAACCCTTTGGTGAAGTAAAGGGTAAGGCATTTAGGCCTCTATGATGCATACTGGAAGTTCTACACCTGGGATGTTCCACAGCGTCTACCACCTCTCAAAACACTTCCAATATATGAGGGAACTGTGCTACAGTAAGTTCTCACGACAGGGATGCGTCTGTACTCAGTTGTGAACTCTAGGATGTGTCTGGTTAGCAATCATGAAGTCTCTCCTACAGGCCCCTTAGAGGGGATGCAAAGGAAAGTATCTGCTCAGCGAACCTACTTCAGTTGCATACTCATTCATAACAGCGTTTCTCCTTTGAGATATGGAGATAGAACAGGGACTGACTAGGGGCACATTAGGTACTGTGAGTAAAGGGCAGGCTATGGCGCTTAAGCCTACCAAACACATATTGGATGTTCACCACCAGTGGTGATCCGCACTTGGTTTCTGCGTCTAAAACGCTTCCTACACTGAGAGGGAAGTGTTCTTTAGGAGGGATTCACTGCAGTGTTACGTCTGTTAAAGAAGGAAGCTTTTGGGACTGACTCTGTGGTAACCGCAATAGGCGCACATAGCTTTCCATTCACAGACGTCTAACCGTTAGACTATAGCATGTTCTGTTTAAGGGAAACTCCTTCAGGCGGAATGTCACTTCTCACAGTGTCTTTCCAGTGGAGAAAAGATGATAGAACAAGGACGGACAGAGAGAACGTTGCAAACCGTGAGTGAAGTAGAGGGTAAGGCACTTAGGCCTCTAGGATGCATACTGGAATTACAACACCGGTGATGTTCCACAGTGTCTACCTCTTCTCTTAAACACTTCCAATATATAAGGGAACTGTGCTACAGTAATTTTTCACGAAGGGGATGCATCTGTGCTCAGTTGAAAACTTTACAATGTGTCTGGGTAGCAATCATGAAGTGTCTAATACAGGCCCCTTGGAGGGGAGGCGTAGGAAGGTATCTGCTCAGGGAACCTACTTTAGGTGCGTACTCATTCATAACAGTGTTTCTCCTTTTGGAATGAAGATAGAACAGGGACGAACTAGGGGCACATTAGGTCCTTTGAGTAAAGGGCAAGCTATGGCGCTTAAGCCTGCCAAACACATATTGGAGGTTCACCACCAGTGGTGTTCCGCACTTAGTTTCTGCGTCTATAACGCTTCCAACACTGAGAGGGAAGTGTGCTTTAGGAGGGATTCACTGCAGTGTTACGTCTGTTAAAGAAGAAAGCTTTGGGGACTGACTCTTTGGTAACCACAATAGGCGCACATAGCTTTCCAGTCTCTGACGTCTATCCGTTGGACTATAGCAAGTTCTGTGTAAGGGAAACATCTTCATGAGGAATGTCCCTTCTAACAGTGTCTTTCCAGTGGAGGAAAGAAGCTAGAACAAGGACGGAGCAGAGAGAATGTTACAACCCGTTGGTGAAGGAAAGGGTCAGGCATTTAGGCCTCTATGATGCATACTGGAAGTTCAACACTTGGGATGTTCCACAGTGTCTACCACTTCTCAAAACACTTCCAATATTTGAGGGAACTGTTCTACAGCAAGTTCTCACAACAGGGAAGCGTCTGTGCTCAGTTGGAAAGTGTAGGCCGTGTCTGGGTAGCAGTCATGAAGTGTCTCATACAGACCCCTTAGAGGGGATGCGGAGGAAGGTATCTGCTCTGGGAACGTACTTCACGTGCTTACTCATTCGTAACAGTGTTTCTCCTTTGAAGATGAAGATAGAAAAGGGAAAGACTACGGGCACAGTAGGTACTGTGAGTAAAGGGCAGGCTATGGCGCTTAGCCTGACAAACACATATTGGATGTTCACCACCAGTGGTGATCCGCACTTAGTTTCTGCTTCTAAAACGCTTCCAACACTGAGAGGGATGTGTGCTTTAGGAGGGATTCACTGCAGTGTTAGGTCTTTTAAAGAAGGAAGCTTTTGGGACTGACTCTGTGGTAACCGCATTAGGCGCACATAGCTTTCCATTCAAAGACGTCTAACCATTGGACTATAGCAAATTCAGTTTAAGGGAAACTCCTTCATGCGGAATGTCATTTCTCACTTTGTCTTTCCAGTGGAGGAAAGAAGATAGAACAAGGACGGAGCACAGAGAATATTAAACCCTTTGGTGAAGTAAAGGGTAAGGCATTTAGGCCTCTATGATGCATACTGGAAGTTCTACACCTGGGATGTTCCACAGCGTCTACCACCTCTCAAAACACTTCCAATATATGAGGGAACTGTGCTACAGTAAGTTCTCACGACAGGGATGCGTCTGTACTCAGTTGGAAACTCTAGGACGTGTCGGGTTAGCAATCATGAAGTCTCTCCTACAGGCCCCTTAGAGGGGATGCAAAGGAAAGTATCTGCTCAGCGAACCTACTTCAGTTGCATGCTCATTTTTAACAGCGTTTCTCCTTTGAGATATGGAGATAGAACAGGGACTGACTAGGGGCACATTAGGTACTGTGAGTAAAGGGCAGGCTATGGCGCTTAAGCCTACCAAACACATATTGGATGTTCACCACCAGTGGTGATCCGCACTTGGTTTCTGCGTCTAAAACGCTTCCTACACTGAGAGGGAAGTGTGCTTTAGGAGGGATTCACTGCAGTGTTACGTCTGTTAAAGAAGGAAGCTTTGGGGACTGACTCTGTGGTAACCGCAATAGGCGCACATAGCTTTCCATTCACAGACGTCTAACCGTTAGACTATAGCATGTTCTGTTTAAGGGAAACTCCTTCAGGCGGAATGTCACTTCTCACAGTGTCTTTCCAGTGGAGGAAAGATGATAGAACAAGGACGGACAGAGAGAACGTTGCAAACCGTGAGTGAAGTAGAGGGTAAGGCACTTAGGCCTCTAGGATGCATACTGGAATTACAACACCGGTGATGTTCCACAGTGTCTACCTCTTCTCTTAAACACTTCCAGTATATAAGGGAACTGTGCTACAGTAATTTTTCACGAAGGGGATGCATCTGTGCTCAGTTGAAAACTCTACAATGTGTCTGGGTAGCAATCATGAAGTGTCTCATACAGGCCCCTTGGAGGGGAGGCGTAGGAAGGTATCTGCTCAGGGAACCTACTTTAGGTGCGTACTCATTCATAACAGTGTTTCTCCTTTTGGAATGAAAATAGAACAGGGACGAACTAGGGGCACATTAGGTCCTTTGAGTAAAGGGCAAGCTATGGCGCTTAAGCCTGCCAAACACATATTGGAGGTTCACCACCAGTGGTGTTCCGCACTTAGTTTCTGCGTCTATAACGCTTCCAACACTGAGAGGGAAGTGTGCTTTAGGAGGGATTCACTGCAGTGTTACGTCTGTTAAAGAAGAAAGCTTTGGGGACTGACTCTTTGGTAACCACAATAGGCGCACATAGCTTTCCAGTCTCTGACGTCTATCCGTTGGACTATAGCAAGTTCTGTGTAAGGGAAACATCTTCATGAGGAATGTCCCTTCTAACAGTGTCTTTCCAGTGGAGGAAAGAAGATAGAACAAGGACGGAGCAGAGAGAATGTTACAGCCCGTTGGTGAAGGAAAGGGTCATGCATTTAGGCCTCTATGATGCATACTGGAAGTTCAACACTTGGGATGTTCCACAGTGTCTACCACTTCTCAAAACACTTCCAATATAGGAGGGAACTGTTCTACAGCAAGTTCTCACAACAGGGAAGCGTCTGTGCTCAGTTGGAAAGTGTAGGACGTGTCTGGGTAGCAATCATGAAGTGTCTCATACAGACCCCTTAGAGGGGATGCGGAGGAAGGTATCTGCTCTGGGAACCTACTTCAGGTACGTACTCATTCATAACAGTGTTTCTCCTTTGAAGATGAAGATAGAACAGGGAAGGACTACAGGCACATTAGGTACTGTGAGTAAAGGGCAGGCTAAGGGTCTTAGCCTGACAAACACATATTGGATGTTCACCACCAGTGGTGATCCGCACTTAGTTTCTGCGTCTAAAACGCTTCCAACACTGAGAGGGATGTGTGCTTTAGGAGGGATTCACTGCAGTGTTAGGTCTTTTAAAGAAGGAAGCTTTTGGGACTGACTCTGTGGTAACCGCATTAGGCGCACATAGCTTTCCATTCAAAGACGTCTAACCATTGGACTATAGCAAATTCAATTTAAGGGAAACTCCTTCATGCGGAATGTCATTTCTCACTTTGTCTTTCCAGTGAAGGAAAGAAGATAGAACAAGGACGGAGCACAGAGAATATTAAACCCTTTGGTGAAGTAAAGGGTAAGGCATTTAGGCCTCTATGATGCATACTGGAAGTTCTACACCTGGGATGTTCCACAGCGTCTACCACCTCTCAAAACACTTCCAATATATGAGGGAACTGTGCTACAGTAAGTTCTCACGACAGGGATGCGTCTGTACTCAGTTGTGAACTCTAGGATGTGTCTGGTTAGCAATCATGAAGTCTCTCCTACAGGCCCCTTAGAGGGGATGCAAAGGAAAGTATCTGCTCAGCGAACCTACTTCAGTTGCATACTCATTCATAACAGCGTTTCTCCTTTGAGATATGGAGATAGAACAGGGACTGACTAGGGGCACATTAGGTACTGTGAGTAAAGGGCAGGCTATGGCGCTTAAGCCTACCAAACACATATTGGATGTTCACCACCAGTGGTGATCCGCACTTGGTTTCTGCGTCTAAAACGCTTCCTACACTGAGAGGGAAGTGTTCTTTAGGAGGGATTCACTGCAGTGTTACGTCTGTTAAAGAAGGAAGCTTTTGGGACTGACTCTGTGGTAACCGCAATAGGCGCACATAGCTTTCCATTCACAGACGTCTAACCGTTAGACTATAGCATGTTCTGTTTAAGGGAAACTCCTTCAGGCGGAATGTCACTTCTCACAGTGTCTTTCCAGTGGAGAAAAGATGATAGAACAAGGACGGACAGAGAGAACGTTGCAAACCGTGAGTGAAGTAGAGGGTAAGGCACTTAGGCCTCTAGGATGCATACTGGAATTACAACACCGGTGATGTTCCACAGTGTCTACCTCTTCTCTTAAACACTTCCAATATATAAGGGAACTGTGCTACAGTAATTTTTCACGAAGGGGATGCATCTGTGCTCAGTGGAAAACTTTACAATGTGTCTGGGTAGCAATCATGAAGTGTCTAATACAGGCCCCTTGGAGGGGAGGCGTAGGAAGGTATCTGCTCAGGGAACCTACTTTAGGTGCGTACTCATTCATAACAGTGTTTCTCCTTTTGGAATGAAGATAGAACAGGGACGAACTAGGGGCACATTAGGTCCTTTGAGTAAAGGGCAAGCTATGGCGCTTAAGCCTGCCAAACACATATTGGAGGTTCACCACCAGTGGTGTTCCGCACTTAGTTTCTGCGTCTATAACGCTTCCAACACTGAGAGGGAAGTGTGCTTTAGGAGGGATTCACTGCAGTGTTACGTCTGTTAAGAAAGCTTTGGGGACTGACTCTTTGGTAACCACAATAGGCGCACATAGCTTTCCAGTCTCTGACGTCTATCCGTTGGACTATAGCAAGTTCTGTGTAAGGGAAACATCTTCATGAGGAATGTCCCTTCTAACAGTGTCTTTCCAGTGGAGGAAAGAAGATAGAACAAGGACGGAGCAGAGAGAATGTTACAACCCGTTGGTGAAGGAAAGGGTCATGCATTTAGGCCTCTATGATGCATACTGGAAGTTCAACACTTGGGATGTTCCACAGTGTCTACCACTTCTCAAAACACTTCCAATATAGGAGGGAACTGTTCTACAGCAAGTTCTCACAACAGGGAAGCGTCTGTGCTCAGTTGGAAAGTGTAGGACGTGTCTGGGTAGCAATCATGAAGTGTCTCATACAGACCCCTTAGAGGGGATGCGGAGGAAGGTATCTGCTCTGGGAACCTACTTCAGGTACGTACTCATTCATAACAGTGTTTCTCCTTTGAAGATGAAGATAGAACAGGGAAGGACTACAGGCACATTAGGTACTGTGAGTAAAGGGCAGGCTAAGGGTCTTAGCCTGACAAACACATATTGGATGTTCACCACCAGTGGTGATCCGCACTTAGTTTCTGCGTCTAAAACGCTTCCAACACTGAGAGGGATGTGTGCTTTAGGAGGGATTCACTGCAGTGTTAGGTCTTTTAAAGAAGGAAGCTTTTGGGACTGACTCTGTGGTAACCGCATTAGGCGCACATAGCTTTCCATTCAAAGACGTCTAACCATTGGACTATAGCAAATTCAATTTAAGGGAAACTCCTTCATGCGGAATGTCATTTCTCACTTTGTCTTTCCAGTGAAGGAAAGAAGATAGAACAAGGACGGAGCACAGAGAATATTAAACCCTTTGGTGAAGTAAAGGGTAAGGCATTTAGGCCTCTATGATGCATACTGGAAGTTCTACACCTGGGATGTTCCACAGCGTCTACCACCTCTCAAAACACTTCCAATATATGAGGGAACTGTGCTACAGTAAGTTCTCACGACAGGGATGCGTCTGTACTCAGTTGTGAACTCTAGGATGTGTCTGGTTAGCAATCATGAAGTCTCTCCTACAGGCCCCTTAGAGGGGATGCAAAGGAAAGTATCTGCTCAGCGAACCTACTTCAGTTGCATACTCATTCATAACAGCGTTTCTCCTTTGAGATATGGAGATAGAACAGGGACTGACTAGGGGCACATTAGGTACTGTGAGTAAAGGGCAGGCTATGGCGCTTAAGCCTACCAAACACATATTGGATGTTCACCACCAGTGGTGATCCGCACTTGGTTTCTGCGTCTAAAACGCTTCCTACACTGAGAGGGAAGTGTTCTTTAGGAGGGATTCACTGCAGTGTTACGTCTGTTAAAGAAGGAAGCTTTTGGGACTGACTCTGTGGTAACCGCAATAGGCGCACATAGCTTTCCATTCACAGACGTCTAACCGTTAGACTATAGCATGTTCTGTTTAAGGGAAACTCCTTCAGGCGGAATGTCACTTCTCACAGTGTCTTTCCAGTGGAGAAAAGATGATAGAACAAGGACGGACAGAGAGAACGTTGCAAACCGTGAGTGAAGTAGAGGGTAAGGCACTTAGGCCTCTAGGATGCATACTGGAATTACAACACCGGTGATGTTCCACAGTGTCTACCTCTTCTCTTAAACACTTCCAATATATAAGGGAACTGTGCTACAGTAATTTTTCACGAAGGGGATGCATCTGTGCTCAGTTGAAAACTTTACAATGTGTCTGGGTAGCAATCATGAAGTGTCTAATACAGGCCCCTTGGAGGGGAGGCGTAGGAAGGTATCTGCTCAGGGAACCTACTTTAGGTGCGTACTCATTCATAACAGTGTTTCTCCTTTTGGAATGAAGATAGAACAGGGACGAACTAGGGGCACATTAGGTCCTTTGAGTAAAGGGCAAGCTATGGCGCTTAAGCCTGCCAAACACATATTGGAGGTTCACCACCAGTGGTGTTCCGCACTTAGTTTCTGCGTCTATAACGCTTCCAACACTGAGAGGGAAGTGTGCTTTAGGAGGGATTCACTGCAGTGTTACGTCTGTTAAAGAAGAAAGCTTTGGGGACTGACTCTTTGGTAACCACAATAGGCGCACATAGCTTTCCAGTCTCTGACGTCTATCCGTTGGACTATAGCAAGTTCTGTGTAAGGGAAACATCTTCATGAGGAATGTCCCTTCTAACAGTGTCTTTCCAGTGGAGGAAAGAAGCTAGAACAAGGACGGAGCAGAGAGAATGTTACAACCCGTTGGTGAAGGAAAGGGTCAGGCATTTAGGCCTCTATGATGCATACTGGAAGTTCAACACTTGGGATGTTCCACAGTGTCTACCACTTCTCAAAACACTTCCAATATTTGAGGGAACTGTTCTACAGCAAGTTCTCACAACAGGGAAGCGTCTGTGCTCAGTTGGAAAGTGTAGGCCGTGTCTGGGTAGCAGTCATGAAGTGTCTCATACAGACCCCTTAGAGGGGATGCGGAGGAAGGTATCTGCTCTGGGAACGTACTTCACGTGCTTACTCATTCGTAACAGTGTTTCTCCTTTGAAGATGAAGATAGAAAAGGGAAAGACTACGGGCACAGTAGGTACTGTGAGTAAAGGGCAGGCTATGGCGCTTAGCCTGACAAACACATATTGGATGTTCACCACCAGTGGTGATCCGCACTTAGTTTCTGCTTCTAAAACGCTTCCAACACTGAGAGGGATGTGTGCTTTAGGAGGGATTCACTGCAGTGTTAGGTCTTTTAAAGAAGGAAGCTTTTGGGACTGACTCTGTGGTAACCGCATTAGGCGCACATAGCTTTCCATTCAAAGACGTTTAACCATTGGACTATAGCAAATTCAGTTTAAGGGAAACTCCTTCATGCGGAATGTCATTTCTCACTTTGTCTTTCCAGTGGAGGAAAGAAGATAGAACAAGGACGGAGCACAGAGAATATTAAACCCTTTGGTGAAGTAAAGGGTAAGGCATTTAGGCCTCTATGATGCATACTGGAAGTTCTACACCTGGGATGTTCCACAGCGTCTACCACCTCTCAAAACACTTCCAATATATGAGGGAACTGTGCTACAGTAAGTTCTCACGACAGGGATGCGTCTGTACTCAGTTGGAAACTCTAGGACGTGTCGGGTTAGCAATCATGAAGTCTCTCCTACAGGCCCCTTAGAGGGGATGCAAAGGAAAGTATCTGCTCAGCGAACCTACTTCAGTTGCATGCTCATTTTTAACAGCGTTTCTCCTTTGAGATATGGAGATAGAACAGGGACTGACTAGGGGCACATTAGGTACTGTGAGTAAAGGGCAGGCTATGGCGCTTAAGCCTACCAAACACATATTGGATGTTCACCACCAGTGGTGATCCGCACTTGGTTTCTGCGTCTAAAACGCTTCCTACACTGAGAGGGAAGTGTGCTTTAGGAGGGATTCACTGCAGTGTTACGTCTGTTAAAGAAGGAAGCTTTGGGGACTGACTCTGTGGTAACCGCAATAGGCGCACATAGCTTTCCATTCACAGACGTCTAACCGTTAGACTATAGCATGTTCTGTTTAAGGGAAACTCCTTCAGGCGGAATGTCACTTCTCACAGTGTCTTTCCAGTGGAGGAAAGATGATAGAACAAGGACGGACAGAGAGAACGTTGCAAACCGTGAGTGAAGTAGAGGGTAAGGCACTTAGGCCTCTAGGATGCATACTGGAATTACAACACCGGTGATGTTCCACAGTGTCTACCTCTTCTCTTAAACACTTCCAGTATATAAGGGAACTGTGCTACAGTAATTTTTCACGAAGGGGATGCATCTGTGCTCAGTTGAAAACTCTACAATGTGTCTGGGTAGCAATCATGAAGTGTCTCATACAGGCCCCTTGGAGGGGAGGCGTAGGAAGGTATCTGCTCAGGGAACCTACTTTAGGTGCGTACTCATTCATAACAGTGTTTCTCCTTTTGGAATGAAAATAGAACAGGGACGAACTAGGGGCACATTAGGTCCTTTGAGTAAAGGGCAAGCTATGGCGCTTAAGCCTGCCAAACACATATTGGAGGTTCACCACCAGTGGTGTTCCGCACTTAGTTTCTGCGTCTATAACGCTTCCAACACTGAGAGGGAAGTGTGCTTTAGGAGGGATTCACTGCAGTGTTACGTCTGTTAAAGAAGAAAGCTTTGGGGACTGACTCTTTGGTAACCACAATAGGCGCACATAGCTTTCCAGTCTCTGACGTCTATCCGTTGGACTATAGCAAGTTCTGTGTAAGGGAAACATCTTCATGAGGAATGTCCCTTCTAACAGTGTCTTTCCAGTGGAGGAAAGAAGATAGAACAAGGACGGAGCAGAGAGAATGTTACAGCCCGTTGGTGAAGGAAAGGGTCATGCATTTAGGCCTCTATGATGCATACTGGAAGTTCAACACTTGGGATGTTCCACAGTGTCTACCACTTCTCAAAACACTTCCAATATAGGAGGGAACTGTTCTACAGCAAGTTCTCACAACAGGGAAGCGTCTGTGCTCAGTTGGAAAGTGTAGGACGTGTCTGGGTAGCAATCATGAAGTGTCTCATACAGACCCCTTAGAGGGGATGCGGAGGAAGGTATCTGCTCTGGGAACCTACTTCAGGTACGTACTCATTCATAACAGTGTTTCTCCTTTGAAGATGAAGATAGAACAGGGAAGGACTACAGGCACATTAGGTACTGTGAGTAAAGGGCAGGCTAAGGGTCTTAGCCTGACAAACACATATTGGATGTTCACCACCAGTGGTGATCCGCACTTAGTTTCTGCGTCTAAAACGCTTCCAACACTGAGAGGGATGTGTGCTTTAGGAGGGATTCACTGCAGTGTTAGGTCTTTTAAAGAAGGAAGCTTTTGGGACTGACTCTGTGGTAACCGCATTAGGCGCACATAGCTTTCCATTCAAAGACGTCTAACCATTGGACTATAGCAAATTCAGTTTAAGGGAAACTCCTTCATGCGGAATGTCATTTCTCACTTTGTCTTTCCAGTGGAGGAAAGAAGATAGAACAAGGACGGAGCACAGAGAATATTAAACCCTTTGGTGAAGTAAAGGGTAAGGCATTTAGGCCTCTATGATGCATACTGGAAGTTCTACACCTGGGATGTTCCACAGCGTCTACCACCTCTCAAAACACTTCCAATATATGAGGGAACTGTGCTACAGTAAGTTCTCACGACAGGGATGCGTCTGTACTCAGTTGGAAACTCTAGGACGTGTCGGGTTAGCAATCATGAAGTCTCTCCTACAGGCCCCTTAGAGGGGATGCAAAGGAAAGTATCTGCTCAGCGAACCTACTTCAGTTGCATGCTCATTTTTAACAGCGTTTCTCCTTTGAGATATGGAGATAGAACAGGGACTGACTAGGGGCACATTAGGTACTGTGAGTAAAGGGCAGGCTATGGCGCTTAAGCCTACCAAACACATATTGGATGTTCACCACCAGTGGTGATCCGCACTTGGTTTCTGCGTCTAAAACGCTTCCTACACTGAGAGGGAAGTGTGCTTTAGGAGGGATTCACTGCAGTGTTACGTCTGTTAAAGAAGGAAGCTTTTGGGACTGACTCTGTGGTAACCGCAATAGGCGCACATAGCTTTCCATTCACAGACGTCTAACCGTTAGACTATAGCATGTTCTGTTTAAGGGAAACTCCTTCAGGCGGAATGTCACTTCTCACAGTGTCTTTCCAGTGGAGAAAAGATGATAGAACAAGGACGGACAGAGAGAACGTTGCAAACCGTGAGTGAAGTAGAGGGTAAGGCACTTAGGCCTCTAGGATGCATACTGGAATTACAACACCGGTGATGTTCCACAGTGTCTACCTCTTCTCTTAAACACTTCCAATATATAAGGGAACTGTGCTACAGTAATTTTTCACGAAGGGGATGCATCTGTGCTCAGTTGAAAACTCTACAATGTGTCTGGGTAGCAATCATGAAGTGTCTAATACAGGCCCCTTGGAGGGGAGGCGTAGGAAGGTATCTGCTCAGGGAACCTACTTTAGGTGCGTACTCATTCATAACAGTGTTTCTCCTTTTGGAATGAAGATAGAACAGGGACGAACTAGGGGCACATTAGGTCCTTTGAGTAAAGGGCAAGCTATGGCGCTTAAGCCTGCCAAACACATATTGGAGGTTCACCACCAGTGGTGTTCCGCACTTAGTTTCTGCGTCTATAACGCTTCCAACACTGAGAGGGAAGTGTGCTTTAGGAGGGATTCACTGCAGTGTTACGTCTGTTAAAGAAGAAAGCTTTGGGGACTGACTCTTTGGTAACCACAATAGGCGCACATAGCTTTCCAGTCTCTGACGTCTATCCGTTGGACTATAGCAAGTTCTGTGTAAGGGAAACATCTTCATGAGGAATGTCCCTTCTAACAGTGTCTTTCCAGTGGAGGAAAGAAGCTAGAACAAGGACGGAGCAGAGGAATGTTACAACCCGTTGGTGAAGGAAAGGGTCAGGCATTTAGGCCTCTATGATGCATACTGGAAGTTCAACACTTGGGATGTTCCACAGTGTCTACCACTTCTCAAAACACTTCCAATATTTGAGGGAACTGTTCTACAGCAAGTTCTCACAACAGGGAAGCGTCTGTGCTCAGTTGGAAAGTGTAGGCCGTGTCTGGGTAGCAGTCATGAAGTGTCTCATACAGACCCCTTAGAGGGGATGCGGAGGAAGGTATCTGCTCTGGGAACGTACTTCACGTGCTTACTCATTCGTAACAGTGTTTCTCCTTTGAAGATGAAGATAGAAAAGGGAAAGACTACGGGCACAGTAGGTACTGTGAGTAAAGGGCAGGCTATGGCGCTTAGCCTGACAAACACATATTGGATGTTCACCACCAGTGGTGATCCGCACTTAGTTTCTGCTTCTAAAACGCTTCCAACACTGAGAGGGATGTGTGCTTTAGGAGGGATTCACTGCAGTGTTAGGTCTTTTAAAGAAGGAAGCTTTTGGGACTGACTCTGTGGTAACCGCATTAGGCGCACATAGCTTTCCATTCAAAGACGTTTAACCATTGGACTATAGCAAATTCAGTTTAAGGGAAACTCCTTCATGCGGAATGTCATTTCTCACTTTGTCTTTCCAGTGGAGGAAAGAAGATAGAACAAGGACGGAGCACAGAGAATATTAAACCCTTTGGTGAAGTAAAGGGTAAGGCATTTAGGCCTCTATGATGCATACTGGAAGTTCTACACCTGGGATGTTCCACAGCGTCTACCACCTCTCAAAACACTTCCAATATATGAGGGAACTGTGCTACAGTAAGTTCTCACGACAGGGATGCGTCTGTACTCAGTTGGAAACTCTAGGACGTGTCGGGTTAGCAATCATGAAGTCTCTCCTACAGGCCCCTTAGAGGGGATGCAAAGGAAAGTATCTGCTCAGCGAACCTACTTCAGTTGCATGCTCATTTTTAACAGCGTTTCTCCTTTGAGATATGGAGATAGAACAGGGACTGACTAGGGGCACATTAGGTACTGTGAGTAAAGGGCAGGCTATGGCGCTTAAGCCTACCAAACACATATTGGATGTTCACCACCAGTGGTGATCCGCACTTGGTTTCTGCGTCTAAAACGCTTCCTACACTGAGAGGGAAGTGTGCTTTAGGAGGGATTCACTGCAGTGTTACGTCTGTTAAAGAAGGAAGCTTTGGGGACTGACTCTGTGGTAACCGCAATAGGCGCACATAGCTTTCCATTCACAGACGTCTAACCGTTAGACTATAGCATGTTCTGTTTAAGGGAAACTCCTTCAGGCGGAATGTCACTTCTCACAGTGTCTTTCCAGTGGAGGAAAGATGATAGAACAAGGACGGACAGAGAGAACGTTGCAAACCGTGAGTGAAGTAGAGGGTAAGGCACTTAGGCCTCTAGGATGCATACTGGAATTACAACACCGGTGATGTTCCACAGTGTCTACCTCTTCTCTTAAACACTTCCAGTATATAAGGGAACTGTGCTACAGTAATTTTTCACGAAGGGGAAGCATCTGTGCTCAGTTGAAAACTCTACAATGTGTCTGGGTAGCAATCATGAAGTGTCTCATACAGGCCCCTTGGAGGGGAGGCGTAGGAAGGTATCTGCTCAGGGAACCTACTTTAGGTGCGTACTCATTCATAACAGTGTTTCTCCTTTTGGAATGAAAATAGAACAGGGACGAACTAGGGGCACATTAGGTCCTTTGAGTAAAGGGCAAGCTATGGCGCTTAAGCCTGCCAAACACATATTGGAGGTTCACCACCAGTGGTGTTCCGCACTTAGTTTCTGCGTCTATAACGCTTCCAACACTGAGAGGGAAGTGTGCTTTAGGAGGGATTCACTGCAGTGTTACGTCTGTTAAAGAAGAAAGCTTTGGGGACTGACTCTTTGGTAACCACAATAGGCGCACATAGCTTTCCAGTCTCTGACGTCTATCCGTTGGACTATAGCAAGTTCTGTGTAAGGGAAACATCTTCATGAGGAATGTCCCTTCTAACAGTGTCTTTCCAGTGGAGGAAAGAAGATAGAACAAGGACGGAGCAGAGAGAATGTTACAGCCCGTTGGTGAAGGAAAGGGTCATGCATTTAGGCCTCTATGATGCATACTGGAAGTTCAACACTTGGGATGTTCCACAGTGTCTACCACTTCTCAAAACACTTCCAATATAGGAGGGAACTGTTCTACAGCAAGTTCTCACAACAGGGAAGCGTCTGTGCTCAGTTGGAAAGTGTAGGACGTGTCTGGGTAGCAATCATGAAGTGTCTCATACAGACCCCTTAGAGGGGATGCGGAGGAAGGTATCTGCTCTGGGAACCTACTTCAGGTACGTACTCATTCATAACAGTGTTTCTCCTTTGAAGATGAAGATAGAACAGGGAAGGACTACAGGCACATTAGGTACTGTGAGTAAAGGGCAGGCTAAGGGTCTTAGCCTGACAAACACATATTGGATGTTCACCACCAGTGGTGATCCGCACTTAGTTTCTGCGTCTAAAACGCTTCCAACACTGAGAGGGATGTGTGCTTTAGGAGGGATTCACTGCAGTGTTAGGTCTTTTAAAGAAGGAAGCTTTTGGGACTGACTCTGTGGTAACCGCATTAGGCGCACATAGCTTTCCATTCAAAGACGTCTAACCATTGGACTATAGCAAATTCAGTTTAAGGGAAACTCCTTCATGCGGAATGTCATTTCTCACTTTGTCTTTCCAGTGGAGGAAAGAAGATAGAACAAGGACGGAGCACAGAGAATATTAAACCCTTTGGTGAAGTAAAGGGTAAGGCATTTAGGCCTCTATGATGCATACTGGAAGTTCTACACCTGGGATGTTCCACAGCGTCTACCACCTCTCAAAACACTTCCAATATATGAGGGAACTGTGCTACAGTAAGTTCTCACGACAGGGATGCGTCTGTACTCAGTTGGAAACTCTAGGACGTGTCGGGTTAGCAATCATGAAGTCTCTCCTACAGGCCCCTTAGAGGGGATGCAAAGGAAAGTATCTGCTCAGCGAACCTACTTCAGTTGCATGCTCATTTTTAACAGCGTTTCTCCTTTGAGATATGGAGATAGAACAGGGACTGACTAGGGGCACATTAGGTACTGTGAGTAAAGGGCAGGCTATGGCGCTTAAGCCTACCAAACACATATTGGATGTTCACCACCAGTGGTGATCCGCACTTGGTTTCTGCGTCTAAAACGCTTCCTACACTGAGAGGGAAGTGTGCTTTAGGAGGGATTCACTGCAGTGTTACGTAAGTTAAAGAAGGAAGCTTTGGGGACTGACTCTGTGGTAACCGCAATAGGCGCACATAGCTTTCCATTCACAGACGTCTAACCGTTAGACTATAGCATGTTCTGTTTAAGGGAAACTCCTTCAGGCGGAATGTCACTTCTCACAGTGTCTTTCCAGTGGAGGAAAGATGATAGAACAAGGACGGACAGAGAGAACGTTGCAAACCGTGAGTGAAGTAGAGGGTAAGGCACTTAGGCCTCTAGGATGCATACTGGAATTACAACACCGGTGATGTTCCACAGTGTCTACCTCTTCTCTTAAACACTTCCAGTATATAAGGGAACTGTGCTACAGTAATTTTTCACGAAGGGGATGCATCTGTGCTCAGTTGAAAACTCTACAATGTGTCTGGGTAGCAATCATGAAGTGTCTCATACAGGCCCCTTGGAGGGGAGGCGTAGGAAGGTATCTGCTCAGGGAACCTACTTTAGGTGCGTACTCATTCATAACAGTGTTTCTCCTTTTGGAATGAAAATAGAACAGGGACGAACTAGGGGCACATTAGGTCCTTTGAGTAAAGGGCAAGCTATGGCGCTTAAGCCTGCCAAACACATATTGGAGGTTCACCACCAGTGGTGTTCCGCACTTAGTTTCTGCGTCTATAACGCTTCCAACACTGAGAGGGAAGTGTGCTTTAGGAGGGATTCACTGCAGTGTTACGTCTGTTAAAGAAGAAAGCTTTGGGGACTGACTCTTTGGTAACCACAATAGGCGCACATAGCTTTCCAGTCTCTGACGTCTATCCGTTGGACTATAGCAAGTTCTGTGTAAGGGAAACATCTTCATGAGGAATGTCCCTTCTAACAGTGTCTTTCCAGTGGAGGAAAGAAGATAGAACAAGGACGGAGCAGAGAGAATGTTACAGCCCGTTGGTGAAGGAAAGGGTCATGCATTTAGGCCTCTATGATGCATACTGGAAGTTCAACACTTGGGATGTTCCACAGTGTCTACCACTTCTCAAAACACTTCCAATATAGGAGGGAACTGTTCTACAGCAAGTTCTCACAACAGGGAAGCGTCTGTGCTCAGTTGGAAAGTGTAGGACGTGTCTGGGTAGCAATCATGAAGTGTCTCATACAGACCCCTTAGAGGGGATGCGGAGGAAGGTATCTGCTCTGGGAACCTACTTCAGGTACGTACTCATTCATAACAGTGTTTCTCCTTTGAAGATGAAGATAGAACAGGGAAGGACTACAGGCACATTAGGTACTGTGAGTAAAGGGCAGGCTAAGGGTCTTAGCCTGACAAACACATATTGGATGTTCACCACCAGTGGTGATCCGCACTTAGTTTCTGCGTCTAAAACGCTTCCAACACTGAGAGGGATGTGTGCTTTAGGAGGGATTCACTGCAGTGTTAGGTCTTTTAAAGAAGGAAGCTTTTGGGACTGACTCTGTGGTAACCGCATTAGGCGCACATAGCTTTCCATTCAAAGACGTCTAACCATTGGACTATAGCAAATTCAATTTAAGGGAAACTCCTTCATGCGGAATGTCATTTCTCACTTTGTCTTTCCAGTGAAGGAAAGAAGATAGAACAAGGACGGAGCACAGAGAATATTAAACCCTTTGGTGAAGTAAAGGGTAAGGCATTTAGGCCTCTATGATGCATACTGGAAGTTCTACACCTGGGATGTTCCACAGCGTCTACCACCTCTCAAAACACTTCCAATATATGAGGGAACTGTGCTACAGTAAGTTCTCACGACAGGGATGCGTCTGTACTCAGTTGTGAACTCTAGGATGTGTCTGGTTAGCAATCATGAAGTCTCTCCTACAGGCCCCTTAGAGGGGATGCAAAGGAAAGTATCTGCTCAGCGAACCTACTTCAGTTGCATACTCATTCATAACAGCGTTTCTCCTTTGAGATATGGAGATAGAACAGGGACTGACTAGGGGCACATTAGGTACTGTGAGTAAAGGGCAGGCTATGGCGCTTAAGCCTACCAAACACATATTGGATGTTCACCACCAGTGGTGATCCGCACTTGGTTTCTGCGTCTAAAACGCTTCCTACACTGAGAGGGAAGTGTTCTTTAGGAGGGATTCACTGCAGTGTTACGTCTGTTAAAGAAGGAAGCTTTTGGGACTGACTCTGTGGTAACCGCAATAGGCGCACATAGCTTTCCATTCACAGACGTCTAACCGTTAGACTATAGCATGTTCTGTTTAAGGGAAACTCCTTCAGGCGGAATGTCACTTCTCACAGTGTCTTTCCAGTGGAGAAAAGATGATAGAACAAGGACGGACAGAGAGAACGTTGCAAACCGTGAGTGAAGTAGAGGGTAAGGCACTTAGGCCTCTAGGATGCATACTGGAATTACAACACCGGTGATGTTCCACAGTGTCTACCTCTTCTCTTAAACACTTCCAATATATAAGGGAACTGTGCTACAGTAATTTTTCACGAAGGGGATGCATCTGTGCTCAGTTGAAAACTTTACAATGTGTCTGGGTAGCAATCATGAAGTGTCTCATACAGGCCCCTTGGAGGGGAGGCGTAGGAAGGTATCTGCTCAGGGAACCTACTTTAGGTGCGTACTCATTCATAACAGTGTTTCTCCTTTTGGAATGAAGATAGAACAGGGACGAACTAGGGGCACATTAGGTCCTTTGAGTAAAGGGCAAGCTATGGCGCTTAAGCCTGCCAAACACATATTGGAGGTTCACCACCAGTGGTGTTCCGCACTTAGTTTCTGCGTCTATAACGCTTCCAACACTGAGAGGGAAGTGTGCTTTAGGAGGGATTCACTGCAGTGTTACGTCTGTTAAAGAAGAAAGCTTTGGGGACTGACTCTTTGGTAACCACAATAGGCGCACATAGCTTTCCAGTCTCTGACGTCTATCCGTTGGACTATAGCAAGTTCTGTGTAAGGGAAACATCTTCATGAGGAATGTCCCTTCTAACAGTGTCTTTCCAGTGGAGGAAAGAAGCTAGAACAAGGACGGAGCAGAGAGAATGTTACAACCCGTTGGTGAAGGAAAGGGTCAGGCATTTAGGCCTCTATGATGCATACTGGAAGTTCAACACTTGGGATGTTCCACAGTGTCTACCACTTCTCAAAACACTTCCAATATTTGAGGGAACTGTTCTACAGCAAGTTCTCACAACAGGGAAGCGTCTGTGCTCAGTTGGAAAGTGTAGGACGTGTCTGGGTAGCAGTCATGAAGTGTCTCATACAGACCCCTTAGAGGGGATGCGGAGGAAGGTATCTGCTCTGGGAACGTACTTCACGTGCTTACTCATTCGTAACAGTGTTTCTCCTTTGAAGATGAAGACAGAAAAGGGAAAGACTACGGGCACAGTAGGTACTGTGAGTAAAGGGCAGGCTATGGCGCTTAGCCTGACAAACACATATTGGATGTTCACCACCAGTGGTGATCCGCACTTAGTTTCTGCTTCTAAAACGCTTCCAACACTGAGAGGGATGTGTGCTTTAGGAGGGATTCACTGCAGTGTTAGGTCTTTTAAAGAAGGAAGCTTTTGGGACTGACTCTGTGGTAACCGCATTAGGCGCACATAGCTTTCCATTCAAAGACGTTTAACCATTGGACTATAGCAAATTCAGTTTAAGGGAAACTCCTTCATGCGGAATGTCATTTCTCACTTTGTCTTTCCAGTGGAGGAAAGAAGATAGAACAAGGACGGAGCACAGAGAATATTAAACCCTTTGGTGAAGTAAAGGGTAAGGCATTTAGGCCTCTATGATGCATACTGGAAGTTCTACACCTGGGATGTTCCACAGCGTCTACCACCTCTCAAAACACTTCCAATATATGAGGGAACTGTGCTACAGTAAGTTCTCACGACAGGGATGCGTCTGTACTCAGTTGGAAACTCTAGGACGTGTCGGGTTAGCAATCATGAAGTCTCTCCTACAGGCCCCTTAGAGGGGATGCAAAGGAAAGTATCTGCTCAGCGAACCTACTTCAGTTGCATGCTCATTTTTAACAGCGTTTCTCCTTTGAGATATGGAGATAGAACAGGGACTGACTAGGGGCACATTAGGTACTGTGAGTAAAGGGCAGGCTATGGCGCTTAAGCCTACCAAACACATATTGGATGTTCACCACCAGTGGTGATCCGCACTTGGTTTCTGCGTCTAAAACGCTTCCTACACTGAGAGGGAAGTGTGCTTTAGGAGGGATTCACTGCAGTGTTACGTAAGTTAAAGAAGGAAGCTTTGGGGACTGACTCTGTGGTAACCGCAATAGGCGCACATAGCTTTCCATTCACAGACGTCTAACCGTTAGACTATAGCATGTTCTGTTTAAGGGAAACTCCTTCAGGCGGAATGTCACTTCTCACAGTGTCTTTCCAGTGGAGGAAAGATGATAGAACAAGGACGGACAGAGAGAACGTTGCAAACCGTGAGTGAAGTAGAGGGTAAGGCACTTAGGCCTCTAGGATGCATACTGGAATTACAACACCGGTGATGTTCCACAGTGTCTACCTCTTCTCTTAAACACTTCCAGTATATAAGGGAACTGTGCTACAGTAATTTTTCACGAAGGGGATGCATCTGTGCTCAGTTGAAAACTCTACAATGTGTCTGGGTAGCAATCATGAAGTGTCTCATACAGGCCCCTTGGAGGGGAGGCGTAGGAAGGTATCTGCTCAGGGAACCTACTTTAGGTGCGTACTCATTCATAACAGTGTTTCTCCTTTTGGAATGAAAATAGAACAGGGACGAACTAGGGGCACATTAGGTCCTTTGAGTAAAGGGCAAGCTATGGCGCTTAAGCCTGCCAAACACATATTGGAGGTTCACCACCAGTGGTGTTCCGCACTTAGTTTCTGCGTCTATAACGCTTCCAACACTGAGAGGGAAGTGTGCTTTAGGAGGGATTCACTGCAGTGTTACGTCTGTTAAAGAAGAAAGCTTTGGGGACTGACTCTTTGGTAACCACAATAGGCGCACATAGCTTTCCAGTCTCTGACGTCTATCCGTTGGACTATAGCAAGTTCTGTGTAAGGGAAACATCTTCATGAGGAATGTCCCTTCTAACAGTGTCTTTCCAGTGGAGGAAAGAAGATAGAACAAGGACGGAGCAGAGAGAATGTTACAGCCCGTTGGTGAAGGAAAGGGTCATGCATTTAGGCCTCTATGATGCATACTGGAAGTTCAACACTTGGGATGTTCCACAGTGTCTACCACTTCTCAAAACACTTCCAATATAGGAGGGAACTGTTCTACAGCAAGTTCTCACAACAGGGAAGCGTCTGTGCTCAGTTGGAAAGTGTAGGACGTGTCTGGGTAGCAATCATGAAGTGTCTCATACAGACCCCTTAGAGGGGATGCGGAGGAAGGTATCTGCTCTGGGAACCTACTTCAGGTACGTACTCATTCATAACAGTGTTTCTCCTTTGAAGATGAAGATAGAACAGGGAAGGACTACAGGCACATTAGGTACTGTGAGTAAAGGGCAGGCTAAGGGTCTTAGCCTGACAAACACATATTGGATGTTCACCACCAGTGGTGATCCGCACTTAGTTTCTGCGTCTAAAACGCTTCCAACACTGAGAGGGATGTGTGCTTTAGGAGGGATTCACTGCAGTGTTAGGTCTTTTAAAGAAGGAAGCTTTTGGGACTGACTCTGTGGTAACCGCATTAGGCGCACATAGCTTTCCATTCAAAGACGTCTAACCATTGGACTATAGCAAATTCAATTTAAGGGAAACTCCTTCATGCGGAATGTCATTTCTCACTTTGTCTTTCCAGTGAAGGAAAGAAGATAGAACAAGGACGGAGCACAGAGAATATTAAACCCTTTGGTGAAGTAAAGGGTAAGGCATTTAGGCCTCTATGATGCATACTGGAAGTTCTACACCTGGGATGTTCCACAGCGTCTACCACCTCTCAAAACACTTCCAATATATGAGGGAACTGTGCTACAGTAAGTTCTCACGACAGGGATGCGTCTGTACTCAGTTGTGAACTCTAGGATGTGTCTGGTTAGCAATCATGAAGTCTCTCCTACAGGCCCCTTAGAGGGGATGCAAAGGAAAGTATCTGCTCAGCGAACCTACTTCAGTTGCATACTCATTCATAACAGCGTTTCTCCTTTGAGATATGGAGATAGAACAGGGACTGACTAGGGGCACATTAGGTACTGTGAGTAAAGGGCAGGCTATGGCGCTTAAGCCTACCAAACACATATTGGATGTTCACCACCAGTGGTGATCCGCACTTGGTTTCTGCGTCTAAAACGCTTCCTACACTGAGAGGGAAGTGTTCTTTAGGAGGGATTCACTGCAGTGTTACGTCTGTTAAAGAAGGAAGCTTTTGGGACTGACTCTGTGGTAACCGCAATAGGCGCACATAGCTTTCCATTCACAGACGTCTAACCGTTAGACTATAGCATGTTCTGTTTAAGGGAAACTCCTTCAGGCGGAATGTCACTTCTCACAGTGTCTTTCCAGTGGAGAAAAGATGATAGAACAAGGACGGACAGAGAGAACGTTGCAAACCGTGAGTGAAGTAGAGGGTAAGGCACTTAGGCCTCTAGGATGCATACTGGAATTACAACACCGGTGATGTTCCACAGTGTCTACCTCTTCTCTTAAACACTTCCAATATATAAGGGAACTGTGCTACAGTAATTTTTCACGAAGGGGATGCATCTGTGCTCAGTTGAAAACTTTACAATGTGTCTGGGTAGCAATCATGAAGTGTCTAATACAGGCCCCTTGGAGGGGAGGCGTAGGAAGGTATCTGCTCAGGGAACCTACTTTAGGTGCGTACTCATTCATAACAGTGTTTCTCCTTTTGGAATGAAGATAGAACAGGGACGAACTAGGGGCACATTAGGTCCTTTGAGTAAAGGGCAAGCTATGGCGCTTAAGCCTGCCAAACACATATTGGAGGTTCACCACCAGTGGTGTTCCGCACTTAGTTTCTGCGTCTATAACGCTTCCAACACTGAGAGGGAAGTGTGCTTTAGGAGGGATTCACTGCAGTGTTACGTCTGTTAAAGAAGAAAGCTTTGGGGACTGACTCTTTGGTAACCACAATAGGCGCACATAGCTTTCCAGTCTCTGACGTCTATCCGTTGGACTATAGCAAGTTCTGTGTAAGGGAAACATCTTCATGAGGAATGTCCCTTCTAACAGTGTCTTTCCAGTGGAGGAAAGAAGCTAGAACAAGGACGGAGCAGAGAGAATGTTACAACCCGTTGGTGAAGGAAAGGGTCAGGCATTTAGGCCTCTATGATGCATACTGGAAGTTCAACACTTGGGATGTTCCACAGTGTCTACCACTTCTCAAAACACTTCCAATATTTGAGGGAACTGTTCTACAGCAAGTTCTCACAACAGGGAAGCGTCTGTGCTCAGTTGGAAAGTGTAGGCCGTGTCTGGGTAGCAGTCATGAAGTGTCTCATACAGACCCCTTAGAGGGGATGCGGAGGAAGGTATCTGCTCTGGGAACGTACTTCACGTGCTTACTCATTCGTAACAGTGTTTCTCCTTTGAAGATGAAGATAGAAAAGGGAAAGACTACGGGCACAGTAGGTACTGTGAGTAAAGGGCAGGCTATGGCGCTTAGCCTGACAAACACATATTGGATGTTCACCACCAGTGGTGATCCGCACTTAGTTTCTGCTTCTAAAACGCTTCCAACACTGAGAGGGATGTGTGCTTTAGGAGGGATTCACTGCAGTGTTAGGTCTTTTAAAGAAGGAAGCTTTTGGGACTGACTCTGTGGTAACCGCATTAGGCGCACATAGCTTTCCATTCAAAGACGTTTAACCATTGGACTATAGCAAATTCAGTTTAAGGGAAACTCCTTCATGCGGAATGTCATTTCTCACTTTGTCTTTCCAGTGGAGGAAAGAAGATAGAACAAGGACGGAGCACAGAGAATATTAAACCCTTTGGTGAAGTAAAGGGTAAGGCATTTAGGCCTCTATGATGCATACTGGAAGTTCTACACCTGGGATGTTCCACAGCGTCTACCACCTCTCAAAACACTTCCAATATATGAGGGAACTGTGCTACAGTAAGTTCTCACGACAGGGATGCGTCTGTACTCAGTTGGAAACTCTAGGACGTGTCGGGTTAGCAATCATGAAGTCTCTCCTACAGGCCCCTTAGAGGGGATGCAAAGGAAAGTATCTGCTCAGCGAACCTACTTCAGTTGCATGCTCATTTTTAACAGCGTTTCTCCTTTGAGATATGGAGATAGAACAGGGACTGACTAGGGGCACATTAGGTACTGTGAGTAAAGGGCAGGCTATGGCGCTTAAGCCTACCAAACACATATTGGATGTTCACCACCAGTGGTGATCCGCACTTGGTTTCTGCGTCTAAAACGCTTCCTACACTGAGAGGGAAGTGTGCTTTAGGAGGGATTCACTGCAGTGTTACGTCTGTTAAAGAAGGAAGCTTTGGGGACTGACTCTGTGGTAACCGCAATAGGCGCACATAGCTTTCCATTCACAGACGTCTAACCGTTAGACTATAGCATGTTCTGTTTAAGGGAAACTCCTTCAGGCGGAATGTCACTTCTCACAGTGTCTTTCCAGTGGAGGAAAGATGATAGAACAAGGACGGACAGAGAGAACGTTGCAAACCGTGAGTGAAGTAGAGGGTAAGGCACTTAGGCCTCTAGGATGCATACTGGAATTACAACACCGGTGATGTTCCACAGTGTCTACCTCTTCTCTTAAACACTTCCAGTATATAAGGGAACTGTGCTACAGTAATTTTTCACGAAGGGGATGCATCTGTGCTCAGTTGAAAACTCTACAATGTGTCTGGGTAGCAATCATGAAGTGTCTCATACAGGCCCCTTGGAGGGGAGGCGTAGGAAGGTATCTGCTCAGGGAACCTACTTTAGGTGCGTACTCATTCATAACAGTGTTTCTCCTTTTGGAATGAAAATAGAACAGGGACGAACTAGGGGCACATTAGGTCCTTTGAGTAAAGGGCAAGCTATGGCGCTTAAGCCTGCCAAACACATATTGGAGGTTCACCACCAGTGGTGTTCCGCACTTAGTTTCTGCGTCTATAACGCTTCCAACACTGAGAGGGAAGTGTGCTTTAGGAGGGATTCACTGCAGTGTTACGTCTGTTAAAGAAGAAAGCTTTGGGGACTGACTCTTTGGTAACCACAATAGGCGCACATAGCTTTCCAGTCTCTGACGTCTATCCGTTGGACTATAGCAAGTTCTGTGTAAGGGAAACATCTTCATGAGGAATGTCCCTTCTAACAGTGTCTTTCCAGTGGAGGAAAGAAGATAGAACAAGGACGGAGCAGAGAGAATGTTACAGCCCGTTGGTGAAGGAAAGGGTCATGCATTTAGGCCTCTATGATGCATACTGGAAGTTCAACACTTGGGATGTTCCACAGTGTCTACCACTTCTCAAAACACTTCCAATATAGGAGGGAACTGTTCTACAGCAAGTTCTCACAACAGGGAAGCGTCTGTGCTCAGTTGGAAAGTGTAGGACGTGTCTGGGTAGCAATCATGAAGTGTCTCATACAGACCCCTTAGAGGGGATGCGGAGGAAGGTATCTGCTCTGGGAACCTACTTCAGGTACGTACTCATTCATAACAGTGTTTCTCCTTTGAAGATGAAGATAGAACAGGGAAGGACTACAGGCACATTAGGTACTGTGAGTAAAGGGCAGGCTAAGGGTCTTAGCCTGACAAACACATATTGGATGTTCACCACCAGTGGTGATCCGCACTTAGTTTCTGCGTCTAAAACGCTTCCAACACTGAGAGGGATGTGTGCTTTAGGAGGGATTCACTGCAGTGTTAGGTCTTTTAAAGAAGGAAGCTTTTGGGACTGACTCTGTGGTAACCGCATTAGGCGCACATAGCTTTCCATTCAAAGACGTCTAACCATTGGACTATAGCAAATTCAATTTAAGGGAAACTCCTTCATGCGGAATGTCATTTCTCAATTTGTCTTTCCAGTGAAGGAAAGAAGATAGAACAAGGACGGAGCACAGAGAATATTAAACCCTTTGGTGAAGTAAAGGGTAAGGCATTTAGGCCTCTATGATGCATACTGGAAGTTCTACACCTGGGATGTTCCACAGCGTCTACCACCTCTCAAAACACTTCCAATATATGAGGGAACTGTGCTACAGTAAGTTCTCACGACAGGGATGCGTCTGTACTCAGTTGTGAACTCTAGGATGTGTCTGGTTAGCAATCATGAAGTCTCTCCTACAGGCCCCTTAGAGGGGATGCAAAGGAAAGTATCTGCTCAGCGAACCTACTTCAGTTGCATACTCATTCATAACAGCGTTTCTCCTTTGAGATATGGAGATAGAACAGGGACTGACTAGGGGCACATTAGGTACTGTGAGTAAAGGGCAGGCTATGGCGCTTAAGCCTACCAAACACATATTGGATGTTCACCACCAGTGGTGATCCGCACTTGGTTTCTGCGTCTAAAACGCTTCCTACACTGAGAGGGAAGTGTGCTTTAGGAGGGATTCACTGCAGTGTTACGTCTGTTAAAGAAGGAAGCTTTGGGGACTGACTCTGTGGTAACCGCAATAGGCGCACATAGCTTTCCATTCACAGACGTCTAACCGTTAGACTATAGCATGTTCTGTTTAAGGGAAACTCCTTCAGGCGGAATGTCACTTCTCACAGTGTCTTTCCAGTGGAGGAAAGATGATAGAACAAGGACGGACAGAGAGAACGTTGCAAACCGTGAGTGAAGTAGAGGGTAAGGCACTTAGGCCTCTAGGATGCATACTGGAATTACAACACCGGTGATGTTCCACAGTGTCTACCTCTTCTCTTAAACACTTCCAGTATATAAGGGAACTGTGCTACAGTAATTTTTCACGAAGGGGATGCATCTGTGCTCAGTTGAAAACTCTACAATGTGTCTGGGTAGCAATCATGAAGTGTCTCATACAGGCCCCTTGGAGGGGAGGCGTAGGAAGGTATCTGCTCAGGGAACCTACTTTAGGTGCGTACTCATTCATAACAGTGTTTCTCCTTTTGGAATGAAGATAGAACAGGGACGAACTAGGTGCACATTAGGTCCTTTGAGTAAAGGGCAGGCTATGGCGCTTAGCCTGACAAACACATATTGGATGTTCACCACCAGTGGTGATCCGCACTTAGTTTCTGCGTCTAAAACGCTTCCAACACTGAGAGGGAAGTGTGCTTTAGGAGGGATGCACTGCAGTGTTAGGTCTTTTAAAGAAGGAAGCTTTTGGGACTGACTCTGTGGTAACCGCATTAGGCGCACATAGCTTTCCATTCAAAGACGTCTAAACATTGGACTATAGCAAGTTCAGTTTAAGGGAAACTCCTTCATGCGGAATGTCATTTCTCACTTTGTCTTTCCAGTGGAGGAAAGAAGATAGAACAAGGAAGAAGCACAGCGAATATTAAACCCTTTGGTGATGTAAAGGGTAAGGCATTTAGGCCTCTATGATGCATACTGGAAGTTCTACACCTGGGATGTTCCACAGCGTCTACCACCTCTCAAAACACTTCCAATATATGAGGGAACTGTGCTACAGTAAGTTCTCACGACAGGGATGCGTCTGTACTCAGTTGGAAACTCTAGGACGTGTCGGGTTAGCAATCATGAAGTCTCTCCTACAGGCCCCTTAGAGGGGATGCAAAGGAAAGTATCTGCTCAGCGAACCTACTTCAGTTGCATGCTCATTTTTAACAGCGTTTCTCCTTTGAGATATGGAGATAGAACAGGGACTGACTAGGGGCACATTAGGTACTGTGAGTAAAGGGCAGGCTATGGCGCTTAAGCCTACCAAACACATATTGGATGTTCACCACCAGTGGTGATCCGCACTTGGTTTCTGCGTCTAAAACGCTTCCTACACTGAGAGGGAAGTGTTCTTTAGGAGGGATTCACTGCAGTGTTACGTCTGTTAAAGAAGGAAGCTTTTGGGACTGACTCTGTGGTAACCGCAATAGGCGCACATAGCTTTCCATTCACAGACGTCTAACCGTTAGACTATAGCATGTTCTGTTTAAGGGAAACTCCTTCAGGCGGAATGTCACTTCTCACAGTGTCTTTCCAGTGAAGGAAAGAAGATAGAACAAGGACGGAGCACAGAGAATATTAAACCCTTTGGTGAAGTAAAGGGTAAGGCATTTAGGCCTCTATGATGCATACTGGAAGTTCTACACCTGGGATGTTCCACAGCGTCTACCACCTCTCAAAACACTTCCAATATATGAGGGAACTGTGCTACAGTAAGTTCTCACGACAGGGATGCGTCTGTACTCAGTTGTGAACTCTAGGATGTGTCTGGTTAGCAATCATGAAGTCTCTCCTACAGGCCCCTTAGAGGGGATGCAAAGGAAAGTATCTGCTCAGCGAACCTACTTCAGTTGCATACTCATTCATAACAGCGTTTCTCCTTTGAGATATGGAGATAGAACAGGGACTGACTAGGGGCACATTAGGTACTGTGAGTAAAGGGCAGGCTATGGCGCTTAAGCCTACCAAACACATATTGGATGTTCACCACCAGTGGTGATCCGCACTTGGTTTCTGCGTCTAAAACGCTTCCTACACTGAGAGGGAAGTGTTCTTTAGGAGGGATTCACTGCAGTGTTACGTCTGTTAAAGAAGGAAGCTTTTGGGACTGACTCTGTGGTAACCGCAATAGGCGCACATAGCTTTCCATTCACAGACGTCTAACCGTTAGACTATAGCATGTTCTGTTTAAGGGAAACTCCTTCAGGCGGAATGTCACTTCTCACAGTGTCTTTCCAGTGGAGAAAAGATGATAGAACAAGGACGGACAGAGAGAACGTTGCAAACCGTGAGTGAAGTAGAGGGTAAGGCACTTAGGCCTCTAGGATGCATACTGGAATTACAACACCGGTGATGTTCCACAGTGTCTACCTCTTCTCTTAAACACTTCCAATATATAAGGGAACTGTGCTACAGTAATTTTTCACGAAGGGGATGCATCTGTGCTCAGTTGAAAACTTTACAATGTGTCTGGGTAGCAATCATGAAGTGTCTCATACAGGCCCCTTGGAGGGGAGGCGTAGGAAGGTATCTGCTCAGGGAACCTACTTTAGGTGCGTACTCATTCATAACAGTGTTTCTCCTTTTGGAATGAAGATAGAACAGGGACGAACTAGGGGCACATTAGGTCCTTTGAGTAAAGGGCAAGCTATGGCGCTTAAGCCTGCCAAACACATATTGGAGGTTCACCACCAGTGGTGTTCCGCACTTAGTTTCTGCGTCTATAACGCTTCCAACACTGAGAGGGAAGTGTGCTTTAGGAGGGATTCACTGCAGTGTTACGTCTGTTAAAGAAGAAAGCTTTGGGGACTGACTCTTTGGTAACCACAATAGGCGCACATAGCTTTCCAGTCTCTGACGTCTATCCGTTGGACTATAGCAAGTTCTGTGTAAGGGAAACATCTTCATGAGGAATGTCCCTTCTAACAGTGTCTTTCCAGTGGAGGAAAGAAGCTAGAACAAGGACGGAGCAGAGAGAATGTTACAACCCGTTGGTGAAGGAAAGGGTCAGGCATTTAGGCCTCTATGATGCATACTGGAAGTTCAACACTTGGGATGTTCCACAGTGTCTACCACTTCTCAAAACACTTCCAATATTTGAGGGAACTGTTCTACAGCAAGTTCTCACAACAGGGAAGCGTCTGTGCTCAGTTGGAAAGTGTAGGACGTGTCTGGGTAGCAGTCATGAAGTGTCTCATACAGACCCCTTAGAGGGGATGCGGAGGAAGGTATCTGCTCTGGGAACGTACTTCACGTGCTTACTCATTCGTAACAGTGTTTCTCCTTTGAAGATGAAGATAGAAAAGGGAAAGACTACGGGCACAGTAGGTACTGTGAGTAAAGGGCAGGCTATGGCGCTTAGCCTGACAAACACATATTGGATGTTCACCACCAGTGGTGATCCGCACTTAGTTTCTGCTTCTAAAACGCTTCCAACACTGAGAGGGATGTGTGCTTTAGGAGGGATTCACTGCAGTGTTAGGTCTTTTAAAGAAGGAAGCTTTTGGGACTGACTCTGTGGTAACCGCATTAGGCGCACATAGCTTTCCATTCAAAGACGTTTAACCATTGGACTATAGCAAATTCAGTTTAAGGGAAACTCCTTCATGCGGAATGTCATTTCTCACTTTGTCTTTCCAGTGGAGGAAAGAAGATAGAACAAGGACGGAGCACAGAGAATATTAAACCCTTTGGTGAAGTAAAGGGTAAGGCATTTAGGCCTCTATGATGCATACTGGAAGTTCTACACCTGGGATGTTCCACAGCGTCTACCACCTCTCAAAACACTTCCAATATATGAGGGAACTGTGCTACAGTAAGTTCTCACGACAGGGATGCGTCTGTACTCAGTTGGAAACTCTAGGACGTGTCGGGTTAGCAATCATGAAGTCTCTCCTACAGGCCCCTTAGAGGGGATGCAAAGGAAAGTATCTGCTCAGCGAACCTACTTCAGTTGCATGCTCATTTTTAACAGCGTTTCTCCTTTGAGATATGGAGATAGAACAGGGACTGACTAGGGGCACATTAGGTACTGTGAGTAAAGGGCAGGCTATGGCGCTTAAGCCTACCAAACACATATTGGATGTTCACCACCAGTGGTGATCCGCACTTGGTTTCTGCGTCTAAAACGCTTCCTACACTGAGAGGGAAGTGTGCTTTAGGAGGGATTCACTGCAGTGTTACGTCTGTTAAAGAAGGAAGCTTTGGGGACTGACTCTGTGGTAACCGCAATAGGCGCACATAGCTTTCCATTCACAGACGTCTAACCGTTAGACTATAGCATGTTCTGTTTAAGGGAAACTCCTTCAGGCGGAATGTCACTTCTCACAGTGTCTTTCCAGTGGAGGAAAGATGATAGAACAAGGACGGACAGAGAGAACGTTGCAAACCGTGAGTGAAGTAGAGGGTAAGGCACTTAGGCCTCTAGGATGCATACTGGAATTACAACACCGGTGATGTTCCACAGTGTCTACCTCTTCTCTTAAACACTTCCAGTATATAAGGGAACTGTGCTACAGTAATTTTTCACGAAGGGGATGCATCTGTGCTCAGTTGAAAACTCTACAATGTGTCTGGGTAGCAATCATGAAGTGTCTCATACAGGCCCCTTGGAGGGGAGGCGTAGGAAGGTATCTGCTCAGGGAACCTACTTTAGGTGCGTACTCATTCATAACAGTGTTTCTCCTTTTGGAATGAAAATAGAACAGGGACGAACTAGGGGCACATTAGGTCCTTTGAGTAAAGGGCAAGCTATGGCGCTTAAGCCTGCCAAACACATATTGGAGGTTCACCACCAGTGGTGTTCCGCACTTAGTTTCTGCGTCTATAACGCTTCCAACACTGAGAGGGAAGTGTGCTTTAGGAGGGATTCACTGCAGTGTTACGTCTGTTAAAGAAGAAAGCTTTGGGGACTGACTCTTTGGTAACCACAATAGGCGCACATAGCTTTCCAGTCTCTGACGTCTATCCGTTGGACTATAGCAAGTTCTGTGTAAGGGAAACATCTTCATGAGGAATGTCCCTTCTAACAGTGTCTTTCCAGTGGAGGAAAGAAGATAGAACAAGGACGGAGCAGAGAGAATGTTACAGCCCGTTGGTGAAGGAAAGGGTCATGCATTTAGGCCTCTATGATGCATACTGGAAGTTCAACACTTGGGATGTTCCACAGTGTCTACCACTTCTCAAAACACTTCCAATATAGGAGGGAACTGTTCTACAGCAAGTTCTCACAACAGGGAAGCGTCTGTGCTCAGTTGGAAAGTGTAGGACGTGTCTGGGTAGCAATCATGAAGTGTCTCATACAGACCCCTTAGAGGGGATGCGGAGGAAGGTATCTGCTCTGGGAACCTACTTCAGGTACGTACTCATTCATAACAGTGTTTCTCCTTTGAAGATGAAGATAGAACAGGGAAGGACTACAGGCACATTAGGTACTGTGAGTAAAGGGCAGGCTAAGGGTCTTAGCCTGACAAACACATATTGGATGTTCACCACCAGTGGTGATCCGCACTTAGTTTCTGCGTCTAAAACGCTTCCAACACTGAGAGGGATGTGTGCTTTAGGAGGGATTCACTGCAGTGTTAGGTCTTTTAAAGAAGGAAGCTTTTGGGACTGACTCTGTGGTAACCGCATTAGGCGCACATAGCTTTCCATTCAAAGACGTCTAACCATTGGACTATAGCAAATTCAATTTAAGGGAAACTCCTTCATGCGGAATGTCATTTCTCACTTTGTCTTTCCAGTGAAGGAAAGAAGATAGAACAAGGACGGAGCACAGAGAATATTAAACCCTTTGGTGAAGTAAAGGGTAAGGCATTTAGGCCTCTATGATGCATACTGGAAGTTCTACACCTGGGATGTTCCACAGCGTCTACCACCTCTCAAAACACTTCCAATATATGAGGGAACTGTGCTACAGTAAGTTCTCACGACAGGGATGCGTCTGTACTCAGTTGTGAACTCTAGGATGTGTCTGGTTAGCAATCATGAAGTCTCTCCTACAGGCCCCTTAGAGGGGATGCAAAGGAAAGTATCTGCTCAGCGAACCTACTTCAGTTGCATACTCATTCATAACAGCGTTTCTCCTTTGAGATATGGAGATAGAACAGGGACTGACTAGGGGCACATTAGGTACTGTGAGTAAAGGGCAGGCTATGGCGCTTAAGCCTACCAAACACATATTGGATGTTCACCACCAGTGGTGATCCGCACTTGGTTTCTGCGTCTAAAACGCTTCCAACACTGAGAGGGAAGTGTTCTTTAGGAGGGATTCACTGCAGTGTTACGTCTGTTAAAGAAGGAAGCTTTTGGGACTGACTCTGTGGTAACCGCAATAGGCGCACATAGCTTTCCATTCACAGACGTCTAACCGTTAGACTATAGCATGTTCTGTTTAAGGGAAACTCCTTCAGGCGGAATGTCACTTCTCACAGTGTCTTTCCAGTGGAGAAAAGATGATAGAACAAGGACGGACAGAGAGAACGTTGCAAACCGTGAGTGAAGTAGAGGGTAAGGCACTTAGGCCTCTAGGATGCATACTGGAATTACAACACCGGTGATGTTCCACAGTGTCTACCTCTTCTCTTAAACACTTCCAATATATAAGGGAACTGTGCTACAGTAATTTTTCACGAAGGGGATGCATCTGTGCTCAGTTGAAAACTTTACAATGTGTCTGGGTAGCAATCATGAAGTGTCTCATACAGGCCCCTTGGAGGGGAGGCGTAGGAAGGTATCTGCTCAGGGAACCTACTTTAGGTGCGTACTCATTCATAACAGTGTTTCTCCTTTTGGAATGAAGATAGAACAGGGACGAACTAGGGGCACATTAGGTCCTTTGAGTAAAGGGCAAGCTATGGCGCTTAAGCCTGCCAAACACATATTGGAGGTTCACCACCAGTGGTGTTCCGCACTTAGTTTCTGCGTCTATAACGCTTCCAACACTGAGAGGGAAGTGTGCTTTAGGAGGGATTCACTGCAGTGTTACGTCTGTTAAAGAAGAAAGCTTTGGGGACTGACTCTTTGGTAACCACAATAGGCGCACATAGCTTTCCAGTCTCTGACGTCTATCCGTTGGACTATAGCAAGTTCTGTGTAAGGGAAACATCTTCATGAGGAATGTCCCTTCTAACAGTGTCTTTCCAGTGGAGGAAAGAAGCTAGAACAAGGACGGAGCAGAGAGAATGTTACAACCCGTTGGTGAAGGAAAGGGTCAGGCATTTAGGCCTCTATGATGCATACTGGAAGTTCAACACTTGGGATGTTCCACAGTGTCTACCACTTCTCAAAACACTTCCAATATTTGAGGGAACTGTTCTACAGCAAGTTCTCACAACAGGGAAGCGTCTGTGCTCAGTTGGAAAGTGTAGGCCGTGTCTGGGTAGCAGTCATGAAGTGTCTCATACAGACCCCTTAGAGGGGATGCGGAGGAAGGTATCTGCTCTGGGAACGTACTTCACGTGCTTACTCATTCGTAACAGTGTTTCTCCTTTGAAGATGAAGATAGAAAAGGGAAAGACTACGGGCACAGTAGGTACTGTGAGTAAAGGGCAGGCTATGGCGCTTAGCCTGACAAACACATATTGGATGTTCACCACCAGTGGTGATCCGCACTTAGTTTCTGCTTCTAAAACGCTTCCAACACTGAGAGGGATGTGTGCTTTAGGAGGGATTCACTGCAGTGTTAGGTCTTTTAAAGAAGGAAGCTTTTGGGACTGACTCTGTGGTAACCGCATTAGGCGCACATAGCTTTCCATTCAAAGACGTTTAACCATTGGACTATAGCAAATTCAGTTTAAGGGAAACTCCTTCATGCGGAATGTCATTTCTCACTTTGTCTTTCCAGTGGAGGAAAGAAGATAGAACAAGGACGGAGCACAGAGAATATTAAACCCTTTGGTGAAGTAAAGGGTAAGGCATTTAGGCCTCTATGATGCATACTGGAAGTTCTACACCTGGGATGTTCCACAGCGTCTACCACCTCTCAAAACACTTCCAATATATGAGGGAACTGTGCTACAGTAAGTTCTCACGACAGGGATGCGTCTGTACTCAGTTGGAAACTCTAGGACGTGTCGGGTTAGCAATCATGAAGTCTCTCCTACAGGCCCCTTAGAGGGGATGCAAAGGAAAGTATCTGCTCAGCGAACCTACTTCAGTTGCATGCTCATTTTTAACAGCGTTTCTCCTTTGAGATATGGAGATAGAACAGGGACTGACTAGGGGCACATTAGGTACTGTGAGTAAAGGGCAGGCTATGGCGCTTAAGCCTACCAAACACATATTGGATGTTCACCACCAGTGGTGATCCGCACTTGGTTTCTGCGTCTAAAACGCTTCCTACACTGAGAGGGAAGTGTGCTTTAGGAGGGATTCACTGCAGTGTTACGTCTGTTAAAGAAGGAAGCTTTGGGGACTGACTCTGTGGTAACCGCAATAGGCGCACATAGCTTTCCATTCACAGACGTCTAACCGTTAGACTATAGCATGTTCTGTTTAAGGGAAACTCCTTCAGGCGGAATGTCACTTCTCACAGTGTCTTTCCAGTGGAGGAAAGATGATAGAACAAGGACGGACAGAGAGAACGTTGCAAACCGTGAGTGAAGTAGAGGGTAAGGCACTTAGGCCTCTAGGATGCATACTGGAATTACAACACCGGTGATGTTCCACAGTGTCTACCTCTTCTCTTAAACACTTCCAGTATATAAGGGAACTGTGCTACAGTAATTTTTCACGAAGGGGATGCATCTGTGCTCAGTTGAAAACTCTACAATGTGTCTGGGTAGCAATCATGAAGTGTCTCATACAGGCCCCTTGGAGGGGAGGCGTAGGAAGGTATCTGCTCAGGGAACCTACTTTAGGTGCGTACTCATTCATAACAGTGTTTCTCCTTTTGGAATGAAAATAGAACAGGGACGAACTAGGGGCACATTAGGTCCTTTGAGTAAAGGGCAAGCTATGGCGCTTAAGCCTGCCAAACACATATTGGAGGTTCACCACCAGTGGTGTTCCGCACTTAGTTTCTGCGTCTATAACGCTTCCAACACTGAGAGGGAAGTGTGCTTTAGGAGGGATTCACTGCAGTGTTACGTCTGTTAAAGAAGAAAGCTTTGGGGACTGACTCTTTGGTAACCACAATAGGCGCACATAGCTTTCCAGTCTCTGACGTCTATCCGTTGGACTATAGCAAGTTCTGTGTAAGGGAAACATCTTCATGAGGAATGTCCCTTCTAACAGTGTCTTTCCAGTGGAGGAAAGAAGATAGAACAAGGACGGAGCAGAGAGAATGTTACAGCCCGTTGGTGAAGGAAAGGGTCATGCATTTAGGCCTCTATGATGCATACTGGAAGTTCAACACTTGGGATGTTCCACAGTGTCTACCACTTCTCAAAACACTTCCAATATAGGAGGGAACTGTTCTACAGCAAGTTCTCACAACAGGGAAGCGTCTGTGCTCAGTTGGAAAGTGTAGGACGTGTCTGGGTAGCAATCATGAAGTGTCTCATACAGACCCCTTAGAGGGGATGCGGAGGAAGGTATCTGCTCTGGGAACCTACTTCAGGTACGTACTCATTCATAACAGTGTTTCTCCTTTGAAGATGAAGATAGAACAGGGAAGGACTACAGGCACATTAGGTACTGTGAGTAAAGGGCAGGCTAAGGGTCTTAGCCTGACAAACACATATTGGATGTTCACCACCAGTGGTGATCCGCACTTAGTTTCTGCGTCTAAAACGCTTCCAACACTGAGAGGGATGTGTGCTTTAGGAGGGATTCACTGCAGTGTTAGGTCTTTTAAAGAAGGAAGCTTTTGGGACTGACTCTGTGGTAACCGCATTAGGCGCACATAGCTTTCCATTCAAAGACGTCTAACCATTGGACTATAGCAAATTCAATTTAAGGGAAACTCCTTCATGCGGAATGTCATTTCTCAATTTGTCTTTCCAGTGAAGGAAAGAAGATAGAACAAGGACGGAGCACAGAGAATATTAAACCCTTTGGTGAAGTAAAGGGTAAGGCATTTAGGCCTCTATGATGCATACTGGAAGTTCTACACCTGGGATGTTCCACAGCGTCTACCACCTCTCAAAACACTTCCAATATATGAGGGAACTGTGCTACAGTAAGTTCTCACGACAGGGATGCGTCTGTACTCAGTTGTGAACTCTAGGATGTGTCTGGTTAGCAATCATGAAGTCTCTCCTACAGGCCCCTTAGAGGGGATGCAAAGGAAAGTATCTGCTCAGCGAACCTACTTCAGTTGCATACTCATTCATAACAGCGTTTCTCCTTTGAGATATGGAGATAGAACAGGGACTGACTAGGGGCACATTAGGTACTGTGAGTAAAGGGCAGGCTATGGCGCTTAAGCCTACCAAACACATATTGGATGTTCACCACCAGTGGTGATCCGCACTTGGTTTCTGCGTCTAAAACGCTTCCTACACTGAGAGGGAAGTGTGCTTTAGGAGGGATTCACTGCAGTGTTACGTCTGTTAAAGAAGGAAGCTTTGGGGACTGACTCTGTGGTAACCGCAATAGGCGCACATAGCTTTCCATTCACAGACGTCTAACCGTTAGACTATAGCATGTTCTGTTTAAGGGAAACTCCTTCAGGCGGAATGTCACTTCTCACAGTGTCTTTCCAGTGGAGGAAAGGTGATAGAACAAGGACGGACAGAGAGAACGTTGCAAACCGTGAGTGAAGTAGAGGGTAAGGCACTTAGGCCTCTAGGATGCATACTGGAATTACAACACCGGTGATGTTCCACAGTGTCTACCTCTTCTCTTAAACACTTCCAGTATATAAGGGAACTGTGCTACAGTAATTTTTCACGAAGGGGATGCATCTGTGCTCAGTTGAAAACTCTACAATGTGTCTGGGTAGCAACATGAAGTGTCTCATACAGGCCCCTTGGAGGGGAGGCGTAGGAAGGTATCTGCTCAGGGAACCTACTTTAGGTGCGTACTCATTCATAACAGTGTTTCTCCTTTTGGAATGAAGATAGAACAGGGACGAACTAGGTGCACTTTAGGTCCTTTGAGTAAAGGGCAGGCTATGGCGCTTAGCCTGACAAACACATATTGGATGTTCACCACCAGTGGTGTTCCGCACTTAGTTTCTGCGTCTAAAACGCTTCCAACACTGAGAGGGAAGTGTGCTTTAGGAGGGATGCACTGCAGTGTTAGGTCTTTTAAAGAAGGAAGCTTTTGGGACTGACTCTGTGGTAACCGCATTAGGCGCACATAGCTTTCCATTCAAAGACGTCTAAACATTGGACTATAGCAAGTTCAGTTTAAGGGAAACTCCTTCATGCGGAATGTCATTTCTCACTTTGTCTTTCCAGTGGAGGAAAGAAGATAGAACAAGGAAGAAGCACAGCGAATATTAAACCCTTTGGTGATGTAAAGGGTAAGGCATTTAGGCCTCTATGATGCATACTGGAAGTTCTACACCTGGGATGTTCCACAGCGTCTACCACCTCTCAAAACACTTCCAATATATGAGGGAACTGTGCTACAGTAAGTTCTCACGACAGGGATGCGTCTGTACTCAGTTGGAAACTCTAGGACGTGTCGGGTTAGCAATCATGAAGTCTCTCCTACAGGCCCCTTAGAGGGGATGCAAAGGAAAGTATCTGCTCAGCGAACCTACTTCAGTTGCATGCTCATTTTTAACAGCGTTTCTCCTTTGAGATATGGAGATAGAACAGGGACTGACTAGGGGCACATTAGGTACTGTGAGTAAAGGGCAGGCTATGGCGCTTAAGCCTACCAAACACATATTGGATGTTCACCACCAGTGGTGATCCGCACTTGGTTTCTGCGTCTAAAACGCTTCCTACACTGAGAGGGAAGTGTTCTTTAGGAGGGATTCACTGCAGTGTTACGTCTGTTAAAGAAGGAAGCTTTTGGGACTGACTCTGTGGTAACCGCAATAGGCGCACATAGCTTTCCATTCACAGACGTCTAACCGTTAGACTATAGCATGTTCTGTTTAAGGGAAACTCCTTCAGGCGGAATGTCACTTCTCACAGTGTCTTTCCAGTGGAGAAAAGATGATAGAACAAGGACGGACAGAGAGAACGTTGCAAACCGTGAGTGAAGTAGAGGGTAAGGCACTTAGGCCTCTAGGATGCATACTGGAATTACAACACCGTTGATGTTCCACAGTGTCTACATCTTCTCTTAAACACTTCCAATATATAAGGGAACTGTGCTACAGTAATTTTTCACGAAGGGGATGCATCTGTGCTCAGTTGAAAACTTTACAATGTGTCTGGGTAGCAATCATGAAGTGTCTCATACAGGCCCCTTGGAGGGGAGGCGTAGGAAGGTATCTGCTCAGGGAACCTACTTTAGGTGCGTACTCATTCATAACAGTGTTTCTCCTTTTGGAATGAAGATAGAACAGGGACGAACTAGGGGCACATTAGGTCCTTTGAGTAAAGGGCAAGCTATGGCGCTTAAGCCTGCCAAACACATATTGGAGGTTCACCACCAGTGGTGTTCCGCACTTAGTTTCTGCGTCTATAACGCTTCCAACACTGAGAGGGAAGTGTGCTTTAGGAGGGATTCACTGCAGTGTTACGTCTGTTAAAGAAGAAAGCTTTGGGGACTGACTCTTTGGTAACCACAATAGGCGCACATAGCTTTCCAGTCTCTGACGTCTATCCGTTGGACTATAGCAAGTTCTGTGTAAGGGAAACATCTTCATGAGGAATGTCCCTTCTAACAGTGTCTTTCCAGTGGAGGAAAGAAGCTAGAACAAGGACGGAGCAGAAAGAATGTTACAACCCGTTGGTGAAGGAAAGGGTCAGGCATTTAGGCCTCTATGATGCATACTGGAAGTTCAACACTTGGGATGTTCCACAGTGTCTACCACTTCTCAAAACACTTCCAATATTTGAGGGAACTGTTCTACAGCAAGTTCTCACAACAGGGAAGCGTCTGTGCTCAGTTGGAAAGTGTAGGACGTGTCTGGGTAGCAGTCATGAAGTGTCTCATACAGACCCCTTAGAGGGGATGCGGAGGAAGGTATCTGCTCTGGGAACGTACTTCACGTGCTTACTCATTCGTAACAGTGTTTCTCCTTTGAAGATGAAGACAGAAAAGGGAAAGACTACGGGCACAGTAGGTACTGTGAGTAAAGGGCAGGCTATGGTGCTTAGCCTGACAAACACATATTGGATGTTCACCACCAGTGGTGATCCGCACTTAGTTTCTGCTTCTAAAACGCTTCCAACACTGAGAGGGATGTGTGCTTTAGGAGGGATTCACTGCAGTGTTAGGTCTTTTAAAGAAGGAAGCTTTTGGGACTGACTCTGTGGTAACCGCATTAGGCGCACATAGCTTTCCATTCAAAGACGTTTAACCATTGGACTATAGCAAATTCAGTTTAAGGGAAACTCCTTCATGCGGAATGTCATTTCTCACTTTGTCTTTCCAGTGGAGGAAAGAAGATAGAACAAGGACGGAGCACAGAGAATATTAAACCCTTTGGTGAAGTAAAGGGTAAGGCATTTAGGCCTCTATGATGCATACTGGAAGTTCTACACCTGGGATGTTCCACAGCGTCTACCACCTCTCAAAACACTTCCAATATATGAGGGAACTGTGCTACAGTAAGTTCTCACGACAGGGATGCGTCTGTACTCAGTTGGAAACTCTAGGACGTGTCGGGTTAGCAATCATGAAGTCTCTCCTACAGGCCCCTTAGAGGGGATGCAAAGGAAAGTATCTGCTCAGCGAACCTACTTCAGTTGCATGCTCATTTTTAACAGCGTTTCTCCTTTGAGATATGGAGATAGAACAGGGACTGACTAGGGGCACTTTAGGTACTGTGAGTAAAGGGCAGGCTATGGCGCTTAAGCCTACCAAACACATATTGGATGTTCACCACCAGTGGTGATCCGCACTTGGTTTCTGCGTCTAAAACGCTTCCTACACTGAGAGGGAAGTGTGCTTTAGGAGGGATTCACTGCAGTGTTACGTCTGTTAAAGAAGGAAGCTTTGGGGACTGACTCTGTGGTAACCGCAATAGGCGCACATAGCTTTCCATTCACAGACGTCTAACCGTTAGACTATAGCATGTTCTGTTTAAGGGAAACTCCTTCAGGCGGAATGTCACTTCTCACAGTGTCTTTCCAGTGGAGGAAAGATGATAGAACAAGGACGGACAGAGAGAACGTTGCAAACCGTGAGTGAAGTAGAGGGTAAGGCACTTAGGCCTCTAGGATGCATACTGGAATTACAACACCGGTGATGTTCCACAGTGTCTACCTCTTCTCTTAAACACTTCCAGTATATAAGGGAACTGTGCTACAGTAATTTTTCACGAAGGGGATGCATCTGTGCTCAGTTGAAAACTCTACAATGTGTCTGGGTAGCAATCATGAAGTGTCTCATACAGGCCCCTTGGAGGGGAGGCGTAGGAAGGTATCTGCTCAGGGAACCTACTTTAGGTGCGTACTCATTCATAACAGTGTTTCTCCTTTTGGAATGAAAATAGAACAGGGACGAACTAGGGGCACATTAGGTCCTTTGAGTAAAGGGCAAGCTATGGCGCTTAAGCCTGCCAAACACATATTGGAGGTTCACCACCAGTGGTGTTCCGCACTTAGTTTCTGCGTCTATAACGCTTCCAACACTGAGAGGGAAGTGTGCTTTAGGAGGGATTCACTGCAGTGTTACGTCTGTTAAAGAAGAAAGCTTTGGGGACTGACTCTTTGGTAACCACAATAGGCGCACATAGCTTTCCAGTCTCTGACGTCTATCCGTTGGACTATAGCAAGTTCTGTGTAAGGGAAACATCTTCATGAGGAATGTCCCTTCTAACAGTGTCTTTCCAGTGGAGGAAAGAAGATAGAACAAGGACGGAGCAGAGAGAATGTTACAGCCCGTTGGTGAAGGAAAGGGTCATGCATTTAGGCCTCTATGATGCATACTGGAAGTTCAACACTTGGGATGTTCCACAGTGTCTACCACTTCTCAAAACACTTCCAATATAGGAGGGAACTGTTCTACAGCAAGTTCTCACAACAGGGAAGCGTCTGTGCTCAGTTGGAAAGTGTAGGACGTGTCTGGGTAGCAATCATGAAGTGTCTCATACAGACCCCTTAGAGGGGATGCGGAGGAAGGTATCTGCTCTGGGAACCTACTTCAGGTACGTACTCATTCATAACAGTGTTTCTCCTTTGAAGATGAAGATAGAACAGGGAAGGACTACAGGCACATTAGGTACTGTGAGTAAAGGGCAGGCTAAGGGTCTTAGCCTGACAAACACATATTGGATGTTCACCACCAGTGGTGATCCGCACTTAGTTTCTGCGTCTAAAACGCTTCCAACACTGAGAGGGATGTGTGCTTTAGGAGGGATTCACTGCAGTGTTAGGTCTTTTAAAGAAGGAAGCTTTTGGGACTGACTCTGTGGTAACCGCATTAGGCGCACATAGCTTTCCATTCAAAGACGTCTAACCATTGGACTATAGCAAATTCAATTTAAGGGAAACTCCTTCATGCGGAATGTCATTTCTCAATTTGTCTTTCCAGTGAAGGAAAGAAGATAGAACAAGGACGGAGCACAGAGAATATTAAACCCTTTGGTGAAGTAAAGGGTAAGGCATTTAGGCCTCTATGATGCATACTGGAAGTTCTACACCTGGGATGTTCCACAGCGTCTACCACCTCTCAAAACACTTCCAATATATGAGGGAACTGTGCTACAGTAAGTTCTCACGACAGGGATGCGTCTGTACTCAGTTGTGAACTCTAGGATGTGTCTGGTTAGCAATCATGAAGTCTCTCCTACAGGCCCCTTAGAGGGGATGCAAAGGAAAGTATCTGCTCAGCGAACCTACTTCAGTTGCATACTCATTCATAACAGCGTTTCTCCTTTGAGATATGGAGATAGAACAGGGACTGACTAGGGGCACATTAGGTACTGTGAGTAAAGGGCAGGCTATGGCGCTTAAGCCTACCAAACACATATTGGATGTTCACCACCAGTGGTGATCCGCACTTGGTTTCTGCGTCTAAAACGCTTCCTACACTGAGAGGGAAGTGTTCTTTAGGAGGGATTCACTGCAGTGTTACGTCTGTTAAAGAAGGAAGCTTTGGGGACTGACTCTGTGGTAACCGCAATAGGCGCACATAGCTTTCCATTCACAGACGTCTAACCGTTAGACTATAGCATGTTCTGTTTAAGGGAAACTCCTTCAGGCGGAATGTCACTTCTCACAGTGTCTTTCCAGTGGAGGAAAGGTGATAGAACAAGGACGGACAGAGAGAACGTTGCAAACCGTGAGTGAAGTAGAGTGTAAGGCACTTAGGCCTCTAGGATGCATACTGGAATTACAACACCGGTGATGTTCCACAGTGTCTACCTCTTCTCTTAAACACTTCCAGTATATAAGGGAACTGTGCTACAGTAATTTTTCACGAAGGGGATGCATCTGTGCTCAGTTGAAAACTCTACAATGTGTCTGGGTAGCAATCATGAAGTGTCTCATACAGGCCCCTTGGAGGGGAGGCGTAGGAAGGTATCTGCTCAGGGAACCTACTTTAGGTGCGTACTCATTCATAACAGTGTTTCTCCTTTTGGAATGAAGATAGAACAGGGACGAACTAGGTGCACATTAGGTCCTTTGAGTAAAGGGCAGGCTATGGCGCTTAGCCTGACAAACACATATTGGATGTTCACCACCAGTGGTGTTCCGCACTTAGTTTCTGCGTCTAAAACGCTTCCAACACTGAGAGGGAAGTGTGCTTTAGATGGGATGCACTGCAGTGTTAGGTCTTTTAAAGAAGGAAGCTTTTGGGACTGACTCTGTGGTAACCGCATTAGGCGCACATAGCTTTCCATTCAAAGACGTCTAAACATTGGACTATAGCAAGTTCAGTTTAAGGGAAACTCCTTCATGCGGAATGTCATTTCTCACTTTGTCTTTCCAGTGGAGGAAAGAAGATAGAACAAGGAAGAAGCACAGCGAATATTAAACCCTTTGGTGATGTAAAGGGTAAGGCATTTAGGCCTCTATGATGCATACTGGAAGTTCTACACCTGGGATGTTCCACAGCGTCTACCACCTCTCAAAACACTTCCAATATATGAGGGAACTGTGCTACAGTAAGTTCTCACGACAGGGATGCGTCTGTACTCAGTTGGAAACTCTAGGACGTGTCGGGTTAGCAATCATGAAGTCTCTCCTACAGGCCCCTTAGAGGGGATGCAAAGGAAAGTATCTGCTCAGCGAACCTACTTCAGTTGCATGCTCATTTTTAACAGCGTTTCTCCTTTGAGATATGGAGATAGAACAGGGACTGACTAGGGGCACATTAGGTACTGTGAGTAAAGGGCAGGCTATGGCGCTTAAGCCTACCAAACACATATTGGATGTTCACCACCAGTGGTGATCCGCACTTGGTTTCTGCGTCTAAAACGCTTCCTACACTGAGAGGGAAGTGTTCTTTAGGAGGGATTCACTGCAGTGTTACGTCTGTTAAAGAAGGAAGCTTTTGGGACTGACTCTGTGGTAACCGCAATAGGCGCACATAGCTTTCCATTCACAGATGTCTAACCGTTAGACTATAGCATGTTCTGTTTAAGGGAAACTCCTTCAGGCGGAATGTCACTTCTCACAGTGTCTTTCCAGTGGAGAAAAGATGATAGAACAAGGACGGACAGAGAGAACGTTGCAAACCGTGAGTGAAGTAGAGGGTAAGGCACTTAGGCCTCTAGGATGCATACTGGAATTACAACACTGTTGATGTTCCACAGTGTCTACATCTTCTCTTAAACACTTCCAATATATAAGGGAACTGTGCTACAGTAATTTTTCACGAAGGGGATGCATCTGTGCTCAGTTGAAAACTTTACAATGTGTCTGGGTAGCAATCATGAAGTGTCTCATACAGGCCCCTTGGAGGGGAGGCGTAGGAAGGTATCTGCTCAGGGAACCTACTTTAGGTGCGTACTCATTCATAACAGTGTTTCTCCTTTTGGAATGAAGATAGAACAGGGACGAACTAGGGGCACATTAGGTCCTTTGAGTAAAGGGCAAGCTATGGCGCTTAAGCCTGCCAAACACATATTGGAGGTTCACCACCAGTGGTGTTCCGCACTTAGTTTCTGCGTCTATAACGCTTCCAACACTGAGAGGGAAGTGTGCTTTAGGAGGGATTCACTGCAGTGTTACGTCTGTTAAAGAAGAAAGCTTTGGGGACTGACTCTTTGGTAACCACAATAGGCGCACATAGCTTTCCAGTCTCTGACGTCTATCCGTTGGACTATAGCAAGTTCTGTGTAAGGGAAACATCTTCATGAGGAATGTCCCTTCTAACAGTGTCTTTCCAGTGGAGGAAAGAAGATAGAACAAGGACGGAGCAGAAAGAATGTTACAACCCGTTGGTGAAGGAAAGGGTCAGGCATTTAGGCCTCTATGATGCATACTGGAAGTTCAACACTTGGGATGTTCCACAGTGTCTACCACTTCTCAAAACACTTCCAATATTTGAGGGAACTGTTCTACAGCAAGTTCTCACAACAGGGAAGCGTCTGTGCTCAGTTGGAAAGTGTAGGACGTGTCTGGGTAGCAGTCATGAAGTGTCTCATACAGACCCCTTAGAGGGGATGCGGAGGAAGGTATCTGCTCTGGGAACGTACTTCACGTGCTTACTCATTCGTAACAGTGTTTCTCCTTTGAAGATGAAGACAGAAAAGGGAAAGACTACGGGCACAGTAGGTACTGTGAGTAAAGGGCAGGCTATGGTGCTTAGCCTGACAAACACATATTGGATGTTCACCACCAGTGGTGATCCGCACTTAGTTTCTGCTTCTAAAACGCTTCCAACACTGAGAGGGATGTGTGCTTTAGGAGGGATTCACTGCAGTGTTAGGTCTTTTAAAGAAGGAAGCTTTTGGGACTGACTCTGTGGTAACCGCATTAGGCGCACATAGCTTTCCATTCAAAGACGTTTAACCATTGGACTATAGCAAATTCAGTTTAAGGGAAACTCCTTCATGCGGAATGTCATTTCTCACTTTGTCTTTCCAGTGGAGGAAAGAAGATAGAACAAGGACGGAGCACAGAGAATATTAAACCCTTTGGTGAAGTAAAGGGTAAGGCATTTAGGCCTCTATGATGCATACTGGAAGTTCTACACCTGGGATGTTCCACAGCGTCTACCACCTCTCAAAACACTTCCAATATATGAGGGAACTGTGCTACAGTAAGTTCTCACGACAGGGATGCGTCTGTACTCAGTTGGAAACTCTAGGACGTGTCGGGTTAGCAATCATGAAGTCTCTCCTACAGGCCCCTTAGAGGGGATGCAAAGGAAAGTATCTGCTCAGCGAACCTACTTCAGTTGCATGCTCATTTTTAACAGCGTTTCTCCTTTGAGATATGGAGATAGAACAGGGACTGACTAGGGGCACATTAGGTACTGTGAGTAAAGGGCAGGCTATGGCGCTTAAGCCTACCAAACACATATTGGATGTTCACCACCAGTGGTGATCCGCACTTGGTTTCTGCGTCTAAAACGCTTCCTACACTGAGAGGGAAGTGTGCTTTAGGAGGGATTCACTGCAGTGTTACGTCTGTTAAAGAAGGAAGCTTTGGGGACTGACTCTGTGGTAACCGCAATAGGCGCACATAGCTTTCCATTCACAGACGTCTAACCGTTAGACTATAGCATGTTCTGTTTAAGGGAAACTCCTTCAGGCGGAATGTCACTTCTCACAGTGTCTTTCCAGTGGAGGAAAGATGATAGAACAAGGACGGACAGAGAGAACGTTGCAAACCGTGAGTGAAGTAGAGGGTAAGGCACTTAGGCCTCTAGGATGCATACTGGAATTACAACACCGGTGATGTTCCACAGTGTCTACCTCTTCTCTTAAACACTTCCAGTATATAAGGGAACTGTGCTACAGTAATTTTTCACGAAGGGGATGCATCTGTGCTCAGTTGAAAACTCTACAATGTGTCTGGGTAGCAATCATGAAGTGTCTCATACAGGCCCCTTGGAGGGGAGGCGTAGGAAGGTATCTGCTCAGGGAACCTACTTTAGGTGCGTACTCATTCATAACAGTGTTTCTCCTTTTGGAATGAAAATAGAACAGGGACGAACTAGGGGCACATTAGGTCCTTTGAGTAAAGGGCAAGCTATGGCGCTTAAGCCTGCCAAACACATATTGGAGGTTCACCACCAGTGGTGTTCCGCACTTAGTTTCTGCGTCTATAACGCTTCCAACACTGAGAGGGAAGTGTGCTTTAGGAGGGATTCACTGCAGTGTTACGTCTGTTAAAGAAGAAAGCTTTGGGGACTGACTCTTTGGTAACCACAATAGGCGCACATAGCTTTCCAGTCTCTGACGTCTATCCGTTGGACTATAGCAAGTTCTGTGTAAGGGAAACATCTTCATGAGGAATGTCCCTTCTAACAGTGTCTTTCCAGTGGAGGAAAGAAGATAGAACAAGGACGGAGCAGAGAGAATGTTACAGCCCGTTGGTGAAGGAAAGGGTCATGCATTTAGGCCTCTATGATGCATACTGGAAGTTCAACACTTGGGATGTTCCACAGTGTCTACCACTTCTCAAAACACTTCCAATATAGGAGGGAACTGTTCTACAGCAAGTTCTCACAACAGGGAAGCGTCTGTGCTCAGTTGGAAAGTGTAGGACGTGTCTGGGTAGCAATCATGAAGTGTCTCATACAGACCCCTTAGAGGGGATGCGGAGGAAGGTATCTGCTCGGGGAACCTACTTCAGGTACGTACTCATTCATAACAGTGTTTCTCCTTTGAAGATGAAGATAGAACAGGGAAGGACTACAGGCACATTAGGTACTGTGAGTAAAGGGCAGGCTAAGGGTCTTAGCCTGACAAACACATATTGGATGTTCACCACCAGTGGTGATCCGCACTTAGTTTCTGCGTCTAAAACGCTTCCAACACTGAGAGGGATGTGTGCTTTAGGAGGGATTCACTGCAGTGTTAGGTCTTTTAAAGAAGGAAGCTTTTGGGACTGACTCTGTGGTAACCGCATTAGGCGCACATAGCTTTCCATTCAAAGACGTCTAACCATTGGACTATAGCAAATTCAATTTAAGGGAAACTCCTTCATGCGGAATGTCATTTCTCACTTTGTCTTTCCAGTGAAGGAAAGAAGATAGAACAAGGACGGAGCACAGAGAATATTAAACCCTTTGGTGAAGTAAAGGGTAAGGCATTTAGGCCTCTATGATGCATACTGGAAGTTCTACACCTGGGATGTTCCACAGCGTCTACCACCTCTCAAAACACTTCCAATATATGAGGGAACTGTGCTACAGTAAGTTCTCACGACAGGGATGCGTCTGTACTCAGTTGTGAACTCTAGGATGTGTCTGGTTAGCAATCATGAAGTCTCTCCTACAGGCCCCTTAGAGGGGATGCAAAGGAAAGTATCTGCTCAGCGAACCTACTTCAGTTGCATACTCATTCATAACAGCGTTTCTCCTTTGAGATATGGAGATAGAACAGGGACTGACTAGGGGCACATTAGGTACTGTGAGTAAAGGGCAGGCTATGGCGCTTAAGCCTACCAAACACATATTGGATGTTCACCACCAGTGGTGATCCGCACTTGGTTTCTGCGTCTAAAACGCTTCCTACACTGAGAGGGAAGTGTTCTTTAGGAGGGATTCACTGCAGTGTTACGTCTGTTAAAGAAGGAAGCTTTGGGGACTGACTCTGTGGTAACCGCAATAGGCGCACATAGCTTTCCATTCACAGACGTCTAACCGTTAGACTATAGCATGTTCTGTTTAAGGGAAACTCCTTCAGGCGGAATGTCACTTCTCACAGTGTCTTTCCAGTGGAGAAAAGATGATAGAACAAGGACGGACAGAGAGAACGTTGCAAACCGTGAGTGAAGTAGAGGGTAAGGCACTTAGGCCTCTAGGATGCATACTGGAATTACAACACCGGTGATGTTCCACAGTGTCTACCTCTTCTCTTAAACACTTCCAATATATAAGGGAACTGTGCTACAGTAATTTTTCACGAAGGGGATGCATCTGTGCTCAGTTGAAAACTTTACAATGTGTCTGGGTAGCAATCATGAAGTGTCTCATACAGGCCCCTTGGAGGGGAGGCGTAGGAAGGTATCTGCTCAGGGAACCTACTTTAGGTGCGTACTCATTCATAACAGTGTTTCTCCTTTTGGAATGAAGATAGAACAGGGACGAACTAGGGGCACATTAGGTCCTTTGAGTAAAGGGCAAGCTATGGCGCTTAAGCCTGCCAAACACATATTGGAGGTTCACCACCAGTGGTGTTCCGCACTTAGTTTCTGCGTCTATAACGCTTCCAACACTGAGAGGGAAGTGTGCTTTAGGAGGGATTCACTGCAGTGTTACGTCTGTTAAAGAAGAAAGCTTTGGGGACTGACTCTTTGGTAACCACAATAGGCGCACATAGCTTTCCAGTCTCTGACGTCTATCCGTTGGACTATAGCAAGTTCTGTGTAAGGGAAACATCTTCATGAGGAATGTCCCTTCTAACAGTGTCTTTCCAGTGGAGGAAAGAAGCTAGAACAAGGACGGAGCAGAGAGAATGTTACAACCCGTTGGTGAAGGAAAGGGTCAGGCATTTAGGCCTCTATGATGCATACTGGAAGTTCAACACTTGGGATGTTCCACAGTGTCTACCACTTCTCAAAACACTTCCAATATTTGAGGGAACTGTTCTACAGCAAGTTCTCACAACAGGGAAGCGTCTGTGCTCAGTTGGAAAGTGTAGGACGTGTCTGGGTAGCAGTCATGAAGTGTCTCATACAGACCCCTTAGAGGGGATGCGGAGGAAGGTATCTGCTCTGGGAACGTACTTCACGTGCTTACTCATTCGTAACAGTGTTTCTCCTTTGAAGATGAAGACAGAAAAGGGAAAGACTACGGGCACAGTAGGTACTGTGAGTAAAGGGCAGGCTATGGCGCTTAGCCTGACAAACACATATTGGATGTTCACCACCAGTGGTGATCCGCACTTAGTTTCTGCTTCTAAAACGCTTCCAACACTGAGAGGGATGTGTGCTTTAGGAGGGATTCACTGCAGTGTTAGGTCTTTTAAAGAAGGAAGCTTTTGGGACTGACTCTGTGGTAACCGCATTAGGCGCACATAGCTTTCCATTCAAAGACGTTTAACCATTGGACTATAGCAAATTCAGTTTAAGGGAAACTCCTTCATGCGGAATGTCATTTCTCACTTTGTCTTTCCAGTGGAGGAAAGAAGATAGAACAAGGACGGAGCACAGAGAATATTAAACCCTTTGGTGAAGTAAAGGGTAAGGCATTTAGGCCTCTATGATGCATACTGGAAGTTCTACACCTGGGATGTTCCACAGCGTCTACCACCTCTCAAAACACTTCCAATATATGAGGGAACTGTGCTACAGTAAGTTCTCACGACAGGGATGCGTCTGTACTCAGTTGGAAACTCTAGGACGTGTCGGGTTAGCAATCATGAAGTCTCTCCTACAGGCCCCTTAGAGGGGATGCAAAGGAAAGTATCTGCTCAGCGAACCTACTTCAGTTGCATGCTCATTTTTAACAGCGTTTCTCCTTTGAGATATGGAGATAGAACAGGGACTGACTAGGGGCACATTAGGTACTGTGAGTAAAGGGCAGGCTATGGCGCTTAAGCCTACCAAACACATATTGGATGTTCACCACCAGTGGTGATCCGCACTTGGTTTCTGCGTCTAAAACGCTTCCTACACTGAGAGGGAAGTGTGCTTTAGGAGGGATTCACTGCAGTGTTACGTCTGTTAAAGAAGGAAGCTTTGGGGACTGACTCTGTGGTAACCGCAATAGGCGCACATAGCTTTCCATTCACAGACGTCTAACCGTTAGACTATAGCATGTTCTGTTTAAGGGAAACTCCTTCAGGCGGAATGTCACTTCTCACAGTGTCTTTCCAGTGGAGGAAAGATGATAGAACAAGGACGGACAGAGAGAACGTTGCAAACCGTGAGTGAAGTAGAGGGTAAGGCACTTAGGCCTCTAGGATGCATACTGGAATTACAACACCGGTGATGTTCCACAGTGTCTACCTCTTCTCTTAAACACTTCCAGTATATAAGGGAACTGTGCTACAGTAATTTTTCACGAAGGGGATGCATCTGTGCTCAGTTGAAAACTCTACAATGTGTCTGGGTAGCAATCATGAAGTGTCTCATACAGGCCCCTTGGAGGGGAGGCGTAGGAAGGTATCTGCTCAGGGAACCTACTTTAGGTGCGTACTCATTCATAACAGTGTTTCTCCTTTTGGAATGAAAATAGAACAGGGACGAACTAGGGGCACATTAGGTCCTTTGAGTAAAGGGCAAGCTATGGCGCTTAAGCCTGCCAAACACATATTGGAGGTTCACCACCAGTGGTGTTCCGCACTTAGTTTCTGCGTCTATAACGCTTCCAACACTGAGAGGGAAGTGTGCTTTAGGAGGGATTCACTGCAGTGTTACGTCTGTTAAAGAAGAAAGCTTTGGGGACTGACTCTTTGGTAACCACAATAGGCGCACATAGCTTTCCAGTCTCTGACGTCTATCCGTTGGACTATAGCAAGTTCTGTGTAAGGGAAACATCTTCATGAGGAATGTCCCTTCTAACAGTGTCTTTCCAGTGGAGGAAAGAAGATAGAACAAGGACGGAGCAGAGAGAATGTTACAGCCCGTTGGTGAAGGAAAGGGTCATGCATTTAGGCCTCTATGATGCATACTGGAAGTTCAACACTTGGGATGTTCCACAGTGTCTACCACTTCTCAAAACACTTCCAATATAGGAGGGAACTGTTCTACAGCAAGTTCTCACAACAGGGAAGCGTCTGTGCTCAGTTGGAAAGTGTAGGACGTGTCTGGGTAGCAATCATGAAGTGTCTCATACAGACCCCTTAGAGGGGATGCGGAGGAAGGTATCTGCTCTGGGAACCTACTTCAGGTACGTACTCATTCATAACAGTGTTTCTCCTTTGAAGATGAAGATAGAACAGGGAAGGACTACAGGCACATTAGGTACTGTGAGTAAAGGGCAGGCTAAGGGTCTTAGCCTGACAAACACATATTGGATGTTCACCACCAGTGGTGATCCGCACTTAGTTTCTGCGTCTAAAACGCTTCCAACACTGAGAGGGATGTGTGCTTTAGGAGGGATTCACTGCAGTGTTAGGTCTTTTAAAGAAGGAAGCTTTTGGGACTGACTCTGTGGTAACCGCATTAGGCGCACATAGCTTTCCATTCAAAGACGTCTAACCATTGGACTATAGCAAATTCAATTTAAGGGAAACTCCTTCATGCGGAATGTCATTTCTCACTTTGTCTTTCCAGTGAAGGAAAGAAGATAGAACAAGGACGGAGCACAGAGAATATTAAACCCTTTGGTGAAGTAAAGGGTAAGGCATTTAGGCCTCTATGATGCATACTGGAAGTTCTACACCTGGGATGTTCCACAGCGTCTACCACCTCTCAAAACACTTCCAATATATGAGGGAACTGTGCTACAGTAAGTTCTCACGACAGGGATGCGTCTGTACTCAGTTGTGAACTCTAGGATGTGTCTGGTTAGCAATCATGAAGTCTCTCCTACAGGCCCCTTAGAGGGGATGCAAAGGAAAGTATCTGCTCAGCGAACCTACTTCAGTTGCATACTCATTCATAACAGCGTTTCTCCTTTGAGATATGGAGATAGAACAGGGACTGACTAGGGGCACATTAGGTACTGTGAGTAAAGGGCAGGCTATGGCGCTTAAGCCTACCAAACACATATTGGATGTTCACCACCAGTGGTGATCCGCACTTGGTTTCTGCGTCTAAAACGCTTCCTACACTGAGAGGGAAGTGTTCTTTAGGAGGGATTCACTGCAGTGTTACGTCTGTTAAAGAAGGAAGCTTTTGGGACTGACTCTGTGGTAACCGCAATAGGCGCACATAGCTTTCCATTCACAGACGTCTAACCGTTAGACTATAGCATGTTCTGTTTAAGGGAAACTCCTTCAGGCGGAATGTCACTTCTCACAGTGTCTTTCCAGTGGAGAAAAGATGATAGAACAAGGACGGACAGAGAGAACGTTGCAAACCGTGAGTGAAGTAGAGGGTAAGGCACTTAGGCCTCTAGGATGCATACTGGAATTACAACACCGGTGATGTTCCACAGTGTCTACCTCTTCTCTTAAACACTTCCAATATATAAGGGAACTGTGCTACAGTAATTTTTCACGAAGGGGATGCATCTGTGCTCAGTTGAAAACTTTACAATGTGTCTGGGTAGCAATCATGAAGTGTCTCATACAGGCCCCTTGGAGGGGAGGCGTAGGAAGGTATCTGCTCAGGGAACCTACTTTAGGTGCGTACTCATTCATAACAGTGTTTCTCCTTTTGGAATGAAGATAGAACAGGGACGAACTAGGGGCACATTAGGTCCTTTGAGTAAAGGGCAAGCTATGGCGCTTAAGCCTGCCAAACACATATTGGAGGTTCACCACCAGTGGTGTTCCGCACTTAGTTTCTGCGTCTATAACGCTTCCAACACTGAGAGGGAAGTGTGCTTTAGGAGGGATTCACTGCAGTGTTACGTCTGTTAAAGAAGAAAGCTTTGGGGACTGACTCTTTGGTAACCACAATAGGCGCACATAGCTTTCCAGTCTCTGACGTCTATCCGTTGGACTATAGCAAGTTCTGTGTAAGGGAAACATCTTCATGAGGAATGTCCCTTCTAACAGTGTCTTTCCAGTGGAGGAAAGAAGCTAGAACAAGGACGGAGCAGAGAGAATGTTACAACCCGTTGGTGAAGGAAAGGGTCAGGCATTTAGGCCTCTATGATGCATACTGGAAGTTCAACACTTGGGATGTTCCACAGTGTCTACCACTTCTCAAAACACTTCCAATATTTGAGGGAACTGTTCTACAGCAAGTTCTCACAACAGGGAAGCGTCTGTGCTCAGTTGGAAAGTGTAGGACGTGTCTGGGTAGCAGTCATGAAGTGTCTCATACAGACCCCTTAGAGGGGATGCGGAGGAAGGTATCTGCTCTGGGAACGTACTTCACGTGCTTACTCATTCGTAACAGTGTTTCTCCTTTGAAGATGAAGACAGAAAAGGGAAAGACTACGGGCACAGTAGGTACTGTGAGTAAAGGGCAGGCTATGGCGCTTAGCCTGACAAACACATATTGGATGTTCACCACCAGTGGTGATCCGCACTTAGTTTCTGCTTCTAAAACGCTTCCAACACTGAGAGGGATGTGTGCTTTAGGAGGGATTCACTGCAGTGTTAGGTCTTTTAAAGAAGGAAGCTTTTGGGACTGACTCTGTGGTAACCGCATTAGGCGCACATAGCTTTCCATTCAAAGACGTTTAACCATTGGACTATAGCAAATTCAGTTTAAGGGAAACTCCTTCATGCGGAATGTCATTTCTCACTTTGTCTTTCCAGTGGAGGAAAGAAGATAGAACAAGGACGGAGCACAGAGAATATTAAACCCTTTGGTGAAGTAAAGGGTAAGGCATTTAGGCCTCTATGATGCATACTGGAAGTTCTACACCTGGGATGTTCCACAGCGTCTACCACCTCTCAAAACACTTCCAATATATGAGGGAACTGTGCTACAGTAAGTTCTCACGACAGGGATGCGTCTGTACTCAGTTGGAAACTCTAGGACGTGTCGGGTTAGCAATCATGAAGTCTCTCCTACAGGCCCCTTAGAGGGGATGCAAAGGAAAGTATCTGCTCAGCGAACCTACTTCAGTTGCATGCTCATTTTTAACAGCGTTTCTCCTTTGAGATATGGAGATAGAACAGGGACTGACTAGGGGCACATTAGGTACTGTGAGTAAAGGGCAGGCTATGGCGCTTAAGCCTACCAAACACATATTGGATGTTCACCACCAGTGGTGATCCGCACTTGGTTTCTGCGTCTAAAACGCTTCCTACACTGAGAGGGAAGTGTGCTTTAGGAGGGATTCACTGCAGTGTTACGTCTGTTAAAGAAGGAAGCTTTGGGGACTGACTCTGTGGTAACCGCAATAGGCGCACATAGCTTTCCATTCACAGACGTCTAACCGTTAGACTATAGCATGTTCTGTTTAAGGGAAACTCCTTCAGGCGGAATGTCACTTCTCACAGTGTCTTTCCAGTGGAGGAAAGATGATAGAACAAGGACGGACAGAGAGAACGTTGCAAACCGTGAGTGAAGTAGAGGGTAAGGCACTTAGGCCTCTAGGATGCATACTGGAATTACAACACCGGTGATGTTCCACAGTGTCTACCTCTTCTCTTAAACACTTCCAGTATATAAGGGAACTGTGCTACAGTAATTTTTCACGAAGGGGATGCATCTGTGCTCAGTTGAAAACTCTACAATGTGTCTGGGTAGCAATCATGAAGTGTCTCATACAGGCCCCTTGGAGGGGAGGCGTAGGAAGGTATCTGCTCAGGGAACCTACTTTAGGTGCGTACTCATTCATAACAGTGTTTCTCCTTTTGGAATGAAAATAGAACAGGGACGAACTAGGGGCACATTAGGTCCTTTGAGTAAAGGGCAAGCTATGGCGCTTAAGCCTGCCAAACACATATTGGAGGTTCACCACCAGTGGTGTTCCGCACTTAGTTTCTGCGTCTATAACGCTTCCAACACTGAGAGGGAAGTGTGCTTTAGGAGGGATTCACTGCAGTGTTACGTCTGTTAAAGAAGAAAGCTTTGGGGACTGACTCTTTGGTAACCACAATAGGCGCACATAGCTTTCCAGTCTCTGACGTCTATCCGTTGGACTATAGCAAGTTCTGTGTAAGGGAAACATCTTCATGAGGAATGTCCCTTCTAACAGTGTCTTTCCAGTGGAGGAAAGAAGATAGAACAAGGACGGAGCAGAGAGAATGTTACAGCCCGTTGGTGAAGGAGAGGGTCATGCATTTAGGCCTCTATGATGCATACTGGAAGTTCAACACTTGGGATGTTCCACAGTGTCTACCACTTCTCAAAACACTTCCAATATAGGAGGGAACTGTTCTACAGCAAGTTCTCACAACAGGGAAGCGTCTGTGCTCAGTTGGAAAGTGTAGGACGTGTCTGGGTAGCAATCATGAAGTGTCTCATACAGACCCCTTAGAGGGGATGCGGAGGAAGGTATCTGCTCTGGGAACCTACTTCAGGTACGTACTCATTCATAACAGTGTTTCTCCTTTGAAGATGAAGATAGAACAGGGAAGGACTACAGGCACATTAGGTACTGTGAGTAAAGGGCAGGCTAAGGGTCTTAGCCTGACAAACACATATTGGATGTTCACCACCAGTGGTGATCCGCACTTAGTTTCTGCGTCTAAAACGCTTCCAACACTGAGAGGGATGTGTGCTTTAGGAGGGATTCACTGCAGTGTTAGGTCTTTTAAAGAAGGAAGCTTTTGGGACTGACTCTGTGGTAACCGCATTAGGCGCACATAGCTTTCCATTCAAAGACGTCTAACCATTGGACTATAGCAAATTCAATTTAAGGGAAACTCCTTCATGCGGAATGTCATTTCTCACTTTGTCTTTCCAGTGAAGGAAAGAAGATAGAACAAGGACGGAGCACAGAGAATATTAAACCCTTTGGTGAAGTAAAGGGTAAGGCATTTAGGCCTCTATGATGCATACTGGAAGTTCTACACCTGGGATGTTCCACAGCGTCTACCACCTCTCAAAACACTTCCAATATATGAGGGAACTGTGCTACAGTAAGTTCTCACGACAGGGATGCGTCTGTACTCAGTTGTGAACTCTAGGATGTGTCTGGTTAGCAATCATGAAGTCTCTCCTACAGGCCCCTTAGAGGGGATGCAAAGGAAAGTATCTGCTCAGCGAACCTACTTCAGTTGCATACTCATTCATAACAGCGTTTCTCCTTTGAGATATGGAGATAGAACAGGGACTGACTAGGGGCACATTAGGTACTGTGAGTAAAGGGCAGGCTATGGCGCTTAAGCCTACCAAACACATATTGGATGTTCACCACCAGTGGTGATCCGCACTTGGTTTCTGCGTCTAAAACGCTTCCTACACTGAGAGGGAAGTGTTCTTTAGGAGGGATTCACTGCAGTGTTACGTCTGTTAAAGAAGGAAGCTTTTGGGACTGACTCTGTGGTAACCGCAATAGGCGCACATAGCTTTCCATTCACAGACGTCTAACCGTTAGACTATAGCATGTTCTGTTTAAGGGAAACTCCTTCAGGCGGAATGTCACTTCTCACAGTGTCTTTCCAGTGGAGAAAAGATGATAGAACAAGGACGGACAGAGAGAACGTTGCAAACCGTGAGTGAAGTAGAGGGTAAGGCACTTAGGCCTCTAGGATGCATACTGGAATTACAACACCGGTGATGTTCCACAGTGTCTACCTCTTCTCTTAAACACTTCCAATATATAAGGGAACTGTGCTACAGTAATTTTTCACGAAGGGGATGCATCTGTGCTCAGTTGAAAACTTTACAATGTGTCTGGGTAGCAATCATGAAGTGTCTCATACAGGCCCCTTGGAGGGGAGGCGTAGGAAGGTATCTGCTCAGGGAACCTACTTTAGGTGCGTACTCATTCATAACAGTGTTTCTCCTTTTGGAATGAAGATAGAACAGGGACGAACTAGGGGCACATTAGGTCCTTTGAGTAAAGGGCAAGCTATGGCGCTTAAGCCTGCCAAACACATATTGGAGGTTCACCACCAGTGGTGTTCCGCACTTAGTTTCTGCGTCTATAACGCTTCCAACACTGAGAGGGAAGTGTGCTTTAGGAGGGATTCACTGCAGTGTTACGTCTGTTAAAGAAGAAAGCTTTGGGGACTGACTCTTTGGTAACCACAATAGGCGCACATAGCTTTCCAGTCTCTGACGTCTATCCGTTGGACTATAGCAAGTTCTGTGTAAGGGAAACATCTTCATGAGGAATGTCCCTTCTAACAGTGTCTTTCCAGTGGAGGAAAGAAGATAGAACAAGGACGGAGCAGAGAGAATGTTACACCCGTTGGTGAAGGAAAGGGTCAGGCATTTAGGCCTCTATGATGCATACTGGAAGTTCAACACTTGGGATGTTCCACAGTGTCTACCACTTCTCAAAACACTTCCAATATTTGAGGGAACTGTTCTACAGCAAGTTCTCACAACAGGGAAGCGTCTGTGCTCAGTTGGAAAGTGTAGGACGTGTCTGGGTAGCAGTCATGAAGTGTCTCATACAGACCCCTTAGAGGGGATGCGGAGGAAGGTATCTGCTCTGGGAACGTACTTCACGTGCTTACTCATTCGTAACAGTGTTTCTCCTTTGAAGATGAAGACAGAAAAGGGAAAGACTACGGGCACAGTAGGTACTGTGAGTAAAGGGCAGGCTATGGCGCTTAGCCTGACAAACACATATTGGATGTTCACCACCAGTGGTGATCCGCACTTAGTTTCTGCTTCTAAAACGCTTCCAACACTGAGAGGGATGTGTGCTTTAGGAGGGATTCACTGCAGTGTTAGGTCTTTTAAAGAAGGAAGCTTTTGGGACTGACTCTGTGGTAACCGCATTAGGCGCACATAGCTTTCCATTCAAAGACGTTTAACCATTGGACTATAGCAAATTCAGTTTAAGGGAAACTCCTTCATGCGGAATGTCATTTCTCACTTTGTCTTTCCAGTGGAGGAAAGAAGATAGAACAAGGACGGAGCACAGAGAATATTAAACCCTTTGGTGAAGTAAAGGGTAAGGCATTTAGGCCTCTATGATGCATACTGGAAGTTCTACACCTGGGTTGTTCCACAGCGTCTACCACCTCTTAAAACACTTCCAATATATGAGGGAACTGTGCTACAGTAAGTTCTCACGACAGGGATGCGTCTGTACTCAGTTGTGAACTCTAGGATGTGTCTGGTTAGCAATCATGAAGTCTCTCCTACAGGCCCCTTAGAGGGGATGCAAAGGAAAGTATCTGCTCAGCGAACCTACTTCAGTTGCATACTCATTCATAACAGCGTTTCTCCTTTGAGATATGGAGATAGAACAGGGACTGACTAGGGGCACATTAGGTACTGTGAGTAAAGGGCAGGCTATGGCGCTTAAGCCTACCAAACACATATTGGATGTTCACCACCAGTGGTGATCCGCACTTGGTTTCTGCGTCTAAAACGCTTCCTACACTGAGAGGGAAGTGTGCATTAGGAGGGATTCACTGCAGTGTTACGTCTGTTAAAGAAGGAAGCTTTGGGGACTGACTCTGTGGTAACCGCAATAGGCGCACATAGCTTTCCATTCACAGACGTCTAACCGTTAGACTATAGCATGTTCTGTTTAAGGGAAACTCCTTCAGGCGGAATGTCACTTCTCACAGTGTCTTTCCAGTGGAGGAAAGATGATAGAACAAGGACGGACAGAGAGAACGTTGCAAACCGTGAGTGAAGTACAGGGTAAGGCACTTAGGCCTCTAGGATGCATACTGGAATTACAACACCGGTGATGTTCCACAGTGTCTACCTCTTCTCTTAAACACTTCCAGTATATAAGGGAACTGTGCTACAGTAATTTTTCACGAAGGGGATGCATCTGTGCTCAGTTGAAAACTCTACAATGTGTCTGGGTAGCAATCATGAAGTGTCTCATACAGGCCCCTTGGAGGGGAGGCGTAGGAAGGTATCTGCTCAGGGAACCTACTTTAGGTGCGTACTCATTCATAACAGTGTTTCTCCTTTTGGAATGAAGATAGAACAGGGACGAACTAGGGGCACATTAGGTCCTTTGAGTAAAGGGCAAGCTATGGCGCTTAAGCCTGCCAAACACATATTGGAGGTTCACCACCAGTGGTGTTCCGCCCTTAGTTTCTGCGTCTATAACGCTTCCAACACTGAGAGGGAAGTGTGCTTTAGGAGGGATTCACTGCAGTGTTACGTCTGTTAAAGAAGAAAGCTTTGGGGACTGACTCTTTGGTAACCACAATAGGCGCACATAGCTTTCCAGTCTCTGACGTCTATCCGTTGGACTATAGCAAGTTCTGTGTAAGGGAAACATCTTCATGAGGAATGTCCCTTCTAACAGTGTCTTTCCAGTGGAGGAAAGAAGATAGAACAAGGACGGAGCAGAGAGAATGTTACAGCCCGTTGGTGAAGGAAAGGGTCATGCATTTAGGCCTCTATGATGCATACTGGAAGTTCAACACTTGGGATGTTCCACAGTGTCTACCACTTCTCAAAACACTTCCAATATAGGAGGGAACTGTTCTACAGCAAGTTCTCACAACAGGGAAGCGTCTGTGCTCAGTTGGAAAGTGTAGGACGTGTCTGGGTAGCAGTCATGAAGTGTCTCATACAGACCCCTTAGAGGGGATGCGGAGGAAGGTATCTGCGCTGGGAACGTACTTCACGTGCTTACTCATTCGTAACAGTGTTTCTCCTTTGAAGATGAAGATAGAAAAGGGAAAGACTACGGGCACAGTAGGTACTGTGAGTAAAGGGCAGGCTATGGCGCTTAGCCTGACAAACACATATTGGATATTCACCACCAGTGGTGATCCGCACTTAGTTTCTGCGTCTAAAACGCTTCCAACACTGAGAGGGATGTGTGCTTTAGGAGGGATTCACTGCAGTGTTAGGTCTTTTAAAGAAGGAAGCTTTTGGGACTGACTCTGTGGTAACCGCATTAGGCGCACATAGCTTTCCATTCAAAGACGTTTAACCATTGGACTCTAGCAAATTCAGTTTAAGGGAAACTCCTTCATGCGGAATGTCATTTCTCACTTTGTCTTTCCAGTGGAGGAAAGAAGATAGAACAAGGACGGAGCACAGAGAATGTTAAACCCTTTGGTGAAGTACAGGGTAAGGCATTTAGGCCTCTATGATGCATACTGGAAGTTCTACACCTGGGATGTTCCACAGCGTCTACCACCTCTCAAAACACTTCCAATATATGAGGGAACTGTGCTACAGTAAGTTCTCACGACAGGGATGCGTCTGTACTCAGTTGTGAACTCTAGGATGTGTCTGGTTAGCAATCATGAAGTCTCTCCTACAGGCCCCTTAGAGGGGATGCAAAGGAAAGTATCTGCTCAGCGAACCTACTTCAGTTGCATACTCATTCATAACAGCGTTTCTCCTTTGAGATATGGAGATAGAACAGGGACTGACTAGGGGCACATTAGGTACTGTGAGTAAAGGGCAGGCTATGGCGCTTAAGCCTACCAAACACATATTGGATGTTCACCACCAGTGGTGATCCGCACTTGGTTTCTGCGTCTAAAACGCTTCCTACACTGAGAGGGAAGTGTGCTTTAGGAGGGATTCACTGCAGTGTTACGTCTGTTAAAGAAGGAAGCTTTGGGGACTGACTCTGTGGTAACCGCAATAGGCGCACATAGCTTTCCATTCACAGACGTCTAACCGTTAGACTATAGCATGTTCTGTTTAAGGGAAACTCCTTCAGGCGGAATGTCACTTCTCACAGTGTCTTTCCAGTGGAGGAAAGATGATAGAACAAGGACGGACAGAGAGAACGTTGCAAACCGTGAGTGAAGTAGAGGGTAAGGCACTTAGGCCTCTAGGATGCATACTGGAATTACAACACCGGTGATGTTCCACAGTGTCTACCTCTTCTCTTAAACACTTCCAGTATATAAGGGAACTGTGCTACAGTAATTTTTCACGAAGGGGATGCATCTGTGCTCAGTTGAAAACGCTACAATGTGTCTGGGTAGCAATCATGAAGTGTCTCATACAGGCCCCTTGGAGTGGAGGCGTAGGAAGGTATCTGCTCAGGGAACCTACTTTAGGTGCGTACTCATTCATAACAGTGTTTCTCCTTTTGGAATGAAGATAGAACAGGGACGAACTAGGGGCTCATTAGGACCTTTGAGTAAAGGGCAAGCTATGGCGCTTAAGCCTGCCAAACACATATTGGAGGTTCACCACCAGTGGTGTTCCGCACTTAGTTTCTGCGTCTATAACGCTTCCAACACTGAGAGGGAAGTGTGCTTTAGGAGGGATTCACTGCAGTGTTACGTCTGTTAAAGAAGAAAGCTTTGGGGACTGACTCTTTGGTAACCACAATAGGCGCACATAGCTTTCCAGTCTCTGACGTCTATCCGTTGGACTATAGCAAGTTCTGTATAAGGGAAACATCTTCATGAGGAATGTCCCTTCTAACAGTGTCTTTCCAGTGGAGGAAAGAAGATAGAACAAGGACGGAGCAGAGAGAATGTTACAGCCCGTTGGTGAAGGAAAGGGTCAGGCATTTAGGCCTCTATGATGCATACTGGAAGTTCAACACTTGGGATGTTCCACAGTGTCTACCACTTCTCAAAACACTTCCAATATTTGAGGGAACTGTTCTACAGCAAGTTCTCACAACAGGGAAGCGTCTGTGCTCAGTTGGAAAGTGTAGGACGTGTCTGGTTAGCAATCATGAAGTGTCTCATACAGACCCCTTAGAGGGGATGCGGAGGAAGGTATCTGCGCTGGGAACGTACTTCACGTGCTTACTCATTCGTAACAGTGTTTCTCCTTTGAAGATGAAGATAGAAAAGGGAAAGACTACGGGCACAGTAGGTACTGTGAGTAAAGGGCAGGCTATGGCGCTTAGCCTGACAAACACATATTGGATATTCACCACCAGTGGTGATCCGCACTTAGTTTCTGCGTCTAAAACGCTTCCAACACTGAGAGGGATGTGTGCTTTAGGAGGGATTCACTGCAGTGTTAGGTCTTTTAAAGAAGGAAGCTTTTGGGACTGACTCTGTGGTAACCGCATTAGGCGCACATAGCTTTCCATTCAAAGACGTTTAACCATTGGACTCTAGCAAATTCAGTTTAAGGGAAACTCCTTCATGCGGAATGTCATTTCTCACTTTGTCTTTCCAGTGGAGGAAAGAAGATAGAACAAGGACGGAGCACAGAGAATGTTAAACCCTTTGGTGAAGTACAGGGTAAGGCATTTAGGCCTCTATGATGCATACTGGAAGTTCTACACCTGGGATGTTCCACAGCGTCTACCACCTCTCAAAACACTTCCAATATATGAGGGAACTGTGCTACAGTAAGTTCTCACGACAGGGATGCGTCTGTATTCAGTTGGAAACTCTAGGATGTGTCGGGTTAGCAATCATGAAGTCTCTCCAACAGGCCCCATAGAGGGGATGCAAAGGAAAGTATCTGCTCAGCGAACCTACTTCAGTTGCATACTCATTTTTAACAGCGTTTCTCCTTTGAGATATGGAGATAGAACAGGGACTGACTAGGGGCACATTAGGTACTGTGAGTAAAGGGTAGGCTATGGCGCTTAAGCCTACCAAACACATATTGGATGTTCACCACCAGTGGTGATCCGCACTTGGTTTATGCGTCTAAAACGCTTCCTACACTGAGAGGGAAGTGTGCTTTAGGAGGGATTCACTGCAGTGTTACGTCTGTTAAAGAAGGAAGCTTTTGGGACTGACTCTGTGGTAACCGCAATAGGCGCACATAGCTTTCCATTCACAGACGTCTAACCGTTAGACTATAGCATGTTCTGTTTAAGGGAAACTCCTTCAGGCGGAATGTCACTTCTCACAGTGTCTTTCCAGTGGAGGAAAGATGATAGAACAAGGACGGACAGAGAGAACGTTGCAAACCGTGAGTGAAGTAGAGGGTAAGGCACTTAGGCCTCTAGGATGTATACTGGAATTACAACACCGGTGATGTTCCACAGTGTCTACCTCTTCTCTTAAACACTTCCAGTATATAAGGGAACTGTGCTACAGTAATTTTTCACGAAGGGGATGCATCTGTGCTCAGTTGAAAACTCTACAATGTGTCTGGGTAGCAATCATGAAGTGTCTCATACAGGCCCCTTGGAGGGGAGGCGTAGGAAGGTATCTGCTCAGGGAACCTACTTTAGGTGCGTACTCATTCATAACAGTGTTTCTCCTTTTGGAATGAAGATAGAACAGGGACGAACTAGGGGCACATTAGGTCCTTTGAGTAAAGGGCAAGCTATGGCGCTTAAGCCTGCCAAACACATATTGGAGGTTCACCACCAGTGGTGTTCCGCACTTAGTTTCTGCGTCTATAACGCTTCCAACACTGAGAGGGAAGTGTGCTTTAGGAGGGATTCACTGCAGTGTTACGTCTGTTAAAGAAGAAAGCTTTGGGGACTGACTCTTTGGTAACCACAATAGGCGCACATAGCTTTCCAGTCTCTGACGTCTATCCGTTGGACTATAGCAAGTTCTGTGTAAGGGAAACATCTTCATGAGGAATGTCCCTTCTAACAGTGTCTTTCCAGTGGAGGAAAGAAGATAGAACAAGGACGGAGCAGAGAGAATGTTACAGCCCGTTGGTGAAGGAGAGGGTCATGCATTTAGGCCTCTATGATGCATACTGGAAGTTCAACACTTGGGATGTTCCACAGTGTCTACCACTTCTCAAAACACTTCCAATATAGGAGGGAACTGTTCTACAGCAAGTTCTCACAACAGGGAAGCGTCTGTGCTCAGTTGGAAAGTGTAGGACGTGTCTGGGTAGCAATCATGAAGTGTCTCATACAGACCCCTTAGAGGGGATGCGGAGGAAGGTATCTGCTCTGGGAACCTACTTCAGGTACGTACTCATTCATAACAGTGTTTCTCCTTTGTAGATGAAGATAGAACAGGGAAGGACTACAGGCACATTAGGTACTGTGAGTAAAGGGCAGGCTAAGGGTCTTAGCCTGACAAACACATATTGGATGTTCACCACCAGTGGTGATCCGCACTTAGTTTCTGCGTCTAAAACGCTTCCAACACTGAGAGGGATGTGTGCTTTAGGAGGGATTCACTGCAGTGTTAGGTCTTTTAAAGAAGGAAGCTTTTGGGACTGACTCTGTGGTAACCGCATTAGGCGCACATAGCTTTCCATTCAAAGACGTCTAACCATTGGACTATAGCAAATTCAATTTAAGGGAAACTCCTTCATGCGGAATGTCATTTCTCACTTTGTCTTTCCAGTGAAGGAAAGAAGATAGAACAAGGACGGAGCACAGAGAATATTAAACCCTTTGGTGAAGTAAAGGGTAAGGCATTTAGGCCTCTATGATGCATACTGGAAGTTCTACACCTGGGATGTTCCACAGCGTCTACCACCTCTCAAAACACTTCCAATATATGAGGGAACTGTGCTACAGTAAGTTCTCACGACAGGGATGCGTCTGTACTCAGTTGTGAACTCTAGGATGTGTCTGGTTAGCAATCATGAAGTCTCTCCTACAGGCCCCTTAGAGGGGATGCAAAGGAAAGTATCTGCTCAGCGAACCTACTTCAGTTGCATACTCATTCATAACAGCGTTTCTCCTTTGAGATATGGAGATAGAACAGGGACTGACTAGGGGCACATTAGGTACTGTGAGTAAAGGGCAGGCTATGGCGCTTAAGCCTACCAAACACATATTGGATGTTCACCACCAGTGGTGATCCGCACTTGGTTTCTGCGTCTAAAACGCTTCCTACACTGAGAGGGAAGTGTTCTTTAGGAGGGATTCACTGCAGTGTTACGTCTGTTAAAGAAGGAAGCTTTTGGGACTGACTCTGTGGTAACCGCAATAGGCGCACATAGCTTTCCATTCACAGACGTCTAACCGTTAGACTATAGCATGTTCTGTTTAAGGGAAACTCCTTCAGGCGGAATGTCACTTCTCACAGTGTCTTTCCAGTGGAGAAAAGATGATAGAACAAGGACGGACAGAGAGAACGTTGCAAACCGTGAGTGAAGTAGAGGGTAAGGCACTTAGGCCTCTAGGATGCATACTGGAATTACAACACCGGTGATGTTCCACAGTGTCTACCTCTTCTCTTAAACACTTCCAATATATAAGGGAACTGTGCTACAGTAATTTTTCACGAAGGGGATGCATCTGTGCTCAGTTGAAAACTTTACAATGTGTCTGGGTAGCAATCATGAAGTGTCTCATACAGGCCCCTTGGAGGGGAGGCGTAGGAAGGTATCTGCTCAGGGAACCTACTTTAGGTGCGTACTCATTCATAACAGTGTTTCTCCTTTTGGAATGAAGATAGAACAGGGACGAACTAGGGGCACATTAGGTCCTTTGAGTAAAGGGCAAGCTATGGCGCTTAAGCCTGCCAAACACATATTGGAGGTTCACCACCAGTGGTGTTCCGCACTTAGTTTCTGCGTCTATAACGCTTCCAACACTGAGAGGGAAGTGTGCTTTAGGAGGGATTCACTGCAGTGTTACGTCTGTTAAAGAAGAAAGCTTTGGGGACTGACTCTTTGGTAACCACAATAGGCGCACATAGCTTTCCAGTCTCTGACGTCTATCCGTTGGACTATAGCAAGTTCTGTGTAAGGGAAACATCTTCATGAGGAATGTCCCTTCTAACAGTGTCTTTCCAGTGGAGGAAAGAAGATAGAACAAGGACGGAGCAGAGAGAATGTTACACCCGTTGGTGAAGGAAAGGGTCAGGCATTTAGGCCTCTATGATGCATACTGGAAGTTCAACACTTGGGATGTTCCACAGTGTCTACCACTTCTCAAAACACTTCCAATATTTGAGGGAACTGTTCTACAGCAAGTTCTCACAACAGGGAAGCGTCTGTGCTCAGTTGGAAAGTGTAGGACGTGTCTGGGTAGCAGTCATGAAGTGTCTCATACAGACCCCTTAGAGGGGATGCGGAGGAAGGTATCTGCTCTGGGAACGTACTTCACGTGCTTACTCATTCGTAACAGTGTTTCTCCTTTGAAGATGAAGACAGAAAAGGGAAAGACTACGGGCACAGTAGGTACTGTGAGTAAAGGGCAGGCTATGGCGCTTAGCCTGACAAACACATATTGGATGTTCACCACCAGTGGTGATCCGCACTTAGTTTCTGCTTCTAAAACGCTTCCAACACTGAGAGGGATGTGTGCTTTAGGAGGGATTCACTGCAGTGTTAGGTCTTTTAAAGAAGGAAGCTTTTGGGACTGACTCTGTGGTAACCGCATTAGGCGCACATAGCTTTCCATTCAAAGACGTTTAACCATTGGACTATAGCAAATTCAGTTTAAGGGAAACTCCTTCATGCGGAATGTCATTTCTCACTTTGTCTTTCCAGTGGAGGAAAGAAGATAGAACAAGGACGGAGCACAGAGAATATTAAACCCTTTGGTGAAGTAAAGGGTAAGGCATTTAGGCCTCTATGATGCATACTGGAAGTTCTACACCTGGGATGTTCCACAGCGTCTACCACCTCTCAAAACACTTCCAATATATGAGGGAACTGTGCTACAGTAAGTTCTCACGACAGGGATGCGTCTGTACTCAGTTGTGAACTCTAGGATGTGTCTGGTTAGCAATCATGAAGTCTCTCCTACAGGCCCCTTAGAGGGGATGCAAAGGAAAGTATCTGCTCAGCGAACCTACTTCAGTTGCATACTCATTCATAACAGCGTTTCTCCTTTGAGATATGGAGATAGAACAGGGACTGACTAGGGGCACATTAGGTACTGTGAGTAAAGGGCAGGCTATGGCGCTTAAGCCTACCAAACACATATTGGATGTTCACCACCAGTGGTGATCCGCACTTGGTTTCTGCGTCTAAAACGCTTCCTACACTGAGAGGGAAGTGTGCATTAGGAGGGATTCACTGCAGTGTTACGTCTGTTAAAGAAGGAAGCTTTGGGGACTGACTCTGTGGTAACCGCAATAGGCGCACATAGCTTTCCATTCACAGACGTCTAACCGTTAGACTATAGCATGTTCTGTTTAAGGGAAACTCCTTCAGGCGGAATGTCACTTCTCACAGTGTCTTTCCAGTGGAGGAAAGATGATAGAACAAGGACGGACAGAGAGAACGTTGCAAACCGTGAGTGAAGTAGAGGGTAAGGCACTTAGGCCTCTAGGATGCATACTGGAATTACAACACCGGTGATGTTCCACAGTGTCTACCTCTTCTCTTAAACACTTCCAGTATATAAGGGAACTGTGCTACAGTAATTTTTCACGAAGGGGATGCATCTGTGCTCAGTTGAAAACTCTACAATGTGTCTGGGTAGCAATCATGAAGTGTCTCATACAGGCCCCTTGGAGGGGAGGCGTAGGAAGGTATCTGCTCAGGGAACCTACTTTAGGTGCGTACTCATTCATAACAGTGTTTCTCCTTTTGGAATGAAGATAGAACAGGGACGAACTAGGGGCACATTAGGTCCTTTGAGTAAAGGGCAAGCTATGGCGCTTAAGCCTGCCAAACACATATTGGAGGTTCACCACCAGTGGTGTTCCGCCCTTAGTTTCTGCGTCTATAACGCTTCCAACACTGAGAGGGAAGTGTGCTTTAGGAGGGATTCACTGCAGTGTTACGTCTGTTAAAGAAGAAAGCTTTGGGGACTGACTCTTTGGTAACCACAATAGGCGCACATAGCTTTCCAGTCTCTGACGTCTATCCGTTGGACTATAGCAAGTTCTGTGTAAGGGAAACATCTTCATGAGGAATGTCCCTTCTAACAGTGTCTTTCCAGTGGAGGAAAGAAGATAGAACAAGGACGGAGCAGAGAGAATGTTACAGCCCGTTGGTGAAGGAAAGGGTCATGCATTTAGGCCTCTATGATGCATACTGGAAGTTCAACACTTGGGATGTTCCACAGTGTCTACCACTTCTCAAAACACTTCCAATATAGGAGGGAACTGTTCTACAGCAAGTTCTCACAACAGGGAAGCGTCTGTGCTCAGTTGGAAAGTGTAGGACGTGTCTGGGTAGCAGTCATGAAGTGTCTCATACAGACCCCTTAGAGGGGATGCGGAGGAAGGTATCTGCGCTGGGAACGTACTTCACGTGCTTACTCATTCGTAACAGTGTTTCTCCTTTGAAGATGAAGATAGAAAAGGGAAAGACTACGGGCACAGTAGGTACTGTGAGTAAAGGGCAGGCTATGGCGCTTAGCCTGACAAACACATATTGGATATTCACCACCAGTGGTGATCCGCACTTAGTTTCTGCGTCTAAAACGCTTCCAACACTGAGAGGGATGTGTGCTTTAGGAGGGATTCACTGCAGTGTTAGGTCTTTTAAAGAAGGAAGCTTTTGGGACTGACTCTGTGGTAACCGCATTAGGCGCACATAGCTTTCCATTCAAAGACGTTTAACCATTGGACTCTAGCAAATTCAGTTTAAGGGAAACTCCTTCATGCGGAATGTCATTTCTCACTTTGTCTTTCCAGTGGAGGAAAGAAGATAGAACAAGGACGGAGCACAGAGAATGTTAAACCCTTTGGTGAAGTACAGGGTAAGGCATTTAGGCCTCTATGATGCATACTGGAAGTTCTACACCTGGGATGTTCCACAGCGTCTACCACCTCTCAAAACACTTCCAATATATGAGGGAACTGTGCTACAGTAAGTTCTCACGACAGGGATGCGTCTGTACTCAGTTGTGAACTCTAGGATGTGTCTGGTTAGCAATCATGAAGTCTCTCCTACAGGCCCCTTAGAGGGGATGCAAAGGAAAGTATCTGCTCAGCGAACCTACTTCAGTTGCATACTCATTCATAACAGCGTTTCTCCTTTGAGATATGGAGATAGAACAGGGACTGACTAGGGGCACATTAGGTACTGTGAGTAAAGGGCAGGCTATGGCGCTTAAGCCTACCAAACACATATTGGATGTTCACCACCAGTGGTGATCCGCACTTGGTTTCTGCGTCTAAAACGCTTCCTACACTGAGAGGGAAGTGTGCTTTAGGAGGGATTCACTGCAGTGTTACGTCTGTTAAAGAAGGAAGCTTTGGGGACTGACTCTGTGGTAACCGCAATAGGCGCACATAGCTTTCCATTCACAGACGTCTAACCGTTAGACTATAGCATGTTCTGTTTAAGGGAAACTCCTTCAGGCGGAATGTCACTTCTCACAGCGTCTTTCCAGTGGAGGAAAGATGATAGAACAAGGACGGACAGAGAGAACGTTGCAAACCGTGAGTGAAGTAGAGGGTAAGGCACTTAGGCCTCTAGGATGCATACTGGAATTACAACACCGGTGATGTTCCACAGTGTCTACCTCTTCTCTTAAACACTTCCAGTATATAAGGGAACTGTGCTACAGTAATTTTTCACGAAGGGGATGCATCTGTGCTCAGTTGAAAACGCTACAATGTGTCTGGGTAGCAATCATGAAGTGTCTCATACAGGCCCCTTGGAGTGGAGGCGTAGGAAGGTATCTGCTCAGGGAACCTACTTTAGGTGCGTACTCATTCATAACAGTGTTTCTCCTTTTGGAATGAAGATAGAACAGGGACGAACTAGGGGCTCATTAGGACCTTTGAGTAAAGGGCAAGCTATGGCGCTTAAGCCTGCCAAACACATATTGGAGGTTCACCACCAGTGGTGTTCCGCACTTAGTTTCTGCGTCTATAACGCTTCCAACACTGAGAGGGAAGTGTGCTTTAGGAGGGATTCACTGCAGTGTTACGTCTGTTAAAGAAGAAAGCTTTGGGGACTGACTCTTTGGTAACCACAATAGGCGCACATAGCTTTCCAGTCTCTGACGTCTATCCGTTGGACTATAGCAAGTTCTGTGTAAGGGAAACATCTTCATGAGGAATGTCCCTTCTAACAGTGTCTTTCCAGTGGAGGAAAGAAGATAGAACAAGGACGGAGCAGAGAGAATGTTACAGCCCGTTGGTGAAGGAAAGGGTCAGGCATTTAGGCCTCTATGATGCATACTGGAAGTTCAACACTTGGGATGTTCCACAGTGTCTACCACTTCTCAAAACACTTCCAATATTTGAGGGAACTGTTCTACAGCAAGTTCTCACAACAGGGAAGCGTCTGTGCTCAGTTGGAAAGTGTAGGACGTGTCTGGTTAGCAATCATGAAGTGTCTCATACAGACCCCTTAGAGGGGATGCGGAGGAAGGTATCTGCGCTGGGAACGTACTTCACGTGCTTACTCATTCGTAACAGTGTTTCTCCTTTGAAGATGAAGATAGAAAAGGGAAAGACTACGGGCACAGTAGGTACTGTGAGTAAAGGGCAGGCTATGGCGCTTAGCCTGACAAACACATATTGGATATTCACCACCAGTGGTGATCCGCACTTAGTTTCTGCGTCTAAAACGCTTCCAACACTGAGAGGGATGTGTGCTTTAGGAGGGATTCACTGCAGTGTTAGGTCTTTTAAAGAAGGAAGCTTTTGGGACTGACTCTGTGGTAACCGCATTAGGCGCACATAGCTTTCCATTCAAAGACGTTTAACCATTGGACTCTAGCAAATTCAGTTTAAGGGAAACTCCTTCATGCGGAATGTCATTTCTCACTTTGTCTTTCCAGTGGAGGAAAGAAGATAGAACAAGGACGGAGCACAGAGAATGTTAAACCCTTTGGTGAAGTACAGGGTAAGGCATTTAGGCCTCTATGATGCATACTGGAAGTTCTACACCTGGGATGTTCCACAGCGTCTACCACCTCTCAAAACACTTCCAATATATGAGGGAACTGTGCTACAGTAAGTTCTCACGACAGGGATGCGTCTGTATTCAGTTGGAAACTCTAGGATGTGTCGGGTTAGCAATCATGAAGTCTCTCCAACAGGCCCCATAGAGGGGATGCAAAGGAAAGTATCTGCTCAGCGAACCTACTTCAGTTGCATACTCATTTTTAACAGCGTTTCTCCTTTGAGATATGGAGATAGAACAGGGACTGACTAGGGGCACATTAGGTACTGTGAGTAAAGGGTAGGCTATGGCGCTTAAGCCTACCAAACACATATTGGATGTTCACCACCAGTGGTGATCCGCACTTGGTTTATGCGTCTAAAACGCTTCCTACACTGAGAGGGAAGTGTGCTTTAGGAGGGATTCACTGCAGTGTTACGTCTGTTAAAGAAGGAAGCTTTTGGGACTGACTCTGTGGTAACCGCAATAGGCGCACATAGCTTTCCATTCACAGACGTCTAACCGTTAGACTATAGCATGTTCTGTTTAAGGGAAACTCCTTCAGGCGGAATGTCACTTCTCACAGTGTCTTTCCAGTGGAGGAAAGATGATAGAACAAGGACGGACAGAGAGAACGTTGCAAACCGTGAGTGAAGTAGAGGGTAAGGCACTTAGGCCTCTAGGATGTATACTGGAATTACAACACCGGTGATGTTCCACAGTGTCTACCTCTTCTCTTAAACACTTCCAGTATATAAGGGAACTGTGCTACAGTAATTTTTCACGAAGGGGATGCATCTGTGCTCAGTTGAAAACTCTACAATGTGTCTGGGTAGCAATCATGAAGTGTCTCATACAGGCCCCTTGGAGGGGAGGCGTAGGAAGGTATCTGCTCAGGGAACCTACTTTAGGTGCGTACTCATTCATAACAGTGTTTCTCCTTTTGGAATGAAGATAGAACAGGGACGAACTAGGGGCACATTAGGTCCTTTGAGTAAAGGGCAAGCTATGGCGCTTAAGCCTGCCAAACACATATTGGAGGTTCACCACCAGTGGTGTTCCGCACTTAGTTTCTGCGTCTATAACGCTTCCAACACTGAGAGGGAAGTGTGCTTTAGGAGGGATTCACTGCAGTGTTACGTCTGTTAAAGAAGAAAGCTTTGGGGACTGACTCTTTGGTAACCACAATAGGCGCACATAGCTTTCCAGTCTCTGACGTCTATCCGTTGGACTATAGCAAGTTCTGTGTAAGGGAAACATCTTCATGAGGAATGTCCCTTCTAACAGTGTCTTTCCAGTGGAGGAAAGAAGATAGAACAAGGACGGAGCAGAGAGAATGTTACAGCCCGTTGGTGAAGGAGAGGGTCATGCATTTAGGCCTCTATGATGCATACTGGAAGTTCAACACTTGGGATGTTCCACAGTGTCTACCACTTCTCAAAACACTTCCAATATAGGAGGGAACTGTTCTACAGCAAGTTCTCACAACAGGGAAGCGTCTGTGCTCAGTTGGAAAGTGTAGGACGTGTCTGGGTAGCAATCATGAAGTGTCTCATACAGACCCCTTAGAGGGGATGCGGAGGAAGGTATCTGCTCTGGGAACCTACTTCAGGTACGTACTCATTCATAACAGTGTTTCTCCTTTGAAGATGAAGATAGAACAGGGAAGGACTACAGGCACATTAGGTACTGTGAGTAAAGGGCAGGCTAAGGGTCTTAGCCTGACAAACACATATTGGATGTTCACCACCAGTGGTGATCCGCACTTAGTTTCTGCGTCTAAAACGCTTCCAACACTGAGAGGGATGTGTGCTTTAGGAGGGATTCACTGCAGTGTTAGGTCTTTTAAAGAAGGAAGCTTTTGGGACTGACTCTGTGGTAACCGCATTAGGCGCACATAGCTTTCCATTCAAAGACGTCTAACCATTGGACTATAGCAAATTCAATTTAAGGGAAACTCCTTCATGCGGAATGTCATTTCTCAATTTGTCTTTCCAGTGAAGGAAAGAAGATAGAACAAGGACGGAGCACAGAGAATATTAAACCCTTTGGTGAAGTAAAGGGTAAGGCATTTAGGCCTCTATGATGCATACTGGAAGTTCTACACCTGGGATGTTCCACAGCGTCTACCACCTCTCAAAACACTTCCAATATATGAGGGAACTGTGCTACAGTAAGTTCTCACGACAGGGATGCGTCTGTACTCAGTTGTGAACTCTAGGATGTGTCTGGTTAGCAATCATGAAGTCTCTCCTACAGGCCCCTTAGAGGGGATGCAAAGGAAAGTATCTGCTCAGCGAACCTACTTCAGTTGCATACTCATTCATAACAGCGTTTCTCCTTTGAGATATGGAGATAGAACAGGGACTGACTAGGGGCACATTAGGTACTGTGAGTAAAGGGCAGGCTATGGCGCTTAAGCCTACCAAACACATATTGGATGTTCACCACCAGTGGTGATCCGCACTTGGTTTCTGCGTCTAAAACGCTTCCTACACTGAGAGGGAAGTGTGCTTTAGGAGGGATTCACTGCAGTGTTACGTCTGTTAAAGAAGGAAGCTTTGGGGACTGACTCTGTGGTAACCGCAATAGGCGCACATAGCTTTCCATTCACAGACGTCTAACCGTTAGACTATAGCATGTTCTGTTTAAGGGAAACTCCTTCAGGCGGAATGTCACTTCTCACAGTGTCTTTCCAGTGGAGGAAAGATGATAGAACAAGGACGGACAGAGAGAACGTTGCAAACCGTGAGTGAAGTAGAGGGTAAGGCACTTAGGCCTCTAGGATGTATACTGGAATTACAACACCGGTGATGTTCCACAGTGTCTACCTCTTCTCTTAAACACTTCCAGTATATAAGGGAACTGTGCTACAGTAATTTTTCACGAAGGGGATGCATCTGTGCTCAGTTGAAAACTCTACAATGTGTCTGGGTAGCAATCATGAAGTGTCTCATACAGGCCCCTTGGAGGGGAGGCGTAGGAAGGTATCTGCTCAGGGAACCTACTTTAGGTGCGTACTCATTCATAACAGTGTTTCTCCTTTTGGAATGAAGATAGAACAGGGACGAACTAGGGGCACATTAGGTCCTTTGAGTAAAGGGCAAGCTATGGCGCTTAAGCCTGCCAAACACATATTGGAGGTTCACCACCAGTGGTGTTCCGCACTTAGTTTCTGCGTCTATAACGCTTCCAACACTGAGAGGGAAGTGTGCTTTAGGAGGGATTCACTGCAGTGTTACGTCTGTTAAAGAAGAAAGCTTTGGGGACTGACTCTTTGGTAACCACAATAGGCGCACATAGCTTTCCAGTCTCTGACGTCTATCCGTTGGACTATAGCAAGTTCTGTGTAAGGGAAACATCTTCATGAGGAATGTCCCTTCTAACAGTGTCTTTCCAGTGGAGGAAAGAAGATAGAACAAGGACGGAGCAGAGAGAATGTTACAGCCCGTTGGTGAAGGAAAGGGTCATGCATTTAGGCCTCTATGATGCATACTGGAAGTTCAACACTTGGGATGTTCCACAGTGTCTACCACTTCTCAAAACACTTCCAATATAGGAGGGAACTGTTCTACAGCAAGTTCTCACAACAGGGAAGCGTCTGTGCTCAGTTGGAAAGTGTAGGACGTGTCTGGGTAGCAATCATGAAGTGTCTCATACAGACCCCTTAGAGGGGATGCGGAGGAAGGTATCTGCTCTGGGAACCTACTTCAGGTACGTACTCATTCATAACAGTGTTTCTCCTTTGAAGATGAAGATAGAACAGGGAAGGACTACAGGCACATTAGGTACTGTGAGTAAAGGGCAGGCTAAGGGTCTTAGCCTGACAAACACATATTGGATGTTCACCACCAGTGGTGATCCGCACTTAGTTTCTGCGTCTAAAACGCTTCCAACACTGAGAGGGATGTGTGCTTTAGGAGGGATTCACTGCAGTGTTAGGTCTTTTAAAGAAGGAAGCTTTTGGGACTGACTCTGTGGTAACCGCATTAGGCGCACATAGCTTTCCATTCAAAGACGTCTAACCATTGGACTATAGCAAATTCAGTTTAAGGGAAACTCCTTCATGCGGAATGTCATTTCTCACTTTGTCTTTCCAGTGAAGGAAAGAAGATAGAACAAGGACGGAGCACAGAGAATATTAAACCCTTTGGTGAAGTAAAGGGTAAGGCATTTAGGCCTCTATGATGCATACTGGAAGTTCTACACCTGGGATGTTCCACAGCGTCTACCACCTCTCAAAACACTTCCAATATATGAGGGAACTGTGCTACAGTAAGTTCTCACGACAGGGATGCGTCTGTACTCAGTTGTGAACTCTAGGATGTGTCTGGTTAGCAATCATGAAGTCTCTCCTACAGGCCCCTTAGAGGGGATGCAAAGGAAAGTATCTGCTCAGCGAACCTACTTCAGTTGCATACTCATTCATAACAGCGTTTCTCCTTTGAGATATGGAGATAGAACAGGGACTGACTAGGGGCACATTAGGTACTGTGAGTAAAGGGCAGGCTATGGCGCTTAAGCCTACCAAACACATATTGGATGTTCACCACCAGTGGTGATCCGCACTTGGTTTCTGCGTCTAAAACGCTTCCTACACTGAGAGGGAAGTGTGCTTTAGGAGGGATTCACTGCAGTGTTACGTCTGTTAAAGAAGGAAGCTTTGGGGACTGACTCTGTGGTAACCGCAATAGGCGCACATAGCTTTCCATTCACAGACGTCTAACCGTTAGACTATAGCATGTTCTGTTTAAGGGAAACTCCTTCAGGCGGAATGTCACTTCTCACAGTGTCTTTCCAGTGGAGGAAAGATGATAGAACAAGGACGGACAGAGAGAACGTTGCAAACCGTGAGTGAAGTACAGGGTAAGGCACTTAGGCCTCTAGGATGCATACTGGAATTACAACACCGGTGATGTTCCACAGTGTCTACCTCTTCTCTTAAACACTTCCAGTATATAAGGGAACTGTGCTACAGTAATTTTTCACGAAGGGGATGCATCTGTGCTCAGTTGAAAACTCTACAATGTGTCTGGGTAGCAATCATGAAGTGTCTCATACAGGCCCCTTGGAGGGGAGGCGTAGGAAGGTATCTGCTCAGGGAACCTACTTTAGGTGCGTACTCATTCATAACAGTGTTTCTCCTTTTGGAATGAAGATAGAACAGCGACGAACTAGGGGCACATTAGGTCCTTTGAGTAAAGGGCAAGCTATGGCGCTTAAGCCTGCCAAACACATATTGGAGGTTCACCACCAGTGGTGTTCCGCACTTAGTTTCTGCATCTATAACGCTTCCAACACTGAGAGGGAAGTGTGCTTTAGGAGGGATTCACTGCAGTGTTACGTCTGTTAAAGAAGAAAGCTTTGGGGACTGACTCTTTGGTAACCACAATAGGCGCACATAGCTTTCCAGTCTCTGACGTCTATCCGTTGGACTATAGCAAGTTCTGTGTAAGGGAAACATCTTCATGAGGAATGTCCCTTCTAACAGTGTCTTTCCAGTGGAGGAAAGAAGCTAGAACAAGGACGGAGCAGAGAGAATGTTACAGCCCGTTGGTGAAGGAAAGGGTCATGCATTTAGGCCTCTATGATGCATACTGGAAGTTCAACACTTGGGATGTTCCACAGTGTCTACCACTTCTCAAAACACTTCCAATATAGGAGGGAACTGTTCTACAGCAAGTTCTCACAACAGGGAAGCGTCTGTGCTCAGTTGGAAAGTGTAGGACGTGTCTGGGTAGCAGTCATGAAGTGTCTCATACAGACCCCTTAGAGGGGATGCGGAGGAAGGTATCTGCGCTGGGAACGTACTTCACGTGCTTACTCATTCGTAACAGTGTTTCTCCTTTGAAGATGAAGATAGAAAAGGGAAAGACTACGGGCACAGTAGGTACTGTGAGTAAAGGGCAGGCTATGGCGCTTAGCCTGACAAACACATATTGGATATTCACCACCAGTGGTGATCCGCACTTAGTTTCTGCGTCTAAAACGCTTCCAACACTGAGAGGGATGTGTGCTTTAGGAGGGATTCACTGCAGTGTTAGGTCTTTTAAAGAAGGAAGCTTTTGGGACTGACTCTGTGGTAACCGCATTAGGCGCACATAGCTTTCCATTCAAAGACGTTTAACCATTGGACTCTAGCAAATTCAGTTTAAGGGAAACTCCTTCATGCGGAATGTCATTTCTCACTTTGTCTTTCCAGTGGAGGAAAGAAGATAGAACAAGGACGGAGCACAGAGAATGTTAAACCCTTTGGTGAAGTACAGGGTAAGGCATTTAGGCCTCTATGATGCATACTGGAAGTTCTACACCTGGGATGTTCCACAGCGTCTACCACCTCTCAAAACACTTCCAATATATGAGGGAACTGTGCTACAGTAAGTTCTCACGACAGGGATGCGTCTGTACTCAGTTGTGAACTGTAGGATGTGTCTGGATAGCAATCATGAAGTCTCTCCTACAGGCCCCTTAGAGGGGATGCAAAGGAAAGTATCTGCTCAGCGAACCTACTTCAGTTGCATATTCATTCATAACAGCGTTTCTCCTTTGAGATATGGAGATAGAACAGGGACTGACTAGGGGCACATTAGGTACTCTGAGTAAAGGGCAGGCTATGGCGCTTAAGCCTACCAAACACATATTGGATGTTCACCACCAGTGGTGATCCGCACTTGGTTTCTGCGTCTAAAACGCTTCCTACACTGAGAGGGAAGTGTGCTTTAGGAGGGATTCACTGCAGTGTTACGTCTGTTAAAGAAGGAAGCTTTTGGGACTGACTCTGTGGTAACCGCAATAGGCGCACATAGCTTTCCATTCACAGACGTCTAACCGTTAGACTATAGCATGTTCTGTTTAAGGGAAACTCCTTCAGGCGGAATGTCACTTCTCACAGTGTCTTTCCAGTGGAGGAAAGATGATAGAACAAGGACGGACAGAGAGAACGTTGCAAACCGTGAGTGAAGTAGAGGGTAAGGCACTTAGGCCTCTAGGATGTATACTGGAATTACAACACCGGTGATGTTCCACAGTGTCTACCTCTTCTCTTAAACACTTCCAGTATATAAGGGAACTGTGCTACAGTAATTTTTCACGAAGGGGATGCATCTGTGCTCAGTTGAAAACTCTACAATGTGTCTGGGTAGCAATCATGAAGTGTCTCATACAGGCCCCTTGGAGGGGAGGCGTAGGAAGGTATCTGCTCAGGGAACCTACTTTAGGTGCGTACTCATTCATAACAGTGTTTCTCCTTTTGGAATGAAGATAGAACAGGGACGAACTAGGGGCACATTAGGTCCTTTGAGTAAAGGGCAAGCTATGGCGCTTAAGCCTGCCAAACACATATTGGAGGTTCACCACCAGTGGTGTTCCGCACTTAGTTTCTGCGTCTATAACGCTTCCAACACTGAGAGGGAAGTGTGCTTTAGGAGGGATTCACTGCAGTGTTACGTCTGTTAAAGAAGAAAGCTTTGGGGACTGACTCTTTGGTAACCACAATAGGCGCACATAGCTTTCCAGTCTCTGACGTCTATCCGTTGGACTATAGCAAGTTCTGTGTAAGGGAAACATCTTCATGAGGAATGTCCCTTCTAACAGTGTCTTTCCAGTGGAGGAAAGAAGCTAGAACAAGGACGGAGCAGAGAGAATGTTACAACCCGTTGGTGAAGGAAAGGGTCAGGCATTTAGGCCTCTATGATGGGTAGCATGAAGTTTTCTCCCCTGCTAAGGGTTTGGTGCAGCTCCAAATGGCACGGGTTCCTACCGTGTGATGGGGGTAGTCCTGGTGTATAGCTCAGGGGTCCTTAATCTGTGTGGCTTGCTGGCCAGGCATCTCGGAATGGAAGCCTGTAAACCCATACTTGGGTTAGGTTTAGAGTCTAGCACATGGCACAACTGATCTGCTGGTACTGAGGCGGGCTCCCCTCAGGGCTGAATTGAGGACATGTGTCCGGCGGTGCAGCGGAATTCAGCTTTTTGGCCAGAGGGGCCACCGTTGGTGGGGATGGCTTTAGCGGTGCATGCACGTTTCTTCCCCTCTGAGGGTTTGGCGCAGTTCCAAATGCCAAGATTTCCTCCCATGTGGTGGGTGGAGTTAAGGGTTGTCACTCATGCGTCCTTAATCTGGGGGGCTTGGGGGCCAGGCCTCTTGGGATGGAAGCCTGAAAACCCAAACTAGGATTAGGATTAGTGCCTATGGGCATGGCAGGCCTGATCTCCCAGTGCTGAGTCATGCTCTGCTGTGGGCTGAGTGGAGGGCAGGGCTCAGGTGGGTTGGAGTCTGGGTTTGGGTCCAGGGGGGTTGCCGATGCTGGGGGTCTCCTCGGGGGGCTTACAGGTTTCTCCCACTCTGAGGTCTCTGCACAGCTCCAAATGGTACCATTTCACCCTAAGAGGCTGGCAGATGCTGGCGTAGGTCTCAGGTGTCCCCAGTCTGGCGGGCTTGCGAGCCAGCCCTTTGGGCACAGAAGTCTGTACACCCCACCTTGGGTTAGGGTTAGGGTTAGGGCGTAGGGGCGTGGCAGGCCTGATCTGCCAGCTCTGAGATGGGCTCCCTCAGGGCCGAGTTGAGTGCTTGCATCCAGTGGAATCCGGCTTTATGGCGGGGGTCTTCTGACAGTTGGGGTGGCTTTAGGTGGCCATGCAGGTTTTTCCCCCTCTGAGGGTTTGGTACAGCTCCAAATGGCACTGTTTCCTACCATGTTGCTGGCAGACTTTTGAAGTATAGCTCAAGGGTCCTTGATCGGGGGGTGCTTGGGAGCCAGACCCCTCAGAATGAAGCCCGAGAAACCGAAACTAGGGTTAGAGTTAGGGCCTAAGGGCATTACAGGCCCAATCTGCCCACGCTTAGGCGGGCTCCCCTCAGGGCTGAGTCTGTCAGTGCGGCGGAATATGGCTTTAAAGGCGGGTTCTGCTGATGGTTGGGGTGGCTTTAGGGGGGCATGCAGGTTTATCCTGCTCTGAGTTTTTTACTCAGCTCCAATCTTCACTGTTTCCTCGTGTGTGGCAGACAGAGTCCTGGGGTATGGCTCAGGTGTCTCCAATCTGGAGGACTTGGGGGCCCATTCTCTGGGCATGGAAGCCTGAAAACACAACCTAGGGTTTGGGTTAGGGCTTAGGGGTATTCAGGCCCAATGTGTCAGTGCTGAGATGGGAACCCTGGGGGCTGAGTCGAGAATGGGGGTGAGGAAGCACTCCAGGCTGTGATTTTGTGACCGGGGGGGCCATCGAAGTTGGGGGTGTCCTCAAGGAGGCTTGCGGGTTTGTTCCATTCCTAGGGTTCCATTCAAAGGTGCAGCTTTGAATGGCACGACTTTTTCCTGGGTGGCAGGCGGACTCCTGGGGTGTGGCCCAGGGGTCCCCAATCTGGAAGGATAGTGCCAGTGTGGCTTCAGAGCTGTGGAGTGTTAGGAGTCTGTGGAAGGCCCGGTAGTGCCAGTTCTATCCACTGGAGGGAGTGGTGAGCTGTGGAGCAAGAGACCCCTGAAGGCATGGCAATGCTGCTTGCAACCACTGGAGGCAGTGGAGAGCTGCCGTGGGAAACCCCAGAGGAGGAGCCTGTGCAGCCTGCTGGCTCTGAGGGCAGTGGGGAGGTGCTGGGTGAGAGACCCTGAAACGTGAGGCACTGCAGCTTGTTTTTACAGGATGGAGTGGTGAGCTGTATAGTCTCTGAATCTCCAGGCTCAAGAGTGGTCGTAAGAAACCCTGGAGCCAGGCCCTCACTCAGCTTTGTGCCCCGTTGCCCCAGGTTTGCTGTCAGGATGTTTCAGGAGGGTCCTCCCGGTGGGAGTCTGGAGTGGGTGGAATCAAACTCGACCCACGGATCCTTTGGAACGGAGGAGTTGAGTGTTTGTTTGGAAGAGTCTATTTGCTTCTCCAAAAAGGACAAGGGCATTGGCCGGCTTGAGAAGGAAGTTAATTTCCACTTAATAAACAAGCGTGTGTCTCTCCTTCTCCCAGGAATTGGAGCAGGTGTACAGGATTTCGGTGGGAGGCGCCTCCATATCCACACCTGACAACGCTTCTTCGCTCTGACTCCACAAGACCTGAAGTTCAGAAATCAGTGTCTGAATCCGTCATGCAGCTTGTCCCAGGACGTCGGCATTCAGAGAAAATAGCAGGCCCGTGGGGCACAGTGGCACATCCATGCCAGCATGGGAGGTCAAATCACCCCAAACATCCTGGGTTTTCTCTTGTCTCCAGTGGAGCCACAAAGTCACACTAACACAGCTGTCAGCAATGTGGAATGGGTATCAAGCTTCCCTGCAGGGAGCACCTGGCAGGGGATCTCACTTTCTCTGTTTATTTCTGGCTCACACAGGTATGTGGAACATCTCTTTCCTAGGCAATCCCTTGGATTCGAAAGGGAAGATGAGATGGACTTGGTGTATGTTTGTAACATAGAATGTGTTTCTTCATTGAACAGTGTTTATTCCATTGGTCCTGGGCTGTGGTGGAATGGCTGGCATCTAGAGTGAGGTGGCTGTTTGTGGTCAGATAGAGACTTGGAGGATGGCTTCTCCTCTGTCCAAGGGGATGTATCCTAATGGATTCATCTTTCCATCCAAAGAGTTCCAATGAGGGCAGAGGGAAAGTTCAAAAGGATTCTGAGGAGGCTTGGATGATTTGAAGTGAAGCTTGACCCAGTTTTACTAAATGAACCATCTAGATAGTTGGACTTGCCATATTTTCTCTTCAGCTTCATGGACGGTGAGGTCAGAAGGAGAGTCTTTGGGAATTCCACTGGATAGAGGCATTCTGATGGCATCACAGGGCATGACGTCAGGAACCCTGGGTTGATTTTCTGGTGAATTTCTGGGGCTGCTTGCCAGATGCTGTATGAGTAATGTTATCCCCCAGGTTTTCCATTTCCTTCTTAGGAAATTCCTGGCAGGGAATGTTCTGCTTCAAATGGAACCCTCCTGCACTGTTTGTGGGCATGTGGGCTGTTGCAGCCACTCTGGAAAAGAGCATGGTGGTTCCTCCAAAAGCTAGGAACTGAATAACCCTAGGATCCAGCAATTGCCCTCTTAGACATTTCCCTAAAGGGCACAAGAATGCACATTCCATGGGGTACAAGCACCGTGATATATACAGAAGCATTTTTAACCATAGCGAAACAATGGAGGGAGTCCCAATGTCCATTCACTGATGAGTGATATATATAGATATATAGATATATAATCTACCACATCTTTCTAATGGAATAGGAGCCATTTGGAAGGATGTAGATGGATTTAGCTAAGCAAAATCGTTAAGAAAAGACCAATAGCCTATGATTTGACTCCTATGGCATTTCAGAAAGAAGGCAGATGAACATAGTGAGGGGAGAAAAATAGGCCAATGAGGAAACTGATTCAACCTTAGAGCACAAACTGAGGGTTGCTAGAGGGCAGGGGTGTGGGGGGATGGTTAAATGGGTGACAGCTATTAGGGAGGGTACTTGTTGTGATGAGCTCTGGGTGTTCTGTGCAGGTGAGGAATCATGAAGTCCTACCCCTGAAGCAAAGGAATGAACACTGCATGGAAACAATTGGAATTGAAGTCAGTGAAGAAAAGAATACCATGTTCTACTTCATGAAGAGTGAGGTAAAAACGGAGTGATTTTTGCTCTCCTGTTCTGTCGATGAGCATTTTCAAACACACTGTGGTAGGGTACAGTAGGTTCTGATTGCATAAGGAGCCCTCAGAAAGCAGCCCTGAAAGATTCAGATGTCAGAGCATGTCCATGTTCCATTGATGTGTTCCTTCCAGTATGCCCAGGTACAAAGGTAAGTGGAGAGAAATAGGGCAGAAGAGGAAAGGTGGTGTTAAACATTCAGGAAGTAGCCTTCCCCCTTTCTCATGAAAGCCTTGGGCCAGTGTAAATTGAGAAGAAGGAGGGGGCATCCCAGAGCTTTGTGGCAGATGGGAGAGTCCAGGTCTTCCTAGAGCTGACAGGGGTTCCTGTGGAGATCTGAGCTAGGGGCGTGGCAGGCCCAAACTGCTGGTCCGGAGGTGGATTCCCCAAGGAGCTGATTTGAAGATGGGAGTCAGGCAGTGCATCAGGCTCTGGGTTTGTAGCTGGGGGGGGGCTGCAGAATATGGGGAGTCCTCATGGGCGCACACAGGTTTCTACGGCTCTGAGGTTTCAGCGCAGCTCCAAATGGACTAGTTTCCTGCTGGGTGGCAGGCAGACTCCTATGGCTCCAGGGTTCCCAATCTAGAGGGCTTGGGGGACAGACCCCTGGGGAAGGAAACCTGAAAATGCAACTTAGGGTTAAGGTTATGGCCTTGGGATATGGCAGGCCCAATCTGCCGGCACTGATGTGGGCTCCCCTTGGGGTTGAGTTGAGGGAATGTGTCCGGCAGTGTGGCAGATTTGGGGTTTCTGGCCGGGGGACGACTGATGGTGGGGTTGGCTTTAGAAGGGAATGCAGGTTTCTCCCTCTCTGCGGGAACTGCGGAGCTCCCAATGGCACGGTTTTCCACTGCATTGTGGTCAGATTCCTGGGTTGTCACAGAGGGGTCCTTAATCTGGGGAGTTTGGGGGCCATGCTTCTGGTGATGGAAGCCTGAAAACAGAAACTAGAGTTATGGTAAGGGCCTAGGCGCAAGGCAGGCCCAATCTGCCAGTGATGAGGTGGGCTCCCCAGTGGGCTGACATCAGGGTGGGTGTCAGATGGCATGTCAGACCCTGAGTTTGTGGGTGTCCTCAGAAGTGGCATGCTGGGGGTGTCCTCAGAGTGCAGGTTTCTCCCAGTCTGAGGGTTCTGCAGAACTCCAAAGGGCACGCTTTCCTCCTGTGTGGTGGATGCAGTCCTGGGGTGTCACTGAGGCATCCTTAATCTATGCTGGTGTGAGTCTCAGAGGTGCCCATCAGCGGGCTTAGGGGACAGGCCTCTGGGCATGGAAGCCTGTACACCCCATCTAGGGTTAGGGTTAGGGTTAGGGCCTAAGGGCATGTCAGGCCCAATGTGCTTGCGCTGATTGGGACTCCCCTCAGGGCTCAGTTGAGGGCAAGTGTCCGGCAGCACAGCAGAATCTGGTTTCATGGCCATGGGAGCCTCTCATGGTGGGGTTGGCTTTAGGGGGTCTTGCATGTTTCTCCCCATCTGAGGGCTTGGTGCAGCTCCAAACGACAAGGTTTCCTCCCACCTCACATGTGGAGTCCTGTGGTGTCACTCAGTAATCCCTAATCTGGGGGACATGAGGGCCAGGCCTCTTTGGATAGAAGACTGAAAACCCAAACTAGGGTTATGGTAAGGGACATGTCTGGCCCGATCTTCCAGAGCTGAGGTGTGTTCCCCGGGGGGCTGGGTTGAGGGCAGGCATCAGGTGGTGGTTCAGATTCTGGGTTTGAGTCCAGGGGGACACAGATGCTGGGGGTCGCCTCAGGGGGCATGCAGGTTTCCTTGCTCTGAGGATTCTGTGCAGCTCCAAATGGCACCATTTCACTCTAGGAGGCTGAGCGCGTGCTGGTGTGAGTCTCAGGCATCCCCAGTCTGGTGGGTTTGGGGGCCAGACCTCTGGGTATGGAAGCCTGTGTACCCCACCTAGGGTTAGGGTTAGGGCTTAGGGACATGGCAGGCCTGATTTGAGAGCACTGAGGCAGGCTCCGCTTGGGGGTGAGTTTAGGACATTCATCTGGTGACCCTGTAGAATCAGGGTTTGTCACCAGGGGGGTGCCTATGATAGGGGTGGTTTTAGGGGAACATGCAGGTTTCTCCCCCTCTGAGGGTTCAGCATAGCTCCAAATGGCATGGTTTCCATCCATGTGGAGGGCAGATTCCTGGGGTGTCACTCATGGGTCCTTAACCCAGGGGGGTTTGGGGCCCAGGCTCTTCAGAATGGAAGCCTGAGAACCCAAACTAGAGTTAGGGTTAGGGCCTTGGGTCATTGCAGGCCAGATCTGCCAACTCTGAGGTGGGCTGCCCTCAGGGCTGAAGTGGGGGCATACGTCTGGCATCGCAAATATCTGGCTTTATGGCCAGGGTGCCACCAAAGGTCAGGGTAGCTTTATGCGGGCATGAAGTTTTCTCCCACTCTGAGGGTTTGGCACAGCTGCAGTTGTCAGAAATTCCTACCATGTGGTGTGTGGAGTCCTGGGGTATCACTCAGAGGTCCTTTATCTGGGGGGCTTGGGGACAGGACCCTTGGAATGGAAGTCTCAAAAGCTAAACTAGGGTTTCTTTTAGGGCCTAGGGGCATGGCAGGCCAGATCTGCTGGCACTGAGGCAGTAATGTCAGGGGGGCTGAGTAGCGAGAGGTGTTGAACTTGAACATGAGGTGTTGAACATGAGCATGCACCTGGCTCATAGAGGGCTTTCTGGCAGGGTTCGGACTGCGACCACTCAGGACCCTAGTTTAGGTAAAGGTGGCAGCCCTGCAGGCATGTGTCACAGGGAGGGAGTTTGCTGGGGGTTTCCTGGTCAATTCTCATGAGCTTTCTGCCCAAGTCAATATCCATTTGGGCAGAAAACTCATGAGAATTGTCCAGCGTTGGGCAGCGATTTGGGCTGTGCTGGCACCTGCCGTATTTAGCACTTTCTTGCTAGGTGTGTGTCATGGCCATCTGGGAACACGGGCTGGGCCCACGCAGCTCCCCTGAGGGCCCCGGCACAAGGAACCTTTCTGGAGGCAGAGTTGAGGGAAGGGTTTCGGCTGGGCTTTGGCCTCTGTATTTGCACCCAGTGGGGCACCCAGTGTGGGGTGGCCTCAGGGGCGGCATGCAGGGTAATCCCGCTCTGAGGGTTTTGTGCAGCTCAGAGCAGAACAGTTTCCTCCTTGGATCCAAGCCTTTGCATATGCTGTTCCCTCTTCCAGGAGCACTCTTCCCTCCTCCTACTTCACGTCTGGCTTGTTTCCCCATGGCTGAGCCTCAGTGTGCCCCCGATGACCTGGCTCATGCCTGCTGGATGTGCATGTGCTTTTCCCCCACTTAAATGTAGGGCTGCATGGGTTTCCAACCTTCTAGGCCTTAGAGGCCCCTTTGTAAGATGTGGTGTTTATGGCCCCCATCTCTGGGAGCAGATGGTAGGGAGACCGCATGAGTGGACTCACTCAGGACAGGCTGGGAGATTTACTGTTGCTTAATACAGCCCAGATCTTGAACCCTTGAAGAAGGTGTACATGTTCATAGCCCCCAGCACTGGGGTCCTGATGCCAGCCTCTGACAGTGAACCTCTTCGCACCCTGTCCCCTGGCCCTATAGCTACATGGTCGTCCTGGACCTGTTCTTGCTGATAGTGGAAAAGCCCGTCATGCTGGGATACAGGGTCACCTGCTACTCCTTCACGGACCAGCTGGCTGCTGGGCCCTTGTGTCCCTCCCACCCCAGGGAGGGCTGGTGGGTGGTGATCCTCGAGGTCTGTGGTTCCCCGCACTGGCAGGATGTGCATCCATGCAACACATGGTGATGGTCAGCTGCTTCTGTGAGCAGCACTTCCTCCATGAGTTGGACGGCTTGGTGTGCAGGCATAGACCTGAAGTTCTGTGACCACATGGGTGTGGAGATCCTGTCCCCCCTCTTTGGCACCCTGTACCCCAGTTTCTACTGGGCAGCCTGCAAGGACTTCAGCTATGAGTGCCAGTGGTAGTCCCAGGCCCACATCCCCCGGGATCAGGGCAACATTTACTACATGGAGGCCTTTTTTGGGGTATTGGTGGTAGAGGTTCACTGACTGACCTTGGACTGTCACGATGCAATGGGGGTCGACCTGGCCAATGGAATGGAGGCCATGTGGCATGACAAGAGCTACCTGAGCAGGTACCTGCTGGACCACAAACTCACCAAGATGCTATCCCCAGAACACCTGTGGGACCTGCAGTGGCTGGGTTGTTTCCTGGAGGACCTGTGGTACCCACAGCTGCTGGGCTGTCCCTTGGAGGACCTGGGGACCTGTGGCTGCCATGCTGCCCCCTGGCAGACCTGTGGGACCTGCAGATGCTGGGCTGTCCCTGGAGGATCTGAGGGATCCACAGCTCCTGGGTTACCCACCACCCCCCTCCCCAATCATGGAGAAGCTGAGATACATATCTGTGCCCAGGAATCACCAGGACACCAGGAACACATGAGAGGCTGCCCCCATTTCCATCAGGAGATTCTGCCAGTGGAGCTATCAGAGCAAGTTCCTTCTTATGTCCCCTTGAGGGAGACTGTGAGGTCCAGATGTCCAGGGCCCCCAGCCACACCTGCATGGAGGCCTGCCTGGGGACACAAATTCCTCTCTTTGTGATTACTACATTTTGATAACTTCTGGGTCATTAGCAGCTGTGAACAGCTCCAGTTTTATGTCAGATGTTTTTCCGTGTCAATGCTGAGCAATCTAAAGAACAATCGAGAGAAAAGGTTTCCTCCCTGGTTCTAAACAGACACTTCTTGGTGGGGCTGGGAGTTGCCCTGAAGCCACCCTGGAGCCAGAATTGGCCCTTGCTGGGTCTTCCCTCCCAGTCCCATGGGGCTTCAGGGTCAAGGGTGTGCCGACCCACCTGACTGCCAGAGGCCTTGGCTGTGGCCGCTAGCTCAGCCTCCAGGAGAATGGAACCCTCTGGGTTATATGTGGTTCCTGCCTTGGTTTTAAGTGGCTCTTTCAGGTGCTGGTGTTTGTAAAATGTGGGCACTGGTTCCATCTAGATGCATGTCCTGTTGGGGTTCCTCAGTGCCCACCAGTGGGTTTGCACTTGTGCCCTCATCTGCCTGCACTGTGTCTTCGCAAGCATTCACTGAGTGCCTGCTGTGAGCTCAGTCACCAACAAGGGACAGAGCGTCAGAGCGAGAACTAAGATACAGGATTCCTGCTCCGGGGCCCTCCTGGGACTCACGATGGCCCTGACCTCCTGACTCACTTCTTTCCTATTGTGGTGTACCAGATATAACTGACACTGTTAAGCACATTTCAGGGTCAATTCAGTGGCAATAAGTACATCTGCTCTTCTGGACCTGCTACCTCCATCCATGCCACAACTTTGTCTTCACTGCAAACTGAACTCTACTTGCCCTAACCCTAACCCTCCACTTCCCCTCCCCAGCCCTGGCACCCACTAGCTCCTTCTACCTCTATGACTGTGTTCTCTGTCCCTCACAAGTGGGGTCCATCAGTATCAGTCCTTTGTGGACTGCCTTATTTCTTGTAGCATAATGACCTCAAGGTCTGTTCTCATGAGCCTGGAGCTGTCCCACTTTTCTCCCAAAGAAGTGACTCAGCCCTTTCCTGTCTAAGCTGAGCTTCCTCAGTCCCCTCTGCCTCCCTCATCTTCCTTCTCAGTTTGAAGATGATCCCATCAAATCTGAAGCTTTGAAGACTTGTTCAGTCCAGATGCCAGGAACATACCCCAGTGGTCTCTGGCCTCACCTACCCCATCTGCCCATGTCATGTGCCTGGACCCCCCACCAGCTAACCACCTGCTCCTCCCACAAGTGTCCCCATCTCAGGAGAGGGAAACACCAAGTCCAGACCTTTGGAGTCCTCTGTGACTTCTCGCTCGCCACCAACTCTTCTGGTAGTGAGGTGGCTACCTTCAGATGCTCCTCGTTACTCCAGTGTCTCTGGTGTCTTCCTGGAACCCTGACCTGGCTGTTTTCAGATAGCTCATCCAGTGGTAACCTCACATTCTGGGAGGGGGATTTGCTGGAGTCCGCAGTGTGTCCTGGTGCCCCACCTTTTTGAAGGCACATTGTCGGGGCTGTCCGAGGACCCAAGACTCTGGGTCTGTGACCTGGAGGGATTCTAAGCAGAGCTGGTGGGATGGGAGGGCTGCAGGGCACAGAGACATGTTTCAGAAAGCTTTCCATGGTCCCAGGCATCCTACCATTTTTTAAACAAAACCCTGAGATCTTTAAAATGCTAGCAGTGTAGCAGTGTGGGCCAGAAAATCACATGCCTCTGTGTGCCCAACACCACCTAAACTATTGGCCCTTTCTTGTCACTTGAGCTGAATACAAAAAAATTGAGAGTAGGAGCTTGAGGGGAGGTCCTGAGTCAGCCTTTGTGTTTGGGGCACAAAGGCCATCCAGACAAGCTTGAGCTGAGCCTGAGGAGGGGGCCTGTTTGGAGACCCCAGCTGCAGATATTGCTGTCTCCTGATGCCCCCTCAGCCCACCCCAGTGCACCTGCTGCTGGGAGAGCCCCATGCCCCCTCCTCTCTGTGGAGGGCTCTCTCCTGCTCCAGGGGTGCTTCCTCCCCTGCCAGTCACAGCCAGCTTACAGCATTGGAGGGTAGATACCCAGATGACCTCCAGCCCTGGGGGCAGAGCCAGTGTGGGTGGGCTGTGGTCTTCCAGTTGGCTTGAGCACCAGGTCCCCACCTTGCTCACTCTCCTGTGGGCTCAGTGTACTACGTCCTCTCTTGGGCTCCCTAGGCCCAAGTCGTCCTCTGCTTGGAAACCGTTCTTGGCCCAGGCTCCACACGCTGGGATTGGGAGCAGATCATCTGGACATTCTGGACTCGTGCTTCCATGCCCATGACATGGGCCTAGTCTGGCCTCACAGATTCGTCAGAGGAGACCCAGTACAGAAAGTTGCAGGCCACTACATGGGAGATGCCCAGTGACTGCAGAGGGAGCACACAGGCTTTGCACAAAGCACTGGTTTCAAGTGACCCAGCACAGGATCTGGGCACCAGGCCACAGGGCATTGGAAGACCTGGTGGGGGAGACCCTGGCAGGGGGTAGGGGTCCATGGAAGTGTCCCAGAAGAGGCAGGAGACAAGGAAGGCAACAGGACTGAGCTTCCCCGGGAGGTAGATGGAAGCGTCAGAGGATTACAGAGACCTTTGGGTAAACTTGGAGGCCCTGGAGATATTGGCTGAATTGTCATTTGGTCAGAAAAGTTGTCACAAGCCCCCAGTCAACATTGAATGATTTACTCTTTTTTGCTTCTAGGAATCAGTGCGTATGGGCAGAAACCACCAGAACACATGAAGGAACAGAAAGAAAAAGCAGCTTAGGGTTGTGAAGGCCAGTCTGGGGGAGCAATGGACAGGGAGTGCTTGGGCTCAGGGTCTCCATTGGAGAAGGAGATACCCTGCAGTGATGTTCTGCGGTGTGGTGGCACAGTATTGGGAATGTACTTCATGCTCATGATGTGTTCAAGTGAAAACAAGTAATTTTATTTAAAATAAATAATAGCATACAGGACATGGAAAGCTACTATAATAGTGAATATGTACCAGAGAGAAAGAACATAGGGGGAGGGGATGAAACATTCTGGGGGGACATTGGGGTCAGGGGATGGACCTGAGGGTAATTGTACAGGGACCTCTCCCTGCAGAGTTGTAGGCTTTGGATGTGGCTCTGGGAACCCCACAGGAGCAGGTGTAGGGGCAGGGGTTGGGATTGGGGCAGGGACAGGGTCAGCAGTAGTGGCCAGTGAAGGATCCAGAGCAGGAGTTGGGTCAGAGACAGGAACAGGAGCACAGGCAAGGGCAGGGAAAGGAGCAGGAGCAAGGGATAGGAGTTGGGTCTGGGGTGGGAACAGGGGCAGGGGCAGGGGAAGGGGCAGTGGTCCTGGCAGGGGCAGGGAAGGGTCGGTGGCATTTGAAGGGGAAGAATCAGGGGCAGGGTCTGGGTCTGGGGCAGTAACAGGGGAACAGGTAGGGGAAGGGGAAGCAGTCTTGGCAGGGGCAGGGGAAGGGACAAGGGAAGGGGCAGGAGCAGGAGCTGGGGCAAGTGCAGTGGTGATGGCCCATGCAGGGTCAAGGGCAGGAGCTGGGTCTGTGGCCGGAACAAGGGAACAGGGAGGGGCCAGGGAAGGGGTGGGCCCAAGGGAAGATCTGGGTCAGGGACAAGAACAGGAGCATAGGGCAGGGGCAGGGGAAGTGAGAGTAGCTCTGGCAGGAGCAGGGGAAGGGGGAGCAGCAGGAGCAGAGGTGGGGGCAGGAGGAGGAGCCAGCTCTTCCTGAACAGCATCAGTGTCTCTGTGGTCAGGTGCCCGGTCACCTGTTGGCTCCTGGTCTCCAAAGTCTCTACAGTCACCATCTCCCTCTCCCGAGCTGCTGAAGTTGGGACTGGGTCTAGCTCCTCAGCTGGAGTAGCTGTGAGAGGAGAAAAACTCACCCACGTGCCTGCCTCTCCCTGTGCTTTTGCAAAGACAGGGCACAGCCCAGGGCCTCCCAGAGAAGCCACAGCCAGGAAGGCTCTCCTCACCGGGGAGTCTCCCTGACTGCAGTCCACCCCTGGGTGCTCTGAGCCAAGTCATCCCTCCTGGCCCCACACCAGCCTGTGGGGGCTTCTCCCTGTGGGGCCCAGCACCGACTCATTCCCACACAGCCACAGGCACCCCATCCCAGCCTTCTCACCCTCGGACTTGGCCTCCGTGGGCTCCGTGTCCAGGACCACAGTCCGATGGAGTACCGCGGGCAGCGGTCTGGGAGGTAGTGGGGGCTTCCCAGGACCGGGGACTCTGGGGTCCGGGAGGAGTGCGTGTCTTCCAGCCTCCTTTCTATTCCATCCGTGGCCTGCAAAGACAAAGATGGGTAGTGCGCAAGAGGCATCAGAGCCCTGCCCGGCTGTACCCACCATCCTCCTGCCCAGTCCCCCTGCTGCTCCCAGATCACATACAGACCTATGTGTGCCCAGCTCTGCACCATCCCTGCAGGGCTCCCAGGATAAACGCTGGGCAGAAGGGTGCAGCCCCCACACCCTGACCCACAGACCCAGGCTTAACCTGGGGTGTGAACATGACCTGCCCACCAGGCATCTGACCCCTCATCAGGCTGCTCCTGCTCTGGGCGTCTCCACCCTCCATGAGTTCTCTCTGTACACAGACATCACACACACACACACACACACACACACACACACACACGGAGGAGACTCAGGGCTATACAGTTCGATCAGAAGGTGTGGGGCTGGCTGATTCTGAGCCTCCCGGTGTCACCTTTTAGTTCTTCCTGTGAAATGGCCAGAGGCGATGGGGAGCCCTGACACAACCTCTGGGGCAGGGGGACATGTTTGCTGGGCATGCTGTCCCCTGCCTGCATCCTCCAGACTTTGGTATTTAACACAAGAACATCTTGTTTGTTTGAGGATCTCCAAAGAAATGAGCTGGGTAGGGGGCTGTCTCCAGAATGTGGGTGCCTGGATATGTGGGTTCCAAATTCTGTTGGGTTCTGTTGTCAGGAAGTGAGGTCACCACTGCCTGGGGGCTCCTTACCCTACTTCCTCCTCACACCAGAGCTCCCTGAGGGCCCCCCTCCTCCAGCTTCTCAAGGCTCACCCTCCACCCATGCCCCGTCTATACAGTGACACCCACACAGTCTACTCACAGTCCCTGGGAGGCTTGGGTGCAGCTGTTGTCCCCGCTGTGAGGACACAGAGCTGGGTTCAGACCGGGCTCCTGCTCCTGCCCAGGACTGTGTCCCCAGACACATAGTCCCCAGTCTTCCTATCTGCACATTGGGGGTATTCTGGCTTCTACTTCTAGGGATGCCATCAGGGGTAAGACCTCTACATATCTTCCATACCTGCTATGACAGGAGGCTAGTGCACACACTTGGCAATGCAAGGGTGAGCCAGGGGCTGGGTGGTACATGGAACACAGCCCAGAGGGGCCTGGACCTGCTCTGGGATCCAGGCAAAGCCACCCCCCTCCTGCCTGTGTCCCATCACCCATGGGAAGGTTGCAGTGAACAGACCTTGGTGACATAGACTTCCAGGGGCTTCCATTAGGTTTCAGTCCAAGGGGCCCTTCTGTGCCCATGTGCTGGGCAGTCTCTACAGTGGTTCCCGGGCATTCCCAAATCCTGGTCACATATCCCTGTGGATTCCCTCCCCCCAGGGTGGATGGCCTGTGTGACTGTGAGAATGGGACAAAATGTTTAGATGTAATTTCCAAGCTGATTGGGGAAAGTTTGTGACTTCTCCTGGGTCTCTCTCTCCTGTGTTCAGTGTCTGTCTCTGTCTTTGTCTCTGTCTCTGTTTTTGTGTGCCTCTCAGGAGCAGGATCTGTGGGCTCCAGAGGTGATGTGAGAAAGCTCAGAAGCCTCCCTTGTCCCTGTTTCCCTTTCCTGTTCTGATGCTTGGTTCCTTCCTAAGGCCTTCTAACCCTGACCAGAGCACTGACTCTGGAACCTCTTCCAAATGAGGACCCCGAGGCTGCAACAAGGAGGGTCCTAACCTTGATCCCCAGACCAGTGGGTTTAGTGCTCTGCCACATTCTGTAAGTCCAGTTCCTCAGCCCCCCAAGCCTCCAGGCTGTCCTCTGCTCAGAAGGAACTCGAGGGAGTACAAAACATTTTCCCAAGACTGGGAGTATAGTGGGTCAGGGCTGGAGATTCAAGGTCAACAGGTTCTTCTACAAGCCTGTGGGAGCCTAGGGACACCCTGTCTCTATGGCCCCACTAATAGAAGAGTAAGGGGAGGCTTTTTGTGTTGTAGCCCTGTCCACACTGAAGGGTATCTTCCTACTTCCAGTAGTCCTGGATGGTGATGGACACCAGACCGCAGACCCTATCCTCACCCAGTGCCCTGGCAAACCCCCTGGGCCCCTTGCAGACCCCTTGACCATCAGCCTGTTATGTCTCTCCTCCCCATGCTATTGATCTCAGTCCTTGCCAGAAGTCCTGAATCCCTGACCCCATGTCACCCACCTTGTTCCCAGGGTGTACTCCCCTTCTGATCCCTAGCTTGGCAGTCAGAGTGATGTGTGTGTGTGTGTGTGTGTGTAAGCATGTATGCCTCTACCTGTCTAGGGATGCCTGAGGTCATATCCCTGCATGGGATGGGGTGGATAGCTACCCTGAGGATCTGAGGGGCTCTCACCCTCAAAGAAAACCTCATGGGAGGGTCAGGGATTGCCTAGGACTGGAAGGAAGCTCTGCTCCTTGGACTCTGTACCCCTCTTTTGTCCTGGACCAGTCCCTGCCTCTCTTGATCCCAGGTTCCCAACTGTCCCTGAGGGTTGGACATGGAAATGCTTGAACTTGGCTGTTCCTCGAGGGGTAGGTGGAGGTGGAGAAAAGGTGCACCATGCACACAGACCCCCATTCCGAGAGGGCCAGGTGTGCATAGGAAACCTGCACATGGCACCTGTACCATGACCATGGTGGATGTGTACATGATCCATAGCTCCATACCTGACTGGTCCCCCATGTTCCCTCACCACTGCCAAGTGCTCTGTGGCCCCAAAGTCTGCTGAGCACCAGAACCATGCCTACCCTGGGAAGCAAGGCTCAGGGTGCAAGGCCAGGTGGTTTGGACATCTGGGGATGCGAAGTTTCCTGAATACCCCCCACCCAGGTGGTCTGGAATTCAGACTCCCTTCCAGGGCCCAGCTAAATGTGGGGTTAAGCCAGAGGACTTGGAGCCATCAATGGAGGCCGACTCAGGGCAGGGAGAAGATCAGTCCACATCTTCCACTTCTCCTCTCCTCCTTCTGCTTTGTCTTCCTGGTTGTACCCTGGGACAGAGGTCTAGACTGTCCCTGGATTCAGCCCTGGCTAGAGTCGGAGGGGTGGGAAGGAGGACAGGGAGGAGGGGGCCACCACCAGGATGCCCAAGTGTGAGGGTGTTGTTACCGTAATGAGGGACCCTGTGGACACTCATGGATTTCAGCCCTTTTTAGACATAAGCAATGGTCCCAGGACTCAGCCCCTGCCCCCTCCCTCACCCTCCATGAGGGCCCGCATTTCCCCCAGCCCAGTCCTTGTCTGCAGCCAGTCCTCCTCCCAGCCCTAGGAAATTCAGCTGCTCTAGGAGGCGTCAAGCTCATTACAAGTTGGAGCCGAGCCAGCCCTATGGGGCCTGGTTTCAGGTCCTGGAGCCCCACAGTGGAGAGGTGATATGCAGCAGGAGCAGGGAGAGGGCAGAATGGACTCTCCCTGGGGGCCATGGCTCCCTGGTCTGCACAGACCCTGTTGTGTGCTGGCTCCTAGGGTACCCATACTCAAGCTCCCAGGCAGGCTCC